>NC_083773.1:28475633-28791883 GCF_963514075.1 Conger conger | reverse complement strand
GAGTGCGAGGCTGGGACTGAAGCATAGAGTAGGATAGATTCTTATACAGTTTTGTGGAAAAATCGGTCGTTCGCCGCTCTTACCTGCGTATTGTCGTTTTAGAATCGGAAGAAGCCATGGATTCGGACTTTGACAAGTAGCCTACAGTAAGCGCAAACAGCGCCACGTTCTCACGGTGAATCAAGTATGCTGCAATTAATTTGCTAAACCATCTTGATATGAATCTGTGTGGATCTTGTTTAGGTTGTTTGAGCTGCATTTTACTACCAAGTTCATTTTTAATGTGCTGCTGTGTGTTGATTCGGTGTACAATATAGGCCTAGGCCCACTTAACTTTATTGGTTAGCCTAAATTTCATGCATTTTTGCACTGTAGTATACTACCATCTACAGTATGCCATATATTGCTTTAACGTTTACAGATCCTCTTTTTCAACTTGCATATTGATTTGAAGATGCATACTTCTGGTTAGCAAAAGCAATTCTAACTAAGGTGTAAGATGTCAGTACTTCAAAGTAAGTATGTATTTTTCCCCATGTAGTAGCATCGTCTAATTCTGTAGCATACTCTGACTGTTCTGACTGTAGAAAAATAACTTGTAGGAAATCTAGTGGCATGAGTGATGGCCTCTCTACTAGTTCAGTGCAATGCAAAATTTTCTCTGAGGTCTCTTTCTTGCTGAGCTACACTCATTTTCACAATCAAAGGCCGCAGATATTAATTTTGGCCGTTTAATTTCTTAACCTCTCACACAGTACCTGTCACATACCACGTCAACACAAGCCTGTGACTGCAATGATGTTGTTAATGTCCAATAATTTATTAAATTTCTGAGCTCAGGCAGCCACCCAGTAGACTAAACCTGGCCTAACTTGAATATTTACACTTCTCAGCTTCTGCACCCAAACTTCTGTCAAGCATTAACAAAGGATTGTAAACATTGCCACAATTCCATTCATTTTGGGCCAACTATTTGGCAGACATTCAGACATTTGTTAAAAACAAAGAAATAAATTGGATTTATTTTTGCGCCTTGGGAAATTTCAAAGAGATTCACAGCCACCCTTATTTCTTATTTAACATTAGCCTTTTATATTTTATAGTATACTTCCTCACTTTCTCAGAACTGTCTTTTTAAGTATGCAAGTCACCTCTTATTTAAAGGCGCATATGCTTCAGCACATAGAAAGGGAATTGGGCTCATACCATGGTGGCTCAAGTCATTTTGCTGTTGAAACACTTACAGGTGCATCTCAAAATAAAAAAGGTCAACTTCTCAGAAGGTCAACATTTCTGTATTATAAATCCTTTTTTGATTGGTCTTATGGAATATTCTCATATTTTGGAGATACTGGATTTTTGCTGTAAGCCACAATCATCAATTAAAACAAAAAAGGCTTGAAATACTTCACTTTATGTGTAATGAATCTAGAATATATGAAAGTTTCACTTTTTGAATTAAATAATGGAAAAAAATGAACTTATCCACAATATTCTAATTTTATGAGATGCACCTGTATGTCTTCTCTGTGGCATAGCTGAATTGCTGCTGAACTGGAATCAGTGGAATTTAAACAATTAATAAATGTAATTATATAATTCAATCATGCTAGGTGCTCAATTTTAATAAGCCATGGGTCATAACCTGTTGGCCGTTAAATGGGTTGAGGGCTTGGGAAACTTGGGGAATCCCTCTTATGTTGTATAACATTCAATTTCAAAAAGCACACACCTTACCAAGTTATTTTCCATTACAGAAGTAAATGACAATGTGAATTATGATGTTACAGCTATCACAGCATAGACTCAAACTCATAAGAGCCTGACCCCGATCAACTGCTGAGATGACATTCATTATTAGCCCTGCCTTATTCAATGTAATGGTTGACTCTCAGTATAAGTATAGAATGTGCAGCTGGAAAATTTCTGTGCGTATACTTTCAGTCTAAAAAACAAAGAAGGAGAGTCACATTGTCTGTGCAATATTTGAATATAACATGCCTGAGCCTGTATGAAAATGGGGCAGAGAGTGCAAGCCCAGTCTTGAAATGTTTTTTTAACCTCAGAAAATATATGCTGCAGACACAGAGATAGTTGTTAACTTGGTCAAACAAAAACATATTCGGTTTTACTGGCCAAAAATAAGTAAGTAACTTGAAAAGTAATTATGAAGTGAAAACTAAAAAAAAAAGAAAAATGAAACAGCTCCTGCTTACAACCTTTGTTCAGACAGACAAAACTTGGACCATTGTGAAATTGCATTCAATGCACTGTTGGTGCATTGTGAGGTCATGTTTTGAAAGAATCTGCTTGCCTGTCTTAACTGCTATTACATGGACATGGAGAGAGAAGGAGCCACATTGCATCAACTAAATCACATTACAGTGCAGTCTGAAAGTATTTCGACAGTGAAACCATTTTTGGTTGTTTTGGCTCTGTTCTCCAGCACATTGAATTTGTGCTGTAAATACAGGTCAATTTAAGATTTGAATGCAGGACCATATTCTATCTATGAAAAAAGCAAATGCTCCACATCCCCTTTACATTTTTCTCTATGAATCATCCCAGTATGGGGTTTTCAGATTTGTAATCTGTGAGTGTGTGCTCACAATTCTCTTGTGATTCCTGCAGCATCCCTTGTATATTCAAGTCCAGTGCTGCCAAGGCATTTAACTGAACTGTGGTGATTGATGCTGTACCTCCCCCATAGGTTTCACATGTGGCATTTGCTGCCACCTGCCAATCACTTCCCTCTCTCCCCTCATCACTCCTTTTTCTTTCTTTTTTTAAAATTATATTCCCGCCACCACCACCCCCCCTCTTGGGAGGTCAACTTTATTTTTAATAATACAAAAACAAACATATATACATTGGTAAATTTCAGAGAGAGAGAGAGAGGGAGGGAGAGGGAGAGAGAGAGGGAGGGAGGGAGAGGGAGGGAGAGAGAGAGAGCGAAGGAAGAAAATAGTATGAAGCCTCCCCTCATCACTCCTAATGCTCTCTTCATTTGGCTTCTGCCATTTCCTGATCTGCTCAGCACGTCCCATAATCACCACGCTGTCTCCTCCTGGAAACATATGTTGTGTTTTAAGCATTCTCTTCCACATCCTTGCCAGATGATACAGAACGCTAAAAAAAGGATTTTGCCTCGACATCGCTGCCCAGACATTCAATTGAAGGCAACAAGCTTCTTTATCTGCGGTAGAATGGGACTCTCAGTTTTGAAGAAGGCTGTCACATGGAAATACACTGCTGTATGATGCATGAAAGTAAACCAGTGACAGCCTATAACATAACATACAGTCATTATGAGAACAGGCCATTCAGCTCAACAATGATCACCAGGGGGCGACATGGGGACATGGCTCAGGCAGTAAGAGCAGTTGTCTGGCAGTCGGAGGGTTGCCGGTTCGATCCCCCGCCCGGGCTGTGTCGAAGTGTCCCTGAGCAAGACACCTAACCCCTAAATGCTCCTGACGAGCTGGTCAGCGCCTTGCATGGCAGCCAATCGCCGATGGTGTGTGAGTGAGCTTTGGATAAAGGCGCTATATAAATGCCAACCATTCACCATTTTCACTCCAGTGCTCACTGTTTACTGACAAACTAGACAGTATCTAGCTGACCAATGTGGTGTCACAAAGATGCAGACAAGCTAGTTCAAGATACAAAAAAGTATTTAATGGAGTACAGTCACATAGAATCCCAATGACACCCATACAATCATGAGGCTTTTTCAATACAGATTTAACTCATTATATATTTGGTGGGAGTGTAGTGTGTAGTCGATACATACCTCTATGATAATATAGCGCATCGAAAGGAGCCAATTGAGGTGGTTCGGGCATCTGATGAGGATGCCTCCCGGGCGCCTCCCTTTGGAGGTTTTCCGGGCTCGTCCAACTGGGCGGAGACCCCGAGGTGGACCCAGAACCCGCTGGAGAGATTATATATCTCTCTTGGCCTGGGAACGCCTCGGGATCCCCCAGGAGGAGCTGGAATGCGTTGCTGGGGAGAGGGACGCCTGGAATACCCAGCTTAGCTTACTGCCACCTCGACCCGACTCCGGATAAGCGGGTGATAATGGATGGATGGATGGATGGATAATATAGCATATGGTTATTTTAACTATTTTCAGCCCCTCACTTTAAGAATTGAAAACATTACTGCGATCCATCACTAAAATGACTAATACATTTTTGGCTGTACTGACACAAACACAGTGATTTTAAAGATATTGACAAATGTTTCTGCAACTTAGTTACACTAGTTTATTTGACCACAAATACTGCACCATTTAGTTTTGAAACAAGTCTACAACAGAAGTGACTCAAAGTTATTATGACAGCATCTGTAATTAGGCTACCACTGTAACAGATGAAACAGGAAGAAAAACAGTTTATATTTATGTTTAAAATTAGCCTACTGTATGCATTTTTTGGTAGCCATCACAATGAAGTAAATCTGGTCATACTTACGTTTAGTAATATAGTGACAGATTATAAAGTAGATTCTACAATGTGAATGTCATTTTTCCACAAGAAAACAACCATGAACACAAAGATAGGACAGAACACAGTTCTGTGTGATATGTTGTTATGTGAGGGAAATTCTATTAATGTTGGCCACATAAGACGAGTAAATAGAAAAACTGTTTTATCTACTCTGTAAAACAGTGTCCTTGGGTTTGAGAAATGTGCTAATGATTATATCATTATTATTACGAGTAAATCATGCAAGATGTTTTTTGGGTAACACTAGGTTTTGGACAGAGTTATAACAGATGCATTTGTGTTTCTTGTGCGGAGGAGAACTGAAGATGAAGGTCAACAAGCTGTGATTGTCAGGTGTGGCTGACGGTGTGAAAATTCCGGCAGGTTCCGGAGCGTTGAGTAGGAGGTAACAGGGACACGCTGTACGGGAGGTGAAAACAACCGCCTGCAGTGCTCAGACACTCTGTCACCGTGCGCTGCACCTCAAAACGTGCTTGTAAACCACCAGCGATTTAATCTCTTAAGACTGTGTGAAATCACATTCAAAAATACAAAGAGATGGATAACTATATATGCTTCCAAGTGTAATCACCGCAATGTATACCATTGTGGAATGGCTATTCCTTTTAATGTGTCTTTTTATTGGTCACATGCATAACAATCTTTTTTTATAACCATAAGAAACAAAAAGGTTAAACTATTGGTCCTGGGGATGATTGATATGTTTGATATGGAAAATATCTCATTAACCTGCACTGCAAATAAACAAACTTGTATTATATCCTGTTTTCCTAATCTAGACAACGGATATGCTCAGTGATGAAATGGGATACACTGCTTCTTCAGAGTGACACTAAAGACAAATGAATTGTGTATGCCATCCCCAATTATATCATAGTATGCGTTTATGCTGATATGGTGGCTAATGCTTTCAGACTATTAAGAAAGAAATTATGGTTTAAAATAACATGAAGTGTGAGTATTCAGCTTGATGTTGTGATCACGTCCCAACAAAAATAGCATACAATTTGATTGTCTACGTAATCCCTTGCATTCCGTTCCTGCTTTGATTTCCCAAGATCAAAACTGCCAATGACATTTGAGTGCTCAGTTCTCCTGCCTGTTTAATCAATGAATAAAATAAATAAAAACTGAACAGAAAGAAGCTGAAGAAGACTCCCCTGGGTGTCTAGTCCCCCTTTTCACTGTCCCTGAAGCTGAAGAAGACTTCCCTGTGTGTCTAGTCCCCCTCTTCACTGTCCCTGAAGCTGAAGAAGACTTCCCCGGGTGTCTAGTCCCCCTCTTCACTGTCCCAGAAGCTGAAGAAGACTTCCCCGGGTGTCTAGTCCCCCTCTTCACTGTCCCTGAAGCTGAAGAAGACTTCCCCGGGTGTCTAGTCCCCCTCTTCATTGTCCCTGAAGCTGAAGAAGACTTCCTCGGGGGCTCTAGTCTTCCCCCTCCTCGCTGTCCCGGGGTTCGGAGAAGCCGCTGGGGAAGAGGCGGTCGCTATCCAGCGAGAGCTGGCTGAGGCCGGCCGCCTTGCTCCGCAGCAGGAAGCGTGTCCTGCGCTGCGTGGCGCGCTGCTGCTCCTGCTTCAGCTCCAGGTAGGAGCGCGAGAAGGTGTGGAAGATGGAGGTGACGGGGAAGGCCATGAGCAGGATCCCGCTCAGGATGCTGCTGAGCGCCACCACCTGGCCCGGCACGCTGCGCGGCACCATGTCGCCGTAGCCCACCGTCGTCATGGTGATGACGGCCCACCAGTAGGTGGCGGGCACGCTGCTGAACTCGCGGGAGGCGGTGGCCTCGTTCTCCACCAGGTAGAGCAGCGGGGAGAAGAGGGCGGTGGCCACGCACAGGAAGAGGAGGAGCAGGCCGAACTCGCGCGTGCAGCGCCGCGCCGTCAGCCCCAGCGTCTGCAGGCCCAGGGAGTGACGCGCCAGACGCATCACGTACAGGATGCGCAGCGCCCGCAGGACCCGCAGAACCAGACCCACCTTGTCCAGGTAGCTACTGCCCGAGCTGTCCACCAGCAGGGTGACGTAGTAGGGCAGGATGGCCAGCACGTCGATCAGGTTGAGCGGCCGCCTGAGGAAGGCCAGCTTCCTGCGGTCCTGGATGAAGCGAAGGGTGAACTCCAGCGAGAACCAGGCCACGCACACCGTCTCCACGATAAAGATGTTATAGCACATCTGAGAACACTTGCCCTTGGGAAAAGAAACACACTTTTATATTAGCAACGAGATACACAGAGCCTCTTATGCTTCACCTGAAGGGGAATGCATGAATCAAGGCAAATCATCACTCCTACTGTAGCATAGAATTTCTTACATTACATTCATGATCTATGGAACAATATATTTAAACTGGGATAAGATGTATCTTAACAGCAGCCAAAAAGAAATGATTTCTCAACTGAAAAGAGTGTAGTTTTTTACTACTCTTTTTACTGCTAATTATGAGCATCAGTACTACAGGTTTAACACTAGGGGGAGATGTAGTACTGCTGCCGGAAAACGAAAGCACATCAAGTGAATCCCCGCCCAATACTTCAAACAGGCTTAATGAAGACGCACATTCAGTGATAAAAGACAAATAAACTGCCTAAATGACATGTTTGGGCCATTAGCTGCGATACCATAATAATGTCAATGCACCTGTGATGAATTTATATAACTTTGCCCTATGTTTAGTCAGCATTTGTCCCTAACCTTTATTGACAAGTAAAAAAAAAAAACCTCAGCTGAGTTAATTTTATTGATTGTGTAATCGATAAAACTGTGTTTTAGTCAAAGTAACAGACCAACGTTGTTTGAATCTCAGCCTTTGCATTGTATTCATAACAATACTTCACTATTTTCACTCCCTGTTCCATAGAAAAAGGTGTGAACATACACCTGTGGGGCAAGACATTAAAGTATATGTCTTGTCTGGTCTTGTCAGTATGCGTATTGGTTCAAAACCTACACAAAAATGGTCAGGGCAGCAGAAACTGCATACGATATGAAGAACACTGCTGATGACTAGTAATCAAGTCACTGCTTAAATAAGAAAGTCAAGATATTAAAACTGAGACACTGCATGTTTTTATCACTCTGTCTCACACTGCCCCACTACTGTGTCAATGTAACACACTTTTCAGGAAGACATCTGAATTTTCGAAACGGAATTGATTAACACTCAATGCTGGTTGAGATCCATGGTGTGCAGGGCTTACTCACAGACCTCTGATAATAAGCACCAGTAAAGTGTCCCACAGACATCCAGGGGCCACAGATTGAATTGAAGATACCTTTACTGGAATATGGGACGCTCCCTCGTTATAAATGCACCAAAGCCTGCTCTGTACATGCAGTCATCTTTGAGCGCGGTAATAGAACAAACGCATTCAAGTATGTCACCATGGCAACACCTGTAGTGGCATAATTTCATCAATCTTCAAAAAACTAAATACAACAAGGAATATGAGGCTAAATTGCAGACTGTCAGGTTTAATTTGAGGGTGTTGACATCCATATCTAGTGATTCGTGTAGGAATTATACTTTTCATACATACCCCCCCCCCCATTTTAGGTAAACAAAAGTAATTGGACAGTTTCTTTGCCAGCTGTGTGTCTTTGCATGATTTGTTCATGTAAAAGAAAGCTAACTCTCTACATGAGGACCATGTCAATACCAGCAAAGTAGGCCACCATGAGGCTGAAAATGTGAATAAATCAATCATAGACACAGCCAAAAACATTTGGTTCGGCAGTAACTGCCAAGGCAAGAGAAATATTATTAATTCATTCATTATCTGAACCCGCTTATCCTGAACAGGGTCGCAAGGGGGCTGGAGCCTATCCAAGCATACATTGGGCGAAAGACAGGAATACACCCTGGACAGGTCGCCAGTCCATCGCAGGGCACACACACCATTCACTCACACACTCATACCTATGGGCAATTTAGACTCTCCAATCAGCCTAAACTGCATGTCTTTGGACTGTGGGAGGAAACCCACACAGACACAGGGAGAACATGCAAACTCCACACAGGGAGGCCCCGGCCGACGGGGATTCGAACCCAGGGCCTCCTTGCTGTGAGGCGGCAGTGCTACCCACTGCACCGTCCTTGCCACCAAGACAAATATTACTCAGTGGAAATTACAATTACTGAAATTTTCTTGTTCAAAGCAAACCCTCACTTGAACATTTCTCAAAAACAAAGTAAACAGACTCAACGTGCAACTTCACCATTTTCCATTTCAGAAGTTGAAGCCATTAATGGCCATTCATTTATTTTGTGAATGATGCGTGCCGTGGTTATACAATATGTGTTTTGTGCGATTGTCTCGCAGTGCTTCATGGACATGCGCAGGGGAAGAACGTGGTTTTCATTTTCCCCCTCTAATCAGAACTGATTTAAACCTGCGACACCCGATGCTTTGAATCCCTGGCCTATCAGTAGCGAGCATTCATCTATAATTTAACTGTCAGGTAGAAAAGAAAACAGCAGTACTACTAGTACGAGGGCCAGATTTGAGTATCCCTGATATTCTGTACATACACAATGTATCTGTGCTTACCGACTCCTCCTCCTCCCTCATGGAGGGCATGGTGCTGATGGACAGGTTGATGGCGGTGATGGTGACGAAGAGCACCGACAGGCTGGCGAAGATCTTCCCCGGCAGGCCGGACTGCGGCCTCTCCACCATGTCCCTGAGCCGGGCCATGCAGAGGCTGAGGCGGGACTCGGGGGCCAGCGGGTCGCAGGGCCGGTCGGGGCCCCCCAGCAGCTGGTCCTCCTGGGCGGCTCGGTCCAGCTCTCGGCACTCCTCGGCCCTCTGCAGCACCCTGCGCCTGCAGCACCACAGCAGGTTCTCCTCGGCCACGCCCCAGTAGCGCAGCTCCTCGCGGAAGGACAGGGCGCAGGTCTCCCGCAGCGCGCGCAGCTCGCCCGCCCGCAGGAAGGCCACGATGCTGCGGAAGGCGCAGGGGCTGCGGTCGAAGAAGAACTCGTTCCGCGCCACGTCGTAGTCGTCGCACACGCGCATGATCTCGTCGAAGCTGCCGCAGAACCGCAGCCGGCCCAGCCGGGTCAGGGGGAAGTCCTCCAGCGTGGCCCAGGGGAGCTGGTAGCGAAGGCCCCCCACGTTGATGAGGGCGTGGAGCTTTCGGGCGGCGGGGTAGGGGAACCGCTCGTCCTCCCCCGGCGGGAGGAGACGCGCCCGCTTGTAGAACAGGCCCTTGGGGGCCTCCCGTTCCTCTGAGGGAGGGGGGTTGAAGGAGAGGTCGGAGGCACAGCTCAGCGCGCTGTAGTCGTAGTCTGAGCCGTCTCCAGCCAGAAGAGTCATCTTGCTGTCACATAACTTTGGTCACCCTCTACTGTTACATCGTGTCGCCCTCTGCTGGAAGACAGAGGCATAGCATTGAAAAACAAATTAGCTATTTCTTAATTGTAAAGCTTAATTGTCACATAGGTTAACTTGGGTAACCACTTGTTTGTGGGTATTCAGACAAGAATGTATGAGAACCCCTGTTTGAGAATGAAGTAATGCATGTAGGTACACTCTGTGAGGAAGTATCTCCAGGAATGCTGGAGTGGTCTATTGCAGGTATAGATAAGAAATTCACTTCTATTGTGGACCACCACCAGTTATTTCCTTCAGTTATCCCAGCATGGTGGCATTTACATAGAGCCTTTATCCAAAGTGCTGTACAATTGATGCTTCTCATTCACCCATTCACACACCAACGGTGATTGGCTGCCAGTCATGGCACCAACCAGCTCGTCAGGAGCATTTGGGGGTTAGGTGTCTTGCTCAGGGACACAGCCCGGGTGGAGGATCGACTGACATATCAGTCAGTCTTCAGCTGTTTCCTGTTCACAAGTTCATACATGCATTTACATTACTGTGAATAAATAAATAATTGGGCTAATTCAATAATTAAAAGCAGTAATTGGCATGAAGCACAGAATCAGATATCATCCTCAATGCCCTCTCCCGCGACCATTAAACAGATCATTTATCGTATGTGGAGTTGATAACTGCACCGGGGAGCGTGTTTCAGAAATGGCGTCGGCACGGTTGCGATGGTGATTGAGATTTTTCTTACAAACTGTTGCTATTTTAGGAGCCCGCCACACACCAGATGCATGGTAATTAGAGAGAGAACGGATTTAACATTCGAACAGCGTTATAGACCACGTTACATCTCACATTAATATACTCACAGAATGTATGTATGAGATATTCCCATCATTTTCACAAGCTTGGGGTTTGTTTCACTGAAGATTTCTGAATTATTTTATAGCCGGCAATCTTTGGTAGTTAGCCTGCTTAACTTAATGCTGTGATGCCGGTAGGAGTGGGTTTGCTCACCGTGGCTTAAGGGCCAAGCCTGAGGATATTATGAATGGATCGCAGTGTGAGGATGGAGCGGATGCTTTCAGCAGGCGGGTACCTGCATAACTGCCTGGTGATTAAGCACGCGGCGGGGTCCGGTGCTGCGGGGGGATTAATGACGTGCGTCCCTTGTCTGCAGCCTGTCAAACCGCCGTGAATGCGTTCATCGTTTGTCTTCTGCGGTCCCCAGGGTGCGCTAGCACACAGCCCGGAGGCTCCTTCCTGACCACGTGCGATTCCTGAGACTGGGACTGCTGGCGGGATGCTGACATCCAGACAGGCCTCGCCCTCTGGGGGCAAATAGCGGGGCATTTTGAAGCCCTTTGTTCATTCCCATAGAGTGGGAAGAGGTCCACGCATAGCGGGTGTTATAAACTCATAAATGTTAAATGTTTCGCATGAATGAGAAAACAACAAGCAATAACCTTCTAACACCATTTACTGTGAGTAACACAGTGTGTAAGCTCTTTATTCTCAGCAGCAAAGCCATCATAAATATAAATATTCTGCCTGGGGAATGTTCAACTATAGTTGTTCTGCAGTGTGTTATCTGTGGGACCTGCAGAATCCCGCTCTCAGTTTAATTGACTGCATCTGTAACAACTTGTTGGTCTACCGCATTACAGCTTCATCTTACAAAGACCCAAAACATAGATTGAATGACACCCAAGAGAAGAAACAAATTGGGCCCCACCACCCCAAGTTACTCTTAACATAATTACAGAACAATTGTCTTGAGAGCCCCTGACAGTCTGGGCCCTTGGAATTAGCCAAGCCTTCCACCCCCATACACTGCTGCTTACAGCATCATCTTCCACAGTAGCCTACAATTAATGCTTTCCATACCACCCTCTATTAAGACTTTCTCAGGGCCTCTCTATTCCATATCAGCAACACAGTCAAAACCAGTCAGTATGAGCCAAGTCAAGAAAAAGTAATTAAATACTACAGTAGTCTACTATTAAGTATGGTATTTCCCAAGCTAAACAATTTCAACTAAAATATAGCATATGGCCAAAAACAACATTGTAAAACTGGCTATTGCTTATTCAACACAATTTGTATTAGTAAGTGTAGCAGTGTCATACGCATCATCGTCGTGGAACCTAAAATGCAATGGAGTTAAATTAAATTGCTTTTGCAATGTTGTGAAATGGCATTAATGGAGTGTCTTTCCCATGGCAGTGCAGTAGGCTTACTGTACAAAGTAATTCAGAATTCTGGCATAGCACTGTTTTCAAAGGGGGTAGGTTCCCTGGTGGCCTGGCGAAATTCCCAGTATAGCTCTCTCAATCTGTCCACCTAATTATCCCCTTCATTTAAATGGCTAAATTAATCTCTCCTGATATGTGGCAAGCATTCTGCCACAAAATGGCTTCCATATATCACCCATATGGGTGCTACATATTAGTGGTGGTTAAGTGAGTCTTCTCATTCGCTGAAAAGTGCTTTGAGGCCAAGACAACTTCATCAACAAATGTATTATTTGTTACTATGGAAATCAACCTGAGCTACGAGAATGGCTGCCTCTGCATGCAGAATGTAGATTTGTATGGGGAAAGAAAATAACAATCTCAGCATAAACACATTTAAACACAGTTACATTTAAACATAGTTAAAATACTACTGCCTCTATTCTTTCAAAAATCATTCAGTTGAAAGTTGTACTGCACCAGCTAACAATTTCTATTTTATTCAGAATTTATAGAAACGTGACTTTTTCAAGACGCATGCCATTTTACAATTCATTCAACCTGAAAAAAGCATGTTTGATCTTGACATACAGTGCCATGAAAAAGTATTTGCCCCATTCCTGATTTCCTTCTACTACATGGCACACTGAATGATTTGAGATCTACAAAATATAATATTAGACAAAGGGAACCTGAATAAACACAAAACCTATTTTTAAAATGATCAAACCCCTATATCACCCTGCATATGAAAATGTAATTGCTCTCTTAATAACTGGCTGAGCAACCTTTAGCAGCAATGACTGCTAGGAAGTGCTTTTTTCAAACTTTAATGTAGTTTATTTTCAGGCATTCAGATGTGGAAAAAATCCTGCACCATCCCTATGCTACCACCACAGTTTTTACTGGTGGTTTGATGTTCTTACTGCGGAATGCTGCATTTGCTTTACTCCAGATATTATGAATGAAAAAAGTTTTTTATCCACCACACATCCTTGCATGACTGTACTGCTCTGCCCTGCTTTGGTATGAACATTTGTTGCTGACAGAAAAAAATTATGACCTAAGATCAACTTCAGTCATTATAATATATCAAGAAAAAAATGATGCTCTTTGAATGAACAGTTTAATTCATAATAATTCTACAGGAGGCCAGTGAGCTCTTGATTTGTATTTATATTTATTTATTTATTTATTTATTTCATTTTTGGCAAGATAGAACTGGCATCTACACTCATCACATTTCCAGTCAAATACAATAGCAGAACTTAAGTCCATCTGTTTCTCTTCTGATCCTTCTTCACAGTCCAAGGGGGCAGCAGAAGAATAGCTTGTTATCTGCACGCTAGTAAAGTCATTTGGACTGCTATGGATGTGTCTTTGCTTCCTGTTAATGACCTGTGCCAGTGTCATCTGTTTCACCAGCATTTCCTGATATGTGACTAATCCTTAGCCTACTCATAAATGTCTTTTCCCCCATCTCTTCTGATTAAGGCCATCTGCTAGCAGAGGAAGGCAGACTGAACACGTCTAATCAAGCACATTTTAAATAAGAAGGATCGAAAGCAAATACTGTCTCTTCAGATCAAGCATATCTACATGTTATATGGTGACACTAGAACTGATGTGCAGTGAACAAATTGTTCGCAATGTATGACTCACACGCTAGTCAGCTTGAACCTGCAAGGATCTTGTTTTTCTAGGACAGTTGTCTGTACAAAGCTGGGAAGAACAAAATGATCATACATCAGCCGAAAGCAAATTCAGTCTTATCTGCCTATTAGTCTCACCTTGCTAGGGCAACATTTTCTCTGTTCTCACAGTGAAATATGCCACAAACACTTCACAGCTGGAACACTGAAGAAAATTATATCAAACAGAATCATTAACAAAAGGAGAGCTCGCAACAATCAAATGCGCACATCCTGTGTACCTGATGATGATGTCTATTCTTGTACAGGTACAATAAAGGTGCAAGTGTTGTGAGCTCTTATATAATTTGTCACAAACTGCTCTGTGCATTGTTTCAAATAATTGGGATGTGTGCATAATAATAATAATAATAATAATAATAATATATTCTTCTGCGTTTGCATCATCATCTTATTTCTGCTCATTTGAGTAACCTGCTGTTTACAGTCGCCATGATACCCAGTTTTTTCCACATCCTCAGGAGGAGTCCTGAGTCCATATACAAAGCGTTTCCGAGATATTCCCTCACTTCCGATTGGCTGTACTGAACAAAAGATTTAGAAAATCAAAAGTTAATCTGATAACTTTTGTGAGGCTTGGTCCAAAGATTGTCTACGTCAAATTTGCTGAAGATTGGACAAATTTTGTGGCCTGTGAACATTTTTGAATCTTTTTCAGAAAATCCAATATATCGGAAATTTATGTCAATTGGTACATTGAACTTGGCTCATTTTTTCAAATCAAGCACACGGCTGAAAACGTACATGCATAAACGTACCTCAAACTTCCACCCATAGGTGGGACGGTTCCCAATCAGTGTGCCAAATTTAAAAACATTTAACCATACGGTTCTATGGGCTGCCACAGACACCCCAGCCAGAAGACAAAGATGATGATGATGATGATGATGATGATGATGATGATGATGAAAAGGTAGAAACATTGTGTGCCTACACAGCTTCACTCCTTGGCCCCCAAATATAGCCGATACCAGAGCATATTATACAGAACACTTCCAGCAGCTTTTTTACTGCATTCATGGATTCCATGAAAATGTACTTGAATTAACAAAGACTGAATCTGTATGTACTCTGAAGGATACAAACTCACTGAGCCAGACAGTGTGTCCTTACACAGCACAATGCTGCACACTGCCTACTGGTCTGAGGACAGAAAGGAATGTCTGTTGGATGTGGATAAGAATATGATTTTTCTATGACTTTTTTTATTTAAAAACTAAAGATAGCAATTTCTAATATATATGTATATATACATATATATATATATATATATATATATATGGAGGCTGCTGCAGTCATCGAGAGTGCTATATCATAAATATTGTTCATTGAGCTTCACGTTTCTTCTAAAACTTGTGGAAAACACATCTATGTACATACATTTAAAATGGAAAATCAATTTACTATGTACTAACATGTAGGCTGACCATATATGACAATCCCTTCTTAGAAATGGCTTGTATAGTGGATTGGTCAGTTGTAATGTGATTTACTGTGTTTGAACTGCATTCTGTTCTCACCATAGGCCGTTAAAGCCTATTCATGCCCAGGAAAAGATTGCTGTAATTACGTATGTCACCCAATGCATAATGTATGAGAATGAATAAGAGGTAATCTTTCAACCATAGCTGTGGATTCTGAATGAATGCACAAAACATGCAGATCTTTCTGGAATCAATTACCTTGCAAAAATGTGTTTGTCTGTATATTATTATGATTATGATTATGATTATGATTATGATTATGATTATGATTGTGATTATTATTATTATTATTATTATTATTATTATTATTATATAAACAAATTATTATTGATTATTTAATAGCCTATTTTACTGACCCAGCGACAGTATACAGGGTAGCCATGGATACATTGGATACATTGGCTAATAAACAGACAAACAGCACATTGGTGGTATAGTTATGTGATGGTACATACTGTACGTATAGCCAATGATTATATAAAGAAAGGATACAAAGAATTGAGCTCTGAATGACATTTGAAGACAAAAAGGTTTCAACAGAGTGAGAAGAATGGTCAGGAATAGGGAGCACATTCATAGTTCTCTACCCTTGTTAGCTCATACCTACAGTATTCTTGGCGCTGAAGAATTGATAAAAAAATGGAAAAATAACCATTCACAGAATATCCACAGGCATCAATGTATTCACAATACATGTAACGAATGGCCCTGTACTGTTGAGTACATTATTTAATTATAGCTATTAATATTATAATATTAGTATGGCTAATTTAAACTTTAAAAAACTAAAGGCATGTACATTAAATGCGTTCATCTATTTTATTATTCCATTCCATTTCAAAATAATTTTTTTAGCAATTTCCTGAAATACATGGTCGTGGTGTCTCTTTGACATAATCTAATTTGTTCCTGATCAATGCCTCACAATAAATTGATTGATGCAGTGTGTCTGAGGATATAATGCAGTACTACAGTGTTTAGTACCATTCATGTCTCCTACCACAGTGGCGTCATCATATATCCAGTATTCAAACCGAACTCTAACCACCAACCAAAGGGAATCAAAAAATCTTAATCATGTGTGGTTTGCACATGCTTCCCTGCGGCTGAATTTATACATTTGGGTGTATGAAAATTGAGTCAAAAAAGTTTGTAAATAAATAATAAATGTTGGACCTAAAGATGTAAAAAGAGTAGAAATGGGGAAACCAGACTTTTACATCAAGCTTTCAATTACCTCTTGGTTTCAAACCTCAAATGGAGCCCAATGTATCAAGAAGGCCAGCATGGAATACTGGCTCTGCCGATGGACATTTACACCACATGCACCTATAAAATGTGTTGCAAATCCTTTCTATTTGAATAATGAAGATACATTTGTTTTCATTTTGTAATTTCTCTTTTCCCCTTATCTGCAAATGATACACAACAATTGTCAACTTTCTGTGCTGTTATGGTCAGAACAAATATACATCAAGATAAAAAGCCTGAATTAGGGCATTATGGTTGACTGTTCCGCTGAGATCCACAGTGATGGATCACAGCACGACACAGTACACAACCACAAGTCATCAGAGCAGTATGCATATAGAATAACTAATAAGCACAGTGAAGCTATGCACTAAACAGTGGCATTAGGTGTTATGCTGTAGAATCATACATGTTTCATTGAAAAAAAAATCCCTTACCAAGTTCAGGTTATAGCAGCATTTTTCAGAGCTATTATACCGTACATCCACCTGAACCTGCCTCCACCTGGGCTCCATTCAGTCTCACTAACCAGTTCTCTCTCATCTGATGTCCGTTTAAACATCTCATAAATGTTTAACACAAATCATTTGATTAAAAGATAAACATTGTTTTTCAAAGAAGGTAGAACATATATACCAGTAAAATATTATTGTATGCTTATTGTATGCAAAAATAATATTGGTCACAAAGATAGGCTTCAGCCACGCTTCTAAACCAAATTCACAACAAAAAGATGTCTCTAATAATCAGGGAACAATCTACATATCTTTTTTAAACACACACAAATGTCAGTATAATAATCATTATTACATTGTGTATTACATTTAATGTTAATGTTCAATGTTTAATGTTTAGAAGCCAGATCAAATGAGGTCTGATTTCTTAAATTAAATGTAACAATCAGCTACCATGCATCACATTCATTATCACAGAGAGCATGTTCAACATATATACCATTATGCACTGGAGACAGATTCAACTTGTTTTATAATGAGAGGAAAATATGATACTCACTGTGTTTGAGGAATGATTTCTCAGCATCTGACATTGGACAGTTTGAAAAGAAGGAAAGGCCAGCCAAGCACTCAGAAAGACAGAACGAGACTTCAGCAGCTTCAGCTGCTCTGTGAATCGCCCTCTGCTTCAGTGCTGTGTGCGAGAGAGAAGGGGAGAGTGCAAGAGAGGGTTACTTAATGATAACGAGCAACAGGCTACAGCCCAGATCGACAGCTCTGACATCACTGGGGGGCAGTGCTGTAATTTGGACGGCTTCTGAGAAAAATCCATAGCAACCAGCCAGCCAGTGAGCAAGGGAATTTCCCTTTCAAATGGGAAAAGGATCATCCTTTTTTCTTTTGTCAGTTTAGCAGCAAGTTTCCTCAACAGGATTGGCTTCTGTTAGAGTGAAGTTCAATATTGGAGAGAATCCTTAATGTTGGCCAGCGCACAGGTAATGAGCAGATTTTAGGAGCTGGACCTTTGTCGGGTGTCCTGAGCCCTGGATGCGAGAAGACTAGAAGACAATGAGAAGATAATTTGTCTCTCTCACCAGTCATATGACACCCTTCCATCTGTGTCCATGACCACTTTCATTGTCCATCTCATTCCGTGCGGATTTTCTGCGCTCAATCTCCTCCTTCGAGGCTGTACCCCTCTCCCATACACCTATCCTTGGACTATGATACATCTTCTCTCCCCTTCATGCTCTCATCCAACCCCTCACTGCAACTCACCCAGGTCACAGATCTCCTCTGGCTCTCTGCTGGGGACCCATGATCATGAGAGAGAAGGGTGGAGAAAAGCCTGCTCTTTTACTGTACCTTGGCCGAAACATCCAGCTTCAGGGCATAAGCAGAAGCTACAGCAACCATGCTAACTCAAGCAAATGCTGTTTACTGTCATTTCATTATGAGCTGAAGTCACTTCCTGCAGTGTTGACATACATGCCGTTATAGACCTCAGCTTGGCTGCGTGTCCTTTTAGCTTTCAAAATCCACTGCCCCCACCTGACTACCCTTCCCCTCCTCCCTCTCACAAGTGGCCACATCTCCCTGACCCTGCCATCTTCTTCCAGGTCATCCCCAATCCCATCCCCTATCCCTTCTTTCATCCCCTGTCCTGATCTACTTTCCTTCATCCCCTATATCTTTAATTCCTCATTACCTCTGCCTGGTTTCCGGATGACTTCAGGCATGAGTCATATCTCCAATTAAAAATACCTTCAGCCCTCTCCACACTTCAGCTCAGTTTCTCTCATTTTCCCATTTTCTATTCAAAATCTATTCCTGTATGTATTCTTCAAATCCCTTGAATGTCTATGAAAACATTTATATTTATGTCTTTCCCTTCATGGTTCGACACTAGCACATATTTTCCTCCATGTATTTCATGCACAGTTGGTGTTCCCAACATGTCATCAACATCAGATCGTCTGGAAATGAAAATGCCACCCCATCTGTGATGAGAATGAATCAAACTTGGTCCTCCAAATCCATTTCAGAAAATAACAAAAGTCTCCATCATGGGTGTCAGTGCACCTGCCATTTAAGTGCTCTATCATTTCCCCCACTTATGCAATCATTTGAAATGGACCATTGACTTAAACCATTTTTTCTCTGCCAAAAGGATTTTCTTATCAATGAGGACATTCACTCTCAAAATCACAATAGTACATACGCACGCACACAGACAAAGTATGGAAAGTAGGAGCTTATGTGTGTGCAGGTGTTGATCCGAGCACACTCTTCCCTTTGATAGTCCCAGCATTTTCATTCATACACTTCATTGCTCCCTCCCGGGGATTATTTTTCCCATGAGGGTCTTTTTGTGCATTTGCCACTGTGCTGATCCATTATCCTTACCTAATTAGCGAACACACAGTGAAAGGCTCCTTGTCTCCTCGGTTGCAGATATTTTTCAAGTGAATTATCAGACCTGACTGCCGCAAAGCTCTCAGGCAAGTTGGAATGATTTTAACACAACCTAAGCTGATATCACACTGCTGACTGCAGTATTGCACCCAGATTATTTTGGTGCATTCAAACGGGTATGAATTCGGTGCAAATTGAATTCTTAACTTTCACTTCCTTAAGTTTCACTTGTGACGGCTCGCTCTCTGATTTTGGTTGTCTTTTCTTTTCTTTCTTTCATTATAACACTCTTTCATATTCTTTCATTATAACAAGAAGCAGTTTTGTCCCTTAAAACATTGCATAAGCTTAACATTTGGTGCCATTATTACTTTTTATTTAGTAATACTTAATTATTTTATACTTAACTTGTCCCCACCCTAACCAATCCATCAATGCTTTCATGGCCACCAATGGGGAATCGTTGAAGAGCGATGGATTGTGAACCCAGAGCTGACTGAACCATCCCATACCCTGAGCAACAGTCTCCCACTGTGCAATGCCATATGGAGCTACCGGCCACAGTCAGTCTGCACCATCTTTGCACCATAGCATAGCCAAAGGAGTAATCTATCTCTAGCTTTGGAAAATACATGTGTATTTCCTTTTATTCTCTGGTGTGGAATGCCCAAAATTCATTCTAGTCCAGTTCCAGCACTGCGACATTCCGTGTCAATTCGAGAGGGTACATAAAAACCAATACAGTTCGAGATATGGAGAGGAATTCATTCCAAAAGTGTGTGTTTTGATGGATGTACAATGTATTTCATTGGTTGATCGAATGCGTATATTTAATGTGAATTTATGTCTGGACATTTTACAAAAACAGAACAATGAATACGTTTTTTACTTGTCTGGTAGTTCTTATGGAATGAAAACTGAAACAAAATTAATTTCCCAAATTACTGTATATTAATAATAAAGGATCACTTCATCAACCAACTATTTCCACCCACTTTTCTTGCAATAAGCCATGATGAATACTTTTAATTTCATAGAATTTTTACCAGACACAAATCTGATACGATAATAATATGACAGGCCTTACAGCTCTGGGTGGACATTAGCTGCCAGGAAGACACGCCCTGCTGCAACAGCAGGACCACTAAGACTGCATCCCTGTGAATAAATGCATCACTGTGACTGATCAATGTACACTCAGTGAGCACTTTATTAGGTATTTATTGGACCTATTTTTTTTTACTTATTCAGCTGCTGGAGCCCATCCACTTAGAGGTTTGATGTGTTGTGTTTTCAGAGATGCTCTTCTGCATACCACTGTTTTAATGTCTGGTTATTTGCTTTACTGTCACCTTTGACTAGTCTGGCCCTTCATCTCTGACCTTTCATTAACAAGGTGCTTTTGCCCGTAGAACTGCCGCTCACTGAATGTTTTTGTTTTTTGCACGCATCATCCTGAGTAAACTCTAGAGAAAGTTATGTGTGATATTCCCAGGAAAACAGCAGTTTATGAGATACTCAAACCACCCAGTCTGGCACCAACAATCATTCCATGGTCAAAGTCACTTAGATCACATTTTTACACCATTCTGATGGTTGATGTGAACATTACCTGAAGTTCCAGACATGTATCTGCATGATTTTATGCATTGCACTGCTGCCACACGATTGCCTAATTAAGATAATCACATGAATAAGTAGGTGAACAGGCATTCCTAATAAAGTGCTCAGTGAGTGTAGTGGCAACAGCTAAACTGATGAGACTCTTGTGGAGGTGACTACAGTTAAGTACTTCAGGCATCATTACATTACATTCATTTAGCCAACACTTTCATCCAGAGCTCCTTACATAAGTGTTACTCTCAGGGATTCGGAAGGCACAGAAGGCCCATTAATAGTGAAGGGTGCTCTGGTAGAGGAGGCACCGGCATAAAGGCATAGAATACTCTCCCAGGATATTACTGCTGGACTACTACCCTGAATCCACAGGGGACATGCCAGACTAACAAATTAAACAAACTAAACTATTAATTTCATTATATTAAAAAAAACTGTTCTTGAAAAGTGACTCTATAGAATATGCAGAAATATGACATGCTTTACACAGATATTGTGAATATGTGTGGAATGTCTTCCCTCTAGGGTCTTTCAGCGAACTTATCCCTGGTTATGGGTATGCACTTTGTTGTACGTCGCTCTGGATGAGAGCGTCTGCCAAACGCCAATAATGTAATGTAATGTTATAGGTGTATTTACGCTATCGACTGGAAATTTCTACTCCCACATGGTCTCCTCGTGGAGGTTTAATATGGGAATTGCCTTAATGAGTCATGTCATCAGTTCCAGCCCATTTAATGAGGTCAGCTCTCCCTCTCCCTGTTATTACATTACCACAGGACACAGGACCTCAGACCCAGCCATAGATCTTTCTGAACAGGAAGATGCTGGCCGGGCCATTAACCAGACTCATACTGAGTATCAAAAGATGTTTTGACAATGGACTAATGCCATTCCAATGAACCTGATCATATATCTCCCTGTTTCTGTGGAAACTAGAACAGGCACTGCACCAAAAAGATATGCTACATTTATACCTGGATGAAACTCACAGGTATATAGAGGAGGCCAGCTCACAGAGATTTATCAAAAGATGTTTTGACAATGGACTAATGCCATTTCAATAAACCTGACCATATATCTCCCTGTTTCTGTGGATGTCGTGTCTAGGAAACGACAGAATTCAAAGTCCAATCTCCAATTTGTAGAAAACAACTTCACGAGGGAAAAGACACCACAGCAGCAAGCTCTTCAGAAAAATCAGACTTTATTAGCACAAGTGCACAAAGCCAGGTCAACTCCGCAGAGTTGAACCTCGATTGTCAGTTTCACACCCATTTTATACACTGCTTTCAACATAACTCCTCCTAAAAAATACCAGCTGGTCTCTGTTGCGCCACAAATCGCCCAAATTACAATTTTGCTTTGTAAGCTATTCTTAAAAACAAATGTTCTCTTGTCACAAATGACATTTTGCTTTGTAAGCTATTCTTAAAAATAAATATTGTCTTGTCAAAAATAATTGACATTTTGCTTTATAAGCTATTCTTAAAAATAAATATTGTCTTGTCAAAAATAATTGACATTTTTCTTTGTAAGCTATTCTTAAAAATAAATATTGTCTTGTCAAAAATAATTGACATTTTGCTTTGTAAGCTATTCTTAAAAAGAAATGTTCTCGTCACATTTTTGCTTTGGAAGCTATTCTTAAAAACCGCCATGTTCTTATCACATTGTACAGGCATACAAGGCATTTTGTTCTGCAAACTGTCCTTGACAAAGATAGCCCACAACGCAAGACATCCTGCCCTGCAAGCTGTTTTTTAACAAAGAGGAATCATAAAAGATTAATCATGCAAAACATGGTGTTATTCTGTACTTTCCAATTTTCCTTTTAAGCATACACATTATTTTATTCAATTCAGGTATACTTCTAGCACAAATTAGCAGTTAATCAGTTTTGAAATATACAGGCATACTCAAGCATACTTTAATATTTGATTAATGGTGGTTTCTTGCATTTCCATAAGCTCATCTGTAATGAATGATATAGGTTCATTGGATTACATATTGATTACATGAGTAATAGGCAGTATACATGTGATATATATTGATTATAGGCCGCATACATATTGGTATACTTTTGGCATGAAGCTTTAAGAGTTTTGGAGGAACCAGCTTGCTCAACTCTGACAGTTTGACGGTTTAGTCTGATTTTGACTTGTGATTGATTGTCATAAAACGGAGGTAGACCATCTTGTTCTGTGAATTTTTTCTACATGGAAACTAAAACAGGCACTGAACCAAAAAGATATGCTACATTTATACCTGGACGAAACTCACAGGTATATAGAGGAAGCCAACTCACAGAGATCTAATAATTCAAAGATAAACACCTTTTCTGTAAAGGATATGTACATATCTTTTAGGGGCATAGGGGCGACATGGCTCAGGCAGTAAGAGCAGTAAGAGCAGTCGTCTGGCAGTCGGAGGGTTGCCGGTTTGATCCCCCGCCCAGGCTGTGTCGAAGTGTCCCTGAGCAAGACAC
The DNA here is from genome assembly GCF_963514075.1 of Conger conger. Lineage (NCBI taxonomy): Eukaryota > Metazoa > Chordata > Actinopteri > Anguilliformes > Congridae > Conger > Conger conger. Next base: position 28,768,393 of record NC_083773.1, on the reverse strand, counting down.
CTAACCCCCAAGTGCTCCTGACGAGCTGGTCGGCGCCTTGCATGGCAGCCAATCGCTGTCGGTGTGTGAGTGTGTGTATGAATGGGTGAATGAGAAGCATCAATTGTACAGCGCTTTGGATAAAGGCGCTATATAAAATGCCAACCACATCTTGCTATATTCAGTCTGGGTACGTTCCATCCATATGCATATTCAAGATGGAGGTATTGTCAGTGAACATCCACAATGTCACTGAAAGTTTTGCCAGAGACTGCATGACATGCCGATGAATGGTTAGAGGACAAGGCTTATAACTCAAAGTTTGAGAGTTGAATTCACTTATGTGCTCTTGATGAAGATACTTAGGCAGAATTCCTTTCGTAAAATATTCAGCTCTCGTAATGCATTGTATGTTAAAATGTAATTTGTATAAGTACCTCTGTAAAAAGAACGTCTATTCATCAAAGATTTGCCCAGATTCAATTCATTTTTAATTGAGCACTGATGAGGCTGATTTGGCATTGTGACGCACATCACTCAACTACAATACAGTATGTAATTAAAAGTGCTGACAGAAAATGGTTGCACTTAATTTAATAACTACGCCATTCATTTAATAACTGCACCTATTGAAATAATTGGACATTACAACCATTACTCATTCAAAGTACTTTCTAATTATGGAAAACATTTAACTTTGTAAGAGTACAATTTCCACAGTCATTTCCATGAGTCTACTGTCCACACTCTTTGAAATCACCTTTTGGACTGTAAATGGGAGATGTTTTTCTGTTGCTGTAGCAATGGCCCCCTCCGAGGAATCGCCACCTTAACGTGGTGGAGGGGTTTGTGTGTCCCGGTGATCCTGGGAGCTAGGTTGTCGGGGGCACTGTTAGCCCCCAGTAGGGTCTCCCAAGGCAAATTGGTCCCGGGGGAGGGGCCGGACTAAGAGCGATTCAAAGACTCCCATGACACGGCCACACAAAGACCCAGTTACCTCGCCCGGAAAAGGGAAACCGGGGCCCCCTGCTGGAGCCAGACCCGGGAGGGGAGCTCGTCGGCGAGCGTCTGGTGGCCGGGCCTTATCCCATGGGGCCCGGCCGGGCACAGCCCGAACTGGTCACGTGGGGTCGCCGCCCTGTGGGCTCACCACCTGCAGGGGTCGGCATCGGAGTCGGGTGCTTTGCCCAACGGGCAGTAGGCAAAGGCGGGGATCCGGGCGTGCTGATCCTCGGCGTCGCAGACTGGTTCTGGGGACGTGGAACGTCACCTCTCTGGTGGGGAAGGAACCGGAGCTAGTGCGGGAGGCGGAGCGGTACCAACTAGATATAGTTGGGCTCACCTCCACGCACAGTACTGGTTCCGGAACCAAACTCCTGGAGAGGGGCTGGACTCTGTTCTTTTCTGGAGTTGCTCAAGGTGAGAGGCGCCGGGCGGGTGTGGGGATACTCACAAGCCACCGGCTGAGCACCACTGTGTTGGAGTTCCACCCGGGGAACGAGAGGGTCGCTTCTCTGCGACTACGTGTCGCTGGGGGGAAGGCTCTGACTGTCATTTGTGCGTATGCACCAAATGGCAGTTCAGAGTATCCGGCCTTCTTGGAGTCACTGGGTGGCATCCTGGAAAGGGTGCCACCCGGAGACTCCATAGTTCTGCTGGGCGACTTCAACGCTCACGTGGGCAATGACGGAGAAACCTGGAGGGGGGTGATTGGGAGGAACGGCCTGCCTGATCTGAACCCAAGCGGTGTTTTGTTATTGGACTTCTGTGCTGGCCATGGATTGTCGATAACAAACACCATGTTCGAGCATAGGGTAGCTCATAAGTGTACTTGGTACCAGAGCACCTTAGGCCAAAGATCGATGATCGACTTTGTGGTCGTATCATCAGACCTGCGGCCGTATGTCTTGGACACTCGGGTGAAGAGAGGAGCAGAGCTGTCAACTGATCACCACCTGGTGGTGAGTTGGATCAAGTGGCCGGGGAGGCTGCCTGACAGACCCGGTAAACCCAAACGTGTAGTGAGGGTGAACTGGGAACGTCTGGCGGAGGCCCCTGTTCGCGAGGTCTTCAACTCCCACCTCCGGAAGAACTTCTCACGCATCCCGGGGGAAGCTGGGGACATGGAGTCCGAGTGGGCCATGTTCAAAGCCTCCATTGCAGAGGCGGCAAGCAGGAGCTGTGGTCAGAAGGTCATCGGTGCCTGTCGGGGCGGCAACCCAAGAACCCGCTGGTGGACACCAGCGGTGAGGGAGGCCGTCAAGCTGAAGAAGGAGGCCTTTCGGGCTTGGCTGGCCCGGGGGTCCCCTGAAGCAGCAGACAGGTACCGGGTGGCCAGAAGGGCTGCAGCTTCGGCAGTCACTGAAGCTGCCGAATTCGGGGAGGCTATGGAGAAGGACTTTCGGTTGGCCTCGAGGAAGTTCTGGCAAACCATCCGACGACTCAGAAAGGGAAAGCAGGGCTTGTCTCAGGCTGTTTTCAGCAGGGGAGGAGAACTGCTGACCCGGACTGGGGATATTGTCGGACGGTGGAAAGAGCACTTCGAGGAGCTCCTGAACCCGAACAACACGTCCTCTGTGGAAGAGGCAGAGCCTGAAGACTTGGGGGAATCTGCACCTATATCCCTGGCGGAAGTTGCTGAGGTAGTCAAAAAGCTCCTCAGTGGCAAGTCGCCGGGCGTAGATGAGATTCGCCCTGAGATGCTGAAGGCTCTGGACATTGTTGGGCTGTCTTGGCTGACATGCCTCTTCAGTGTCGCGTGGAGATCGGGGACAGTACCTGTAGAGTGGCAGACCGGGGTGGTGGTCCCCATTTTCAAGAAGGGGGATCGGAGGGTGTGCTCCAATTACCGGGGTATCACACTCCTCAGCCTCCCTGGGAAAGCTTACTCTAGGGTACTGGAAAGGAGGCTCCGACCGACGGTCGAACCTCGGATTCAGGAGGAGCAATGTGGCTTCCGTCCTGGCCGTGGAACAGTGGACCAGCTCTTTACCTTGGCAGGGTTGCTGGCGGGGTCATGGGAGTTTGCCCATCCAGTCCACATGTGCTTTGTGGACTTGGAGAAGGCTTTCGACCGTGTCCCCCGGGGAACCCTGTGGGGTGTACTGCGGGAGTATGGGGTACCGGGGCCGTTGTTACGAGCCATCAGGTCCCTGTATAACCAAAGTGAGAGCTGTGTCCGCATTCTCGGCACAAAGTCAAGCACGTTTCCGGTGGGTGTTGGACTCCGCCAAGGTTGCCCCTTGTCACCGGTCCTGTTTGTGGTATTCATGGACAGGATCTCAAGGCGCAGCCGAGGTCAGGAGAGTGTCCGGTTTGGTGACCTCAGAATCGCATCTCTGCTTTTTGCGGATGATGTGGTTCTGCTGGCTTCATCGGACCGTGACCTTCAGCACGCACTGGAGCGGTTTGCAGCCGAGTGTGAAGCGGCCGGGATGAGAGTCAGCACCTCCAAGTCCGAGGCCATGGTTCTCTGCCGGAAAACGGTGGATTGCTCCCTCCGGGTTGGGAACGAGTCTTTGCCCCAAGTGAAGGAGTTCAAGTATCTCGGGGTCTTGTTCACGAGTGAGGGTAGAAGGGAGCGTGAGATCGACAGGCGGATCGGTGCAGCGTCAGCAGTAATGCGGGCGTTGCACCGGACCGTTGTGGTGAAGAAGGAGCTGAGCCGGAAGGCGAAGCTCTCGATTTACTGGTCGATCTACGTCCCAACCCTCACCTATGGTCACGAGCTTTGGGTAGTGACCGAAAGAACGAGATCGCGTATACAAGCGGCCGAAATGAGCTTCCTCCGTAGGGTGGCCGGGCTCAGCCTTAGAGATAGGGTGAGGAGCTCGGACATCCGGAGGGAGCTCGGAGTAGAGCCGCTGCTCCTTCGCGTCGAAAGGAGCCAATTGAGGTGGTTCGGGCATCTCATCAGGATGCCTCCCGGGCGCCTCCCTTTGGAGGTTTTCCGGGCTCGTCCAACTGGGCGGAGACCCCGAGGGAGACCCAGAGCCCGCTGGAGAGATTATATATCTCTCCTGGCCAGGGAACGCCTCGGGATCCCCCAGGAGGAGCTAGAATGCGTTGCTGGGGAGAGGGACGCCTGGAATACCCGGCTTTGCCTACTGCCCCCGCGACCCGACTCCGGATAAGCGGGTGACGATGGATGGATGGATGGATGGATGTAGCAATGGCGTGATGAAAAAGGGCATAACTATCCCAAAGAGAAGATCAGGGGGTTAATTACCTGACCCATTGTGTCTTCCTCAAGTTGAGAGGTTGAGGACTGGTGTAACCATTTGAATTTAAAATTCACTTCTGACACTTGAAATTAAGAGGTAAACCACAGTACATTAGCATCTGGATGGATGACATTATTCAGAATGAACTGCTTCACAAATGGGGGGTATTTTTCCTCTTGCTCTTTCCTCAAAGTTTAATGACGCATTTCCTTTTATTGGTTGAGGCTCACTGGAAGGTGAGATACCTCAGACTGAGGATATCATGGTGCTTTTACTTGACCAGGTTGGGGGGTGTGGGGAGGTGGTGTTTGAAGCCAACCCAAAAATGCATTGGGCAAGAGGCAAGAATATACCCTGAATAGGTTGCCAAAACCTCACAGGACACACACACACCATTCACTCACACACTCCTACCTACGCGCAATGTAGAGGCTCCAATTAGAGGAAACCGGAGAACCTAGAGGAAGCCCATGCAGATGGGGGGGCAGACAGACCAGGATACCCCTCTTTGCTGTGCAGAAACACCTCTACCCACTGTCCCACCATTCCACCTGCTAAAAGCATTCCAAGACTATAAAATGCTATTTGTGGCTTGATGAAACAGGCACACCACTAGGCAAAAGAGTGTGAGTCATTTAGCATTCAGTAAAATGAACAGGGAGTCACAGTGATGCTATAATTGGGGACAATTGGCTGACCAAGAGAAAGGAATTTATTGGGCAATTAATTGACATAAAAATACAAAGGATCACAAACGTATTGCTGACGTTACACATGCAGGGAAGTTGCCTATGGAAAAGAACCAGTGGTGAAGTTTTTCCCCTTTACTGTGATTTTACATGATGCTACATTACAGTCATTTATCATTTACTGTATACGACACTTGTCTAGAGCAGCATCTAATGCAGCACAAAGTGCACAAAAATCAATCACTGCAATCAAACCAACAGCCATCTATATTTTCCCAATATGAACTGGCTAAATCTATACATTTTCATTCCATGAGGTTTTAACGGTATCTTGAAGTACTGTAGCTGATTTCTCTAAAAAGCTACCAAGTTGCATCATTTAGAAGCTATATTGCTACATATACTCACCAGGAAATGTGGAACTGTTAATACCTGTAGTAATATTTCCAGTAAAAAATGAGGTAGAACAGATTAGAAGGCTACATTTCTTTGAGTTATATGGCCAACCAGGAGTAAAAGGGTTAAAGACTATCTGACAGCCTTTTCACAGACCAAATAGTTCTTGATTGCTATGTGCACCATTCTCATTCATTCAGTCTTCTAAATCTTTTATCTCACAATGGCAATCTTCATGGATATGGATTATGCAGTCATAAATTGCACCTTTTTAATGCTGGGCTTTCAGAGACATGAATTTCCAATCGACAGTACCATAGAGACAGGAAAGGGCTGGACTCCTTCAAACAAACACATTTTACTTCAAACACAACTAGGCCCTAGCAACATCTGAAATGCAAATGTGCACCTTAGCATGTAGACCTATAAACAAATCACATTTTAATTCAATGATAAAAATGCAGCAAGGTCAGGTGGTTGTCTTGATGCTAGTCCACCTCAACCTCTGAAAGAGTCTGGAATACCTCTCATCTTAAAAGGCTTCCAGGTGACTGATTGCTACTAGCAAATGTTTATCATAGATTTTGCTGGATGTGGTGTACTGTACACCATTTTCAAAGCGCAAGTATTGAGTCGCGTTTAGAGTCGTTTATAGAGGCGCATTTCTAGCAGCTATTTTTGGTTACATTCTATGCAATGGTTCAGATGTTTGAGAGCAAAAAGGTAACTTTCATAGTTTTCAAATCAAAGACTAATTTAGTCTTCGATTTTAGAGTTAGGATTGAGGATTAATACATGCAGTGGAAGCATGTCAAACAAAATACTTTAAGGAGCCTCTGTCTGAGGTAACACTGTTTATGGTTGAAATGGTGAAGGGCCTGGTTCGACATTTACATCTTTGTCTGGGAATATCACATTTCAGTACGGCCAGGTACTATTGCATGAGGATTCCTACACCTGGACCTTTTCTTTGGAGCATTATACCCCATTACACAAGGTAAAACGTATCATACGAAACCACCTGTATTGGATACGTCAGTGACTGAGGAAGGACTCATGTGTACGCAAATGCCCGTGCTGTCCCTGTGTGTAAGCCCCATTCACCTCATGCTGAAATGTCTCTGGTCCTCCTAGTCACCTCGCATCTGGTCTATTGGAGCAGCAGGTTGTGCCGGGAGTGTGAGTGTGAAAGCCTGCTCCGAGAGTCACGTGACGCGGGGTGAGAAATCTAATCAGGACGATCAGCCTTTTTCGCTCCTGCTGTCCATGGGCACACAATATCCCACCGCTCTGAAAAGTATCAAATCAAGTATATTCATTGGAAGCGACCTTCATGTAAATGTGGCAGTGACAGTGCTAATGCCTTCTGCCAACCATGGGTGTAATTCTCATTACTCTTATAAGATTAAAAAGAAATGTATAGCAGTTGTATTGCACTGCCCATTGTAATCTCTCATTGTAATCACCCAATGTAATAACATAATTAGGTGCATGGACAGCAGTCTCAATATATGGCAGGGCTATGATAAGGAGTAAGTGGAGACCCATGTATATTAATATTCCTGCCCAGTGTATAAAAGGAACCACTGCAACCAGATTTTGAAGATTAAGGCCATTATTAGTGTATTGTGTGTAGATATACATTTTTCATTTACTAGCATGGCCCACACACATTGTAGAATAAACCCCTTACCATGGTCCTCATTACACTGTGCTTTCCCTGACTAACTTTTCTGCCCTTTCACACACTTTAGAAAGAACAGAATCTCAGTTTTCATAGTAGCAGCTGTTGCTCGTGATCATGGCGAGTCCAACTTTAAGGACTTCCTGTCACGGCTGTCCTGTCGGCTCAAACAGCACAGCAATGCTGGGGTGCCGTGTCAATTCAGCGCACACAGAAACAAAGGCGCCTCATTGAAAACGGACATGGAACCCATTTGTTGCGGAAAGCGCACCACCCCTAACTGTGATAAAAGGAGACCGCTGGTATGCATTTCCCTAAACGCCAACAAACAATTGAATCCCAGTTACCGTTTAATTGATGAAGGGTTATTTTAGTCATTGACCAAAAAACAGCGTTGTGGTTTGGAGACCGTGTAACATATTAATTTCTTGAATGCCACAAGAAGCTTTAACAACTTAATGTGCTCTGCGTCATCAGAGAATTGCTAAAATTCACAGAGCTGTTAAATTGGTGTGAGTTTTTTGGTGTGATCAGAAATGTCATGCACTGGGAAAAGTTCAGCCCTTTTTTTGACGGATGTCAGTAAACACACTTAAAACGTCAAAAATAATTCTTAAAAATACTTAGGTTACTTGATTGATCTCTCAGTCTCTTGCTGAAGGAATGCAGTGAACAGGGTGCTGACAAATTCACACTCTGTTCCCTGACTGAGGACAAGGTGCAGACCACAACACTGACATCTTTAAGAAATGATTTAAGGAATCACTGGTGGTCTTGTTAACATTGGTTATTGTGAAGATTCTGCTGTTCCACAGAAGATTGGTAAGGTGTAGCCTCGTTGAGCAACAAAGTTGTTGAAAGCTCTCATAGAAAAAGCAGGCAACAAAAATTAAATATGGAGGCAGATTCAAAATGTGTGTGTGCATGTGTGTCTGTGTGAGATAACCAAGATAACAGTGCAGTGACACTGAATGAGAGAAGATGAGAAATTCATTGATATGAATATTCACGTGTTTTTCATTAAATTATTATCCATGACCATATCAATTAATTCAATTTCATGCATTGCTTTCCATTGTACTTTCCATGGAAATATACTTCCCTCTGGCAGTTTTAAAGTTATCTGAATTAGAGATGAATGTGTAAACTAAATGTTTTAAATCTTTCACAGCTGTATTTGTGTACATTCATCAGAAGATGTCCCTGACATTGGCTCTGTTTGTGAAGTGGGTGAGTCAGAGTGACAGTTCCATGTTGGAAACTACAGTACATCAGGAGCAGCAAAGGGAGACCTCAGCTTTGACAGAAGGGAAAATATTTACTTGACCTTGTTTACTGTACATGATGCATCAGAAGTCCGCAGGCTAGAGACGGAGTGGTGCTTGTGTAGACGCTGGGGAACCAGCCAGAAACCATTGGTCTCATGGGATGAAGCATCTTGAAAGTGGTGAAAAGATGAAAGCTGTGAGCTTAAAGGGGCAGTTCACACAAAAATGTAACTAAGGTGCATTTCCACTTACCCAGAGTACGGTCTATTCATCAGGATGATTTGTCAATTCTTAGTGAAACCTTCTAGATATCCGCTGCAGGTCACCCTGACATAAAAATAACTCAACACTCTGTCCAAATATAATGTCACAGGTAATGAAAACTGCTCAATAAGAACTCAATGTGCCAGATGCATCTTCTGCTCTTCCTCCAAGAATCATAATAATAATTATCTCCCTCATATGTAATTTTATGAATTCATTTTCACTCTCCACATTTTTCGAAAATGAAATAATTTCAATTCACGGTCACAGCATAAGATGCAAATTGAGTTGAGAAAGTGTGTTGTTTCCTGCAAGCGGTTCCTTTCAAAAGACATACTATTAAGTTTTGTGATGACACCTGTACCACAATTTGCATCACACATTTGAAACTATCTTTTGCAAGGAAATGTTTCTGGTGATCCACCCACCTTCTGGATGTTTTTTTTCTTCGTAGGTTGTGACCCTTCAAAATACATTTCCCACACCATAAGGAGTTTCTGAAAGTTTGTGTACAACTGTATTTTGACAAGCTTTCATATAAACAGTATCATCAAAACAATTCTAGCGCCATCTGGTGTAACTTTCAGTAATACATCTATGCGCCGCCAATCTTCAAATGAAATCAAAAGTTACTTGCATGGCCTATTTCACAAATAATTGTCACAAGATGTTTCACATAAAACTCCCACAAGGGCAAGCCGAGGGCAACAGTGGCCTGGTGACAGATAGGAAGAAACACTGGGGAGGAACCAGGCTCATGGGGGGGGGTTCACGGTAATTAAATTAAGTGTGTGCTAGGCTGTGAAGTGAGTGCAGTGCTCTTATATGCTGTGTTGGTTATTTTCAATCTGATAACTGATAAATACTGCGGCATAGACCAGTTCACTTGTTCTTCCATTCTGTTTTTAATTTCCTCTGAAATATCTAGGCTTACGATTGTCTTACTGTATGCAGTCAGGCAAGGGAAAACAAATATGTGGTAAGTTAGTAAGTTAGTTTTCAGTGCAAAAAGTGAGTTTTTTCATCCTGCTACTGTATGCCTTGAGTATTGTGCCAAAAAGGTCTTATATAGAATTAATGAAAAAAGGTTATCTAGCTTGACATTACAAAGTTAACTCATGTTGTGGAGCTGCTTGTGGTTTGGACCCACACATGCTACCTCCTAGCAACCAGAATGTATTCACATCATCTACATGGTAATTTGTTTGAAGCAGATATCAATGAAATTCCTACATTTGAATGTGTGTAAAATGTTTTTTGTGTGTAAAATGTAAGATGCACTACTGCCATTATTTATTAAAATTGTATTATATTAAGAAATAATGAGTCACATTTTTCCGTTGTATATGCATGTCACCTTAAATCTGCCAAAGCGTCTACTTTGTCCAGTACTCTCAACCACATTGCAGATATAAAAAAAGACATTTAAAAAATCACACCAACAAGAATATTTCAAATTTATTGTAGGTAAAATGCTATTTTAAAAATTGCAACAAATCTTCAGATTGCATAGCAAAATTAAAAGTAAACAATACAGAACTGAATTTAAAAAATGACCTGATTAATACATAATAAGTGATGCATTACTATATTGCAATATTTTATTAGTTATGTAGATCTGCATTTAATATATTAATAATAAGGCATCCAACTGATACCATTTATGAGTTTCTAACTTAATTTTTTTACTTCTACCTACACCCTTCCAAAAACATATTTTGTATACAAAGTTCAGCAGGCTATTTACAGGACATAAGAACAATATATTTGGCTAAAAAGTACATTCAGGGTATAAATTCCAAAGGCATTGTACACAAAGATAACTGAGATGACTCTGTGTTAAAACATACATCATTCTTTTTGAACTGCATATGCAATTAGACTTCAAGGCCCAATTACAGGAAACACCTTCTAGCAGTAACATAGCAACACACAAAGAAGTAAACACAAAAATAAGACTTTGCTGTTGGTTAAGGCAAGGAAATATATAAAACATAAAGGGGAAAGAGCTTGCGGTTTCTATATTCCATGCAAAATAATAAAAACACTTAAAATCTATTGAGCATCATTTCGAATAAAATAACTATTTCTGAATTATTTAAGATTAATTTCTTCTAAAAATATATTTGAACTAAATACTAAAGTTCCCTCTAAGCTAATAAAAAAACCTAAATATTATTTTAAATGTACAGTATCAATAAATGACAATCTACACAAATTATATACTGTATAAGGCTAAACAAAGGAACGTCAGCATAACTTCCATAAACAATTCAAAATCAACTATGAAAATCTAATCATAGCATTACACATACCAGTCACACTACAGTATTGATGTCTTTTAGGTATTGCTGAATGTCTTATTACATTTTACCAATGTAAAATGTAACCAACTAGTTTTTCTATATATTTGAAGTTATTCTTTGTATTAGTATTATCGCTGTCATGTTTCCACTGTTGTGTTTATATAGAGGTCCAGGCATGCCCATTGCATGATCTCTAGCCCTCGACTCCTGTTAATTGTAATCCGTTTGAAGTGAATGGAAATCATGACACACGCAGTTTGCTGGTGTTACTGCACTGCGCCCTCTCATGACAATAGCCGGAAAACTGTGAAGTCAAACATTTAGATACGTATGGAAAAGATGGTTTCCTAAAGTACAAGTCAGGGCGGCATTCGCACGCTGCAAAATAGGTGCTTGTATCAGAGAGCCACGGAAAAAGTGTGATGAGGCAGCCAATCAGAGCGTGTAACTGATGCTGTGACTGTGTTGAATGTGTTGGAAGGCCACAGGGCCCTTCTGTCAAGTGAAGACAGAGGTCACTAGTGCACAGTCCAGAGGCACAGCTATTTACCAATAAATACCAGAGGAATATGGTGTCATAATAATATAAAATGAACTTGAACAGTTTGGTTAAATATAAGGCACATAAAAAGCTCTGGGAATCCTGCATTACCCTTTCATTTTCGGGTCCCAAAGGGGGCCGTTTGGCGGCACGTATCTGAGGCTTGTTAAAACGTTAATCAGAAATGTGAATTTAAATGAATCTGTGAAGTATCCTTGTCTGAAGCAGAAGTAAAACTGCTTTAAGGTTTCCCAAATAAATGAAGGATGTTACACTCTTGCTATTAGCAGAAGAGTGGATTGAAATCTGATTCCAGTCATTTTGCAGGGACGTCTACTGTCTGTGCATTGGAGCGTATCCCTGGTCAAGTATTTGCAAAAAACGATCTATCTAAATAACTGCAAAGCAGTCATCAAAATGAGAGGCTCCTCTTGATATAGCTGTGCAGTATACAGTGTACAGAGTAAATGGCTTTCTCCAGAATCTTTGGCTATTTGGATATGCTGTGAACTCTAATGTGACACTCTTTCAGTGTCAGCCTGCATGAAACCTTGCCCATCCTCAGTAATAAGTCAGCATATTTACAGTTACTGTGAAATATCTCTAAGAATAGTTCATAAAGTTTTTCCCCAAGTGGATTTCAAAATAAGGCACATTCTTGTTAACGCTGGGCTTGCTGGGTAAAAATAGGCAGGAGTAGGCAGGGTACTTGGCAGGTGAGCTGTCCCCGGACAGAAAGCTGGGATGGAATTGGTGGGCAGTGGGAACTGGAGAGGGACAGAGGGGTGGGCTTTAGGAAGGGTGGGAATCCAGGGCGCTGTCTCAGAGGGATGCCAGGAGACCGGGCCCATCTACGTCTGGTCTCTGCCATGGACTGTCAGGTCGTTCCTTATGATCTCATTAACTGCAAAATAAACACTTTTTATTAGCTGTGGTAATAACATGGAACATGGAACAAAACCTGTTTAAGCAGAGCTGCCTGGTGGTCAACCCAGTGGCACATTTCTGCACAGAAATAAGAATAATAAGGTTGCAGTGTGTTTACTGTAACTGTGCGAAACAGCCCCTGTATTACAACCATTGTAAACTGCGTGAAACGGTTTGGTTATTTGGTGCCTTTTTTTAATGGCATCTTCACATGAGAAATTCGATTTCAAACCACTGGCACACTCAAATCAAACTAAACTCACATCTCCACACTCCAGAAAACCAGGTTTGCTCTCCAGCAGAACCGTGACCTGTCATTCCTTGTAAAGCCTTCAAGCCCTACAGCCAAAACCTAGCCAGACTGACAACCCATCCATCAGTTATCTAATCACCCTGTCCTTCCAGCCAGCCCTAATGTTGTATAAATCTAGAGGAAGAGTAACTTAACTGTAACTTATTACACCTTTTAAATGAGTCAGAACATTTGGTTGCCACAGGTTTCCTAAATATCCATCAAACAGCCAGTGACCTCATACAAAAAATCTCCCCTAAATGCTATTGTGTAGGCTTTCTGTAGAAAGAGAAAGCAATACACACTGAGCAGCAAAATGTGGGTCTATGCGGTAACTGCTACACTAAAAACAGAAAAGCGTTATGACTGCGATTCACCACAAGGAGGGGGTGGACTATCGTTTCAGCGGCTGGTCCCTCAGGGTTTGACGCCAGCGCTTTGTTTGGTCGTACTTCCTGTTGCTCCACAGAGGGATTGACAGACGGGGTATAAATGGAAACTTTAACTGCCTCATCACCCTATAAATAGAAACAGGGTTCACCAAGGCATTATACTTTCTCCGTAAACCAACAGGTGGTGAGGGGGAAATGCATTGCAGCCAATTCTCAAACTTGTGAAACACTGGAATAAGTGACAGCAGGTAAACATAAGTGGGGGTGTTTATAAGAAATACAGAGGAGGAATGAAGACTGAACTAAATGCTCCTGAACACATTCTGCTTCAAGATACTGAAGCAACACTTGAAAAAGGTTTCTACAGCCCCTCAGAGATAACATTGATACAATCGAAAGGGTCTTGCTAAAACGACAGGCTCTCGCAAAGCAATACAGTGATGTCAGAGGCAAGTCATTTCCTTATTTAGTCGGCTACTTCACAAATACTTCCTCTCAAAAGAGCGCGAGGAAGCAACACACCTGATAAGATTATTAAAAGCATGGTTTAATGCCATTATTTCCATTACACAGGACGCATTGAAGATACTGTGCGTCATAAGAAAAAGGTCCCAAGGGAGAAAAAAAGAATACAACCACATTGCAATAGTGTTTTACCTGAACAACAACAACAAAAAAAACATTAAAAAAACTAAACAAAACAATAGCTTTAGCTGCACTGAAATGAGAAGGGCACTGCCTGAAGTCCTTGAACTAAGCGAGACCTGCAGTAACTACAAATCAATCTTTCTGAAGTCAAATCCTAATGGAAAACTTACGTTGGGATGTTTTAAACATTTAAAGTTCTCATCAAGTTCCTTGTACTGCAATTGCTTTAAACTCATACAACCAATAAAGCTTTATGTAGTATATAATGATACAATATGCTATACCAACAACAATAAGCTCTTATAAAGTTAATAATAATTCAGCTCTTTTCAGAGTTTAACAAGGCCAAAATCATTGACATAATCACAGCATTTAATCAGCACACACTGTCCCTGTTGACCTTCACTTCACAATGTTGTGACACTGACGGAGAGTTCGATATTGGCTTGCCTTTTCATGCGACCCTATTTAAAGCCCTGACCTACATACGGGTAGCATGAGAGAAGGGGCACAGTCATTAAAGAATCCAAGTGAGGCAAAAACAGCCTCCACAAGTCACTCAAGTGGGACACATCACCTGCCAGCACAGGAAGCACTGGTCTCGCGCGTTTTTCAACTCCTGCTTTGACTGTACTTTGCTGAGTGATTTCTGCAGATCCACATTCTTGTTTCTATTTTGCAACGTGCTTAGCTCTTAACACCAATTAATCTCTGCATTCACTGAAATCCTCTCACTGAACTGTGGTGACAGGGGAAATCACATTGGCCAACTCATTTAGCAATCGCGTTTTTGTAGGTGCTGTCCTTTGTGCATTTTTCGGATATCTCTGTGATGTGTGAACGTAACTGTGTCCATGCACAGCCCACACTGTTGAGAAGTTTTAAAGGGGAGATTTGGAGTTGGCCATGAACACAGAGAACCGTCTGTGAAACCAGCATACGTAAAGGAGAATTTCTCACCAAGACCTCAATGTACCATCGCATAAGTAGAAGTGTGGGTGAGGGAGCCAATACTACTGTCTCTCAGTAATTTACTTTAGATCGTGAATGCAAATTTTCATTCACAGTTCAGGGGGTGAAACTGCTTCAGCATGACTGCACTGCATTTATAGGAAACCAAAGCACTTTTGGCCATTTCAATGCAGAGCCACTTCCCTTTCCATTTACCCCAACAAACTAGCAATCCGCACGGCATGATCCCTACCCCTTACCCAACGAGCAGCACAGCTGTGGACATGTTAGAGATGTACAGCTGTGGGCAGGTTAGAGATGTACAGCTGTGGGCAGGTTAGAGATGTACAGCTGTGGACATGTTAGAGATGTACAGCTGTGGGCAGGTTAGAGATGTACAGCTGTGGGCAGGTTAGAGATGTACAGCTGTGGACATGTTAGAGATGTACAGCTGTGGGCAGGTTAGAGATGTACAGCTGTGGGCAGGTTAGAGATGTACAGCTGTGGGCAGGTTAGAGATGTACAGCTGTGGACATGTTAGAGATGTACAGCTGTGGGCAGGTTAGAGATGTACAGCTGTGGGCAGGTTAGAGATGTACAGCTGTGGGCAGGTTAGAGATGTACAGCTGAGGACATGTTAGAGAAACAAAGCTGTGGACATGTTAGAGATGTACAGCTGAGGACATGTTAGAGATGTACAGCTGTGGGCAGGTTAGAGATGTACAGCTGAGGACATGTTAGAGATGTACAGCTGAGGACATGTTAGAGATGTACAGCTGTGGGCAGGTTAGAGATGTACAGCTGAGGACATGTTAGAGATGTACAGCTGTGGACATGTTAGAGAAACAAAGCTGTGGACATGTTAGAGATGTACAGCTGTGGACATGTTAGAGAAACAAAGCTGTGGACATGTTAGAGAAACAAAGCTGTGGACATGTTAGAGATGTACAGCTGTGGACATGTTAGAGAAACAAAGCTGTGGACATGTTAGAGATGTACAGCTGTGGACATGTTAGAGAAACAAAGCTGTGGACATGTTAGAGATGTACAGCTGTGGACATGTTAGAGATGTACAGCTGTGGACATGTTAGAGATGTACAGCTGTGGACATGTTAGAGATGTACAGCTGTGGACATGTTAGAGATGTACAGCTGTGGACATGTTAGAGAAACAAAGCTGTGGACATGTTAGAGAAACAAAGCTGTGGGCATGTTAGAGATGTACAGCAGTTCAGTAACATTATTAAATCCAAATAATAAATCCACATTCTACTCCATTTTGTTGTTATTAACACACAAACACACATGCACACACACACAAACACATAGAGGCTGTGGGAAAAATCCATGGCCAAGTATAACAAACAAAAAGGCTGCCCCCCAGTTCTCTCAGGCAGCCTGACAATTGTTGCCATTCCTGCAGACAAGAAAGCTTCACTCCCTGGCCTGTCACTGTGCCAACGAGGCAGCAGATTGGACCCTGCGGTTCTGCTGCAGCCATGGAAGAGGAGTCTGCCCAAAGTCGACTCAGTGCACTTCCCAAGCTTTGGCTTGGTGTATGGATAAGAATAATGTAACTCCTGACAGATGTGGCTTGACAGCGCATTCAAATCGGAAAGCAGACTGCTGGAGCTGAATGTTGTTTACACATTGCAAGGAATTTGGTTACATCTGCAGCCAGAGAAACATGTATGGTCTGGCACTGTTCGTATAGTATATACAATGCAGGAGGGAGGGAGAGAGAGAGAGAGAGAGAGAGAGGGAGAGAGAGAATGAGGGAGAGAGAGAGAGAGACTTCCCTGTATTGTCCAACTTTAGTGGTTTAGCTGTGGTCTTACACAACCGTCTGTTAGGGTCTGAAAACTCATCACATTACACCAACTTCCCTGATAAACAAAGTAAACCATATTATGCTACTGAAGACACAAAACCACTTCTCTATAAAGAGCCAATCACTGTCATTCACCCACAGCACACAGCCTAGCTTGTACTGGATATAGCAGAACGGGGGTTTCCATTTCCTCTTGCGTGTGCACGGGCGAGAGATAGAGAGAGAGTATTAAAAACAGAACAGAAAGCTCTTACTCACCATCATCCAGGTAGACCTGGTCCAGGTTTTCTTGCTTAATGGTGACCCTGCCTGTGGGGGCCCGCTGGGGACCTGCCTGTTCTGCTGGGGACCTGCTCCTGGGCACCTTGGGCACAGGGTGGGGCTGCTGCTGGATGACTCCCTGATAGGTGACTGGAGGGTGGGCCGCAGAGTGGGCTCCGGGGAAGCCGTCGCAGTACGGGAGGGGCTGTTTCCTGGGCAACGAAGCGGCTCCTTGGAGCAGGTGATTGGTGGGAGAGGCGTGCAGGGCGGGGGAGGAGGGGAGGTGCTGGCGAGGAGACACGGAGAGCTGCGGGGCGGCCGCGTGACGGGGCTCGGGCTGTGAGGCGCGGGGGACCGGGTGATGTCCGTCAGGAGCTCCGCCCCCACGCTGCTGGTACAGGACAGGGCTGCTCCCCAGGGCCTTGGCAGCCCAGGGGTAGATGAGCGCAGGGTTCTGAGGCTGGAAGCGGGAGTCTGGGGCGGGGAGATCGCACGCGGACGCCATGCTGGCCAGCAGGCAGCTGTCCTGGTTCACCAGGCCGTGGAGATTGTGGTAATAAGCCTGGGGTGATGCCCCCAGGACCTGAGACACTGCATAGCCCATCTGACTGTGCTGGTAGTCATCAAATGGCTCTGATTTAATGGAGGTCACTGCAGAAAATATACACACCAATAATAATAATTAAGTAGAAATTACAGCACTTCTTATACATAACCCCCATATGTAAGGACACCATAATGTTTGGGACATATTAATGTTATGTAAATGAAAGTAGTCATGTAAAGTACTTTGTTGCATATCCTTTGCATGCAATGACTGCTTTAAGTCTGTGACCCATAGACATCATCAGGTGGTGAGTATCTTCTCTGATAATGCTTTTCCAGGCCTGTAGTGCAGCCATATTCAGCTTCTGCTTGTTTCAGGGGCAAGTTGTCTTGCAGTGTACCCTCTGTAGTGTGTCTGTCTGATCACATTTCTACACTGAAACCAAAATTACAAATCTGAAATTGTGGATTAAAGAGCCAAATCAAGAATATGTCTTTGCCCCAAACATTATGGAGTCTAGTATATACAGTAGGAGTCTAGTATATACAGTATATAAACAGTGGCTTCAGAAAGTATTCAGACCGCTTCACTTTTGCAAACTTTATTGTGTTGTTAAATAGATAACATTTCTTCACCCATCAATCTACACTCAAAAACAAGTGCAAACATGTTTTTAGAAATGTTTGCAAATGTATAAAAAATCTAAAACTGAAATCTCTCATTTACATAAGTATTCAGGCCCTATGCTGGGGCGCTGCAATTGTGGTTTGCTTTAATTATCCTTGAGATGTGTGTAGAAATTTATTGGAGTCCTCCTGTGGCAAAATGAACTGATTGGACACAGTTTAGAAAGACACACACTTGTGCATATACGGCCCCACAATTCACACTGCATGTCAGGACAAAAACCAAGCCATGAATTCTCTGTAGACCTCCGCGATAAAATTGTGGTGAGGCATAGATCAGGGCAAGGGTATAAATTACTTCTAAAATTCTCAGGAGCACAGTGGCCTTTGTGAAATGGAAGAAGTTTGAAACCACCAGATCTCTTCCTAGAGTTGGCCGTCCGGGCCGTTGGAGGTACCCAACAGTCACTCTAACAGAGCTTCGGCAGTCCTCTGCTAGTGGCTAGACTGAAGCCACTGGAGAAAAAGGCACATGCATATGACAGCCTGCTTGGTGTTTGCCAAACGTCATTTAAAGGACTCTGAGAGCATGAGAAAAAAGATTCTCTGGCCTGATGAAAAGGAATTCATTGGGCAGATCTCCAAGCACGATGTTCAACACCAGGCCCTGCTCATCACCTGGCTAATACCATCCCTACGGTGAAGCATGATGGTGGCAGCATCATGCTATGGGGGTGTTTCTCAGCAGCAGGGACAGGGAGACTAGTCAGAATTGAGGGAAGGATAAATGCAGCCAAATACAGAGAGGTCCTTGAAGAAAACCTAATCCTGAGTGTATGCGACCTCGGACTGGGGCAATGATTCACCTCAGCAGGACAATGACCTGAAGCATACAGCCAATACAACACTGCAGTGGCTTCAGGACAAATCTCTGATTGTCCTTGAGTGGCCCAGACAAAGCCCAGACTTAAACTCCATAGAACATCTGTGGAGAGACCTGACAAATTCTGAATACTTTCTGAAGCCACTGTACACAGACATGTGGTGTGGGCTTTCTGGCCAATGCCATGCTACAGTTTGCAATCCTCACCTGGCAGAGGAGTGTAGGTGAAATGCTGGGGCTGGCTGCGTTTCCTCTTCCCGTTGATCACGTAGAAGTTCACCTTGGCGGGTCGGCAAATGGATGGGTCTCGGTACCGCGGGACCTCCACGAACAGCATGTTCTACAAATGGGAGGACCTTTCACTTTCAGCACTGTAGCACCTTACAGTCGCGCACCTTAGAGCCAGTAACACAGAGGATGCTGTTTGCATGCAGCATGGCTAATAAGCGTCCTATAGGAGGTGTCTGTAACCCGACTGGGTTTGTGCGTGTGGGGAATAAAACACTCACCGCCTGGCTCTTGTCTTTGTCCACTGATGCCTCCATATCCCAGATCTGTTGTCCGTCTGTAAAACACATACACCGGCAGGCAGGGGTTAACAATTTAACAACCAATTAACCACCGCCCCTCCTTAGTGCCTAATTTAGAGTGCAGATAATCCAGGAGCATTCAAAGGAATGAAACATTTGTCTGAACAAGAAATGTTGTACCCATCTCAGATACAGTACAACATGCTTTCGATTCATGATGCCAAAGCAAATTTCCATTACAAGAATCTTGAATTCAATCTTTGATGAATTTAATTGTGTGGTGATCTTATGCACGGTAGTTGTTTCAACAGTAATTACTGTTAAGCCTTGTGCGTTGCGCATTGCTTCAGACTACAGCATGAGCATCAGACCTAAAATGCGCACAAGAAGAGTCTTGTTCTGGGGACACGATAATAGTTACATTAATATGTGTCAATTCTAACTCATAACTAAATTAAATAATATTTGGCAATTACAGCAATCACCATAATTATCTTGTCAAACTGCGAGTGAATAAAAATGTAAACACTTGCATCTAATTGAGAGGCAAAGTGTTTAGCAGCAAATACTGGCTGAAAGATTATGAATTAGCATTTTATACTAATTAGCAATGAGTTGCGCTGTGTAGCCAACTGCGTGTGGGTGCTGAAGACACTGGTTCAGAGAACTTGTCTCATGTTTCAACATGACTGCAGTCAGGGGAAAAACTGCCTTTCGCTTACAGATCGTATCTTTACAGTCAACCACATCCGCTGACTCTCCTCCACAAAGCCCAACAGGAGGGTGCTTTGACGATGAGATCTACATTTTTACTTTGCCTACAGCAAGGGTTTTCAACCTTTTCTCATTCAGGGACCCCCATCTAGGCTCAAAGGTATCCAGGGGACCCGTATTATGCTAAATGAAAAAAAAAATATATATTTTCAAAAGTTTTCCGAATATATATAGTTACAGTATTGCATGTGAAACCTGACCAGGGACCCCTTGCAGTACCTTCAAGGACCCCAGAGGTCTACTGACCCCCTGCTGAAAGGCCAAACAGACATCCAAAGAGGGTTCTGAATGGAGCTGTTCCTTGCATTATTACATCTGTGAAAGAACTCCTGATCTAAGAAAAGTTTTCGAACTAGGAATGAAAGCAGAAGCAGATGCACATGCACTTCAGCAACAGTATGAAGTATGAGCTAAAAATATGTCATCCAGGTATGTAAAACCCATAAATCAGTAGTGGTGCCAGGAAAGAATCACAGAAAAATATCCAACAACAAACACATTTTCACCAGTTATGCCTTCACCCGGACCAACCTGGCCAACTGAACTGTGCTGGCTGCATGAACTGTCAACCAGGTACAGGTAGGTTGTGCAGGTATTAGTGTACATTTCATATGGGTGCATTGAACATTGCAGGACACATTTAACTTAATTACTTAAGTAAGCAGTCGTTACCCGCAAACCGTTCTGTAGTGGTGACTTGGGGGTGTACAACTGCAAGCAATTGTTTCAAGGAAAGTTGTGCATGAAACAAGGGTTTCTGACTAGCTCAGTGGTCATGGCACACACCTAAAATCCTGTCATTTTGATGTTTCATTATATTTTATTGTACTTTTCTTTTTACATTATCTAAACTTATGCTTCGCCAAAGGCTGGCGGTAGATCTCACACATTTCAGGGGCGGGGCTGGCACACTGCTGACTTCAGAGACACAGAGAAGAAAAGGGAGATAAAAAATTGCCATACAGCCATCAAGCCATTAACTTATCAAGAACAGGCTGGCCAACTTTGTGAAACTGGGTCATAGGCACTAACATAGCTGACCTCTCACAGCTGTACCAGACACAAGCCATAAGCAAGGCCCAGTCCATCTTGAGGGACCCCAAGCATCCAGTGTTCAATCAATTTCTGTTCCCTCAGAGCAAATACAATATCAAAATATCAAACACTCCTTTATCCCAACTGTCACTGGCTTTCTTAAAAAGCAATACCACAGCTGAGGTTGACATGGACTCACTCCCTATCAATCCATTTTATGGGCTGACTTTTTTGAGCACATTGCTTTTCAACGGTTAAGGACTTCTTTACCTGTTCTTGGGAGTATGTGCATTGCTATGTGCAGCAGAACTAATTGCCCCATGGTGATAGATAATAAAGACTAAGTACTGTAAGTTAACACTACATGGGGTGATTGTAGTTTATTCCGCACACCGAAAAGACACATTTGAAAAGAAAAACCTGCACTAGAGAGGAACTGAAGCTCTGCACCTATGGGAAAGGTTTGGCTGAAACTAAGAACCTGGTTTACAATCAAACAAACCAGTGTGTTTCCGTCATTAGCTGGGCATTAGATAGTTAGAAGCAAGATATTACCATTTAAATGTTTTAGGGCCGCTGTTCAAGATTTCACAGATTTCTATGCAATATGTCATTAGTCTCCATGAGCTACGGCATAAATAAAACTATAGATTTTCTTAGAAACAATAAGTAGGCTATGCAATTACCAGCTCATATAGGATATACAGATACTCCAAGAGTCCAGATGGAAGCAGAAGAGACATTTATTTTCATAAATCTATGTGAAATCACAGTGAAAATTTTCAACACATCACTACTGAGCATAAACATTGTCACACAGCCCAAGTACTGAGCATAAACAGTGCACATATTTCACATGCCACAACAAATGAAGATTGCACATGTTCTCAGGAACCAAACAAGGTCCCAGAGCAACAGATTCATACAACTGAGGAAGCATCAGACATAGCTTCACAGAGAAGGAGGAATCTTCTTTTTTTCGAGTGAAATATAGGCCACTGAAAGAGATTTTAAAAATTCACTGTTTAAATTGCATTCCTCCTATAGCAATGGGGTTGATTGTGTTATATGGTGAAAACCCCCAGTCCAACTGACACTCAGTTGCACAGGGATTAAATGAGTCAGGGCTTTGAGGGGAATTCCACTCCCTGTGCCAGGAGGTAAAAGTTCAAATAAAAGAAACTGCCTCATTTTCAGTAACAGCAGGTGCTGGCTGCTGCCTCTTTAGCAGTTGGACTCATTTGCGCGGTAATTTCAACACAAATCCAGAGGAACATATTTGAATTCCCCGCCTCTCCGATTGGGCAACAAAGTATCAGGCTTTGGCCCCCTCCCTCATATGGTCCTTTGCAGGAGCCAGATTCCCGACCAAAGCCAGCCAGTGTCCCCTCCAGAAGATTCCACCACACACAGTCCTGCAATTCCACACAGCTATGTCACGCAGGGACACCTTCCAATACAACTTATGTTAGCGTCTCCTTTTTAATTTTCCATTTTCATAAGCAACTGCCTTATAGTACGCATTCCGCATGGTTTCCCAGACTTTAAAAGCTAATGTATCAGACCAGGAAAGGAGACTGGTCAAGCCCCCAAATAAACATTCAGCCTGTCACAGTCCCGGCACTCTACGGACAGCAGACATATGAGTAAAGACTGGGTGTTAAGAGAACGGCCAAGCCAACAGACACCGATCTCCTGTGGAGTCTTTGGCAAGCCACCGATGTGAGGACTGGATGTCTGACACCTGAATCTGGTCTGACACTTCTGACCCGAGTCAATCAATCATTAGTCCTTAACTGTGATGACTTGTGAGAAATTTAAGTGCAAGCCATTGTAGCGACCGCCGATCTCTCTAAACTGCTTGTGAAGGTTCAAACCTGCATCTATCTGTGTCAAAGTTAAGGGCAAATGTTGAATGAATGAACCGTCAATGAATTAACATAACCGTAGTCGGTTTAGTGTTGTGCATGTTCTGCCAAAACACAAGAGGGAAAAGCCAATAACTCATGGATGACTGCTGGTAGCCAATATCTTGAGATCAGAAAATGGCTAGACTGGCAACAATCTTGAATACTAATAAAATTGTGTACAAATCAGAAGTTAAAAAGTGAACCCTGACCCCACCACAGACTCAGACAATAAAAGGCATATTCTAACAATGCTTGATACCATTTCTCTATGTCAAAACCCATCATGTTCCAAAATAAAAATATACAATTTAGAAGTTTCATGAATAAACACATGCAATACAGAAATAACACTATGATTTTACTGGGACTATGCCTAAGTAAATGCCAGCTTGATGCCAAGTAAAACATGTAATGCTTCTTGTAAAGGGGTTCCTACCATTTCCAACAAGGCATAATGTGTCCTAATCAGGCGAGAGACAGTTTATGAATATTGCTGCATTCACATTGCAGAAATGAAGGATTTGGACTTGCTATATATGTAAACCTGTAATGGCTAAGGCCCTGGTTAACCTAATTTTGAAATAAAGTTCCATTTTAAATGTCAAGCAGATTTGTTAGAAAGCCTTAGATTGAGTAATCCTTTCTGGAGAGCTTTTGGAACACTTTGGACATGCTTTCTAAAAACATACTCTCATATATAAAAATATAAAAATGTATTAACATAATAAAACACACCTTATTTTTTTTACTTCTACTGCTGTAGCCTATCCACTTAGAGTTATGATGCGTTGTGTGTTCAGAGATTCTCTTCTGCATACCACTGTTGTAATGTGTGGTTATATTCATTACTGTCACCTTCCTGTCACCTTCCTGTCCAGTCTAGCCATTCTGATCTGACGTCTCTCATTAAAAAAGCGTCTGAAGAACTGCTGCTTTTCATACTCCTGAGACTAGTGTGTGTGAAAATCCCAGAAGATCAGCAAATTCTTTCTTCATTCTGATGGTTGATGTGAACATTAACTGAGCTCATGACCCGTATCTACATGATTGCATGCATTGCACTGCTGCTACACAATTGACTGATTAGATAATCACATGAATAAGTAGGTGTAATAAAGTAAAAATGCTCACATCACATCATCACAATATGCCCATGCATATTTACCCAAAATGAGATTCAGTATACCGAGCTGTTCAGTTTGATGCTTTGAGATTTCCCAGCATGCGTGGCAAAGTCAAAAGCTCTATGCTGGTGCATAGGTCGAACCACAATTTTAAGAGGAAGGCACATAAGAGCGAAGACTGGGGCCTTATCAGAATAAAAAAACCAGTGTCGAAACTGATGTGCAATACGGATGCCTGGAGATTTACTTAATTTATCCTGCTGGTACTGAACTAATTTCACAGTGACAGTGGTGTGACCACACACGGAAGAACGGGGTGTTAAGCGAGGATGATTGTACGTGCTACGTGGGTCACGCTAGCTTCAAACACACAGGCGTGTCCCATACCATGCTTACTGAGAAAGTGCGTCTATGCAGAGCTTCACAAAACATCATTTGGGAACGTGCGCAGACAGATACTGAGTGGGCGATGCAACCCATCAACAAAGCCAATGGTGTGATCAGAATTGACTGATGTTCTGTGGGTGGCAGTACACATACTTCAGTGAGGCTCATTCCTTGTGTAAAGGTTCTCACACTTGAATACAATGCTACTAACACATATGTTTTGCCTGTGGTGCCAATTTCCACAAAGACAATAAAGTCCAAGTGATTAATTGTTTCGAATTGTTTCCAATTTGTTGTTTAAAATTGTTTCCAATTTAACACCCAAGACACCCACATTGCTGAAATATTTACGGAATTGTAGCTTGGTGGCCATTTTGTTCTTCATATTTATCTTGAAACATCCTTGGATAAAGGGCCATTCACACAGCAAACAGTGGACAGCAAGACGAAACCGGATGTAACATTCAATGAGACAATGACAGCAGCTGACAGCAAATTCACAGACGGTAGGACAAACTTGCCATCAGGATAAAATTAATTTTGATTTTTAACATCCACCGTAAGGTCAAATGCTGGTGGAAGGGAAGTGGTACATTCCTCAAGAAGGATGGCGACAAGTCAGTAGTAGAGGTGGAAGGGATTACATTTGGAATCAGAAACTTTTTAATTACAGAGATCTTATGAAAAAGGCTGCAGCATGGACTGCTGTCATTTTCAGCTTTTTTTTTCTGCGTATGATTTGTGGTTTAGCTTACTAATTAATTTAGCCGTAGTGAAGTTAAATGAGTTAATTAACATAATATCACAATCTGTGAATTTTTTTTACTTTCGTTATTTTCTAAATTATAAAATAATGGCTGGATCTAGCTCACTATCAGCTAGCTATCTAGCAATCTAGCCAGCTAGATGCTACTAGAAAGAGAGAAAATATAGCTAGCTAGCTAACATAGCAGCCAGCTTCAACTGTCAGGATAAACAAAACAAGTTGAGACTAGTAGGTGGTCAATTCCTGTCCGTTTTGCAAAGCCGCCCTTTGGTACACAGGTTCTCTGAATGGTGCGAACTGTAAACAAGGAAACGGACGTAAACAATGCGACCACAGCACTGCTGAGTGCATCCTGGCCACCATGCCATCTGCCGCCTACCGTCCGCTGTGTGAACGCCGCATAATATGGAGAAAGCTCTGCCTGGGCTGGCTGCTGTCACTCACCATGTGTTTTCTCGCTGAAGACTACCTTGGACTCGGATGTGAAGTTCTGTCCAGTCAGGATCATCTGCTGTCCCCCCAGAACCGAGCAGCTGTCCATGTCCTGTTTCTCCACCATGGGGAGCTCATGAGCCGATCTCTGAGCTGTCAATCCACACCAGGAGAGAGCGGAGAGAGATCAGTGCAGCTCCAGCTCAAACCATAACTCCAGATTAACACTTGCCTATAGTTAAAACCAGTTTTAGCAGCAGTCCAGCTAAAACTATCATTTCAGATTAATGCTAGCCAAGCTAAGCTTTTATCTATACTTTTAAGCAGTTTGAGGGGTGGGGACTTACAGCACTCAATGGGATGGGAAGCCGCTTGGAGAGACAAGTACTGGCCCCCAGGCTGGGGTATGTGCACCCGGAACACCAAACGGACACGCGTGTTCTTTCGACCGATGTCCGTCTCCCCTTTCCTTAGCTCTATGTCCGCGTTCCTCAGTTTCAGAATCCCCGCACAGTCGATTCTGCAAGACAGACGGCAAGGATTACACACCAATTTAACAGCTGTTAAAAGATGAATGGCACTTTCTTTATTGAAGCTGCGATGACAACTGTCTTCCTAATTGCCAAATCTGTTCAGAATACTTTCGAAAAACTAAAGATATTTGTGGAGTGGCTCTCGGCAAACAAGCTGTGAGCGGCAAGACAACGGTCTCTCAAACACATGTATGAATCCCCATGCGACACATGTTTGACTCTTGGTTGTGACACGTCCTGAACTGTGACCCTATCTCTCTCTCCCTCTCTGTCAATAAAACAATGTGAGGCTAAAGTACAGACACTCGATATTCACATTGATATTAGGAATCATATATATAGTCCTTTCATTCTGAATAAAGTGAAAATGTGGGCAAAAAGCCCACTTCCGCATTTCTGCGGTCATGCCGTCTACACATTTCTCACAGACAGCGTCTTTAAAACTAGAACTCCAGCTGTGCGTTTTCTAGGCGCAAAATGACCCACTCCAACAATGAAAACAGATCCACATATCTTGTCTTACCCAAGCTTATTATGCGTATTATGCAGTGCTGACCAGCACGGTGAGTGAATGAATGAATTGGACATTGAAAGAGTAATTAACATAGCACCCTTGCAGTAACCGTCACAGTGTGCCATGCCAGATAACTGAGGGCAGAGCCACGTACACTGCTCTCATATTGTTCTTTGGCTCCAGAGGGAGCTCCAAGATCTTGGTGTTGTGGACTATCTTCTCGTAGCTGGCGGTGGTGACGGTCTTGCCGGTGATGCGGTGGACCTGGTAGAAGGCGTGGGGCTTAAGGATCCTCTCGTCGGCCGTGCCGATGAAGACCTGCAGGCCCAGAGTCTCTTTGCCCTGGTACCCTTGCAGCTGGGGGAAGTAGAAGGAGGAAGCGCCATTTAGCCATTATGCAAAGAGCCGCCAAACATTACATTACATTACATTACATTACATGGCATTTAGCAGACGCTCTTATCCAGAGCGACGTACAACAAAGTGCAAATCAAACACAACTCCGTTGTGATCTGCTAGTCAGTTACAAACCACCAAAGGCACAGCTTTGTCCAGTCAGTACAGAACTGGCTGTCTTAATGTTACAATGAAGTAATGCAGCACAGTCATCAAAGAATAATAAGGTTTAATGGTCAGGAAGATTCAATATGGTCTCAAGATATCAACCTCCACCAGTCTATATTTAAAATTCTGCCACCGAAGAAACATTTCATCATCACTTCTCCTCAACTACTTAAATGGGACCCTGCAAAATATAAGAAGAGATGCAAGCCGCGTAGTTTCCCTGGTGAGGCAATTTCCTGACATATTTATAGGGCACTGAACTGTGGCTGAACTGGGCTTGCGTTTAAAGCTCACCAAGTGAGCTGCCCTGCACAGCAGAGACTGGGCCATCCTCTGAACACACATCAGAAATGCCAGAACGTACTGGAACGTACTGGAACACCACCCTGATCACGTTCGGGATAATATTAAATAAAATATTAAATCAGACTCTTCCATATCAATATCTCCTCTTCCTGCATAATGCAGCAGTCAATGAATCCACACCTCTGCCAGATGTTATTAGCAGACCACATACAAAGGAGTCTGGGTGAAGGTCAGTGGTTAGGAAATAATTATTTTTGAAAGTCACTGAACTTTTTCTCTAAATCCAGTTTGACACACATTGCACTCCACTGGCTAATCTTCCGCAGTGGCTGTACTGCTACAGCCGCTGCAGATGGATCACAGACACACAACTGACTGACCAACAGTCAACCACTGACACAGAGCGGATACCACCCAGGCCATGCGACACGCATGTTCATCTCTGCTAAATTAGTTCAAAATGGCGTCAAAGGAGGGCTGCGGGGTAGCGTACTCTGTAAAAACATGCTTGCGGTGCAGGAGTGAGCCCCACAATCGTGGATCGAATCTGGCCCGTGCAGGGACAGTGCACACACAGTTGGTTTTGTGTCACCCAAGGGTGCTCCTTGCTCGAGTGACCCCTGTTAGCTTTCCGGGTACCCACGGCTTGCGTTCTGCGTAAGCGTACGATTCATACCTGGGTCAAATACGTAATTGTTTTGGATTCAAATACTTTTCTGGTGCAATTGAACCAACCAAGATGACCAGAAGGCAAGGTTTGTACCTTTTTTAATAGGTTCCAATACACTAGACAACTCAATAAAGTATTAACCATTTTGACCCAGGTCTGATATGCCCCTACTCTGCATGTGCAAGGCAGTGCGTGTGACAAGAAGCCGCTGACTGGCATGGCATGTTTCCAAGGGTTTACAGTATATGAGCATGCTTGTACATAGTTTGCAAAATGGCAATCAAATTTTGGAGGGATTTGCTGAAGCCAAATAAAAAAATGTATATACATCAAAGGACAGAAATGCTCACAAACAGTCCTTCATATATTTACCTGGAACACAGGAGTAGGCTGCATTTGTTCCTCTTAAAAGGCACTATTTTTTAGTATAGAACATTCTATACCACTGTTCACAGCCAAATCTGGTATACAGCCAGATTTTCAACATAAAAGCAACTGCTGAAAGCAGAGTACTTTTAACGACAGTAGACTACATGTTCCCACTTGAACAAAATGTGGTTGGAGCTAGGGACAAATGACGCCAGAATACCAAGTAAAATATAAGCAGGAGCATCATGGAACATTCTTAATATTTTGATGTCACTTTGTACTCATTTACAACAGATAAACACACGCTACCAGGAAGCCAAAATAACTCACTGACACAGCAACATTTACCACCCTTCTTTGACATTAAACAGAAATAGGGCTGACAATTAGCCACAACATGATCAAACAGATTAGACTTCAGATTATTGTAGTCAGAAATGCTTGTGTTACATTTGAGATTATATTTTAGAAGTCCCCAAAAATGTCCCTATTTTTTCCCCACAATAGATTTGACTTGATAGATCTCCTAACATGTAATAAGCAGACAACTGTGGCAGCAAACACACAAAATCACCTTGCCCTTTGTAGCCAGTCTCACTGGACACAGCATGAATTTACATAAACAAAACACCGGCAGCGCTGTCAGCCATTTGAAACAAAACAAAAAAAAGTGTTTTAATAATAGACTACAGTAGGGGTGCCTGCACATGACCCATCCACTGCTTTCAGCAGTTGCAAACCCACAAGTTTCATCAGTGTGGTTAAAATAATCATTTTCTGAATAAGAGAAAAAAACAGGTTGAACCAGGTTTTAAAACGTGTTATTGTTCCAGGAGGGCCTAAACCAGTTTAAAGTTTGTGTTGCCTTCACCAATGACAGTGCCTCTGCCTCTACCTGCTACAATTTATCAGTGAAACCATTTTTGGCAGCCCTTTGCCTAAGGCATATAAGGCAGCCTTGAGCATTGGTAACAGTCTGAGTGAATAGACACTCACAAACACACACGTGCATACACATGCACACACAAACATGCGGAGCAGATCACTTTAAAAAGGACAAAACTTCATCAGAGGAAGCATGCCGAAAACCACAGCGTACAGAGACGCAGCAAGCGGCACCTGGCCAAGTGTAATTTACAGTGATACAAAACATCCACTAATGAAACTAACTAACTAGAAAGAAATATTCTGAAATTACACCCACATTAATTTGCTCTGATTGGTCAAAACTGGTCTGAACCAGTAAAATATTAAAGGCATACTATGCAGGATTTCTTTCCACACTTCACTCCTGTGTTTATGCCCCCATTCCCAACCCCGCCTATGAATCCCCAAGATGATTCTGCCTGGCGCAGTTAGCAATGAGTTAGCAATGAGACGAGAAAATCTCTGTCTAATGATTTTAGCCATTTAGCCAGCTATTTAACTGACGTTACTTGTTTTGTATTTGCTTATTATATTTAGTAGCAGTGACGTTTTGTGAACTCAAAATTGGTGGGGCACGAACCTAATGATCTGACTAATGACTCGGAAATGATCGCTTCTTCACGTCAGGTTAAATGATACACACAATTCAGAAGACTATTTTAATCACTAAGCAGTGGTGGAGACAAGATTTTCCTTGAGTATCAACATTACAATTAATTCACAAAATACCAGTACAGTCAAGCGACTTCTTGGCTTCTTCTTTAACATGGCTGTCAAATGGAGAATTAATGTAACACTTGTGACCAAAAGAAAACACAAGAAAACACACAAGTCCTGGGCCCTTCAGTTTTACAGACAATAAAATGCAGTCATTAATTATAAGATTCTATCGTAAAAAAAAATATTTGATCAAAATAAAAATATAAGATTCAATCAAGGTAAATTCAGAAGTCTGGCACTTTCAAATTCCGAGCCCAAAGAACCATCCATGAAGAAGCCACATCCATTTTACGGCAACAACTGTTCCAGAATTCCATGCTTCAATGAAAAAGGCATGTAAATATTAACATCAAAACTTTTCAGATTTTTTAACTTTATCATAGGGAAAATTTGGTGCTCTGTAATGAACCGAGAAGTAGGTATTCGTTTTTTGTACCATTTGTGGTATGCCTGCTTTGCTGTGAGAGCACATTTCTTCTTAAAGAAGCCCGTGCCTAAGCTTATTCCCAAATGGCTAAGACGCTTGAGTGGGACCGGGAAGGTTGGTGGTTCGAGCCCCAGTGTAGCCACAGTAAGATCAGTGCAGCTGTTGGGCCCTTGATCATCAATCTGCTGTGGGGTAATATTCACAGCTCCAGAGCTCTGGCAGAGTGAGATTAGAGGGGAACAAGCAGGTGGAGGGAAGGGGAGGATAATTTCCATCAACCCAACCCTGAGGCTCTCACCGAGAGGAAGGGACATGTTTCCGCACACACGGCTGAGCACAAGCAGCAGGCTGTCCTTTCATACCTGGACCACCGGATGACCGCCGCTGGTTGACTTGACCGCTCCCCGGCTGCCCTCTGTCTCGTAGTGGGCGCGGTGGTGCGGTTTGGGCTGGACTTCGATGCGGAGCTCGTACTGGTCGTTCCTACTGGGCACAGGCCACTCCAGGGAGGGCAAGGAAGCCACCGGAATGCTACAGAGCAGGATGGACGGAGGAGAAACTCAATGGGTACCCAACACTCAAGCCCACATTAAGCATAACCGCCATCCAGTAAAAACTAGAATAGTGTTCAGGGCAATGGCTTAATAGAGCAGATTCAGGATAACTGCAATGCACCAGTAATGATTAACTCACTAATGAATTTGGGGAAACTGTACACTTCCTTTTTTCTGTCTACATTCAGAAATCACTTTCAAAGAAAAATTAAACTGAAGGAGCTTATTTTGCTAATTCATTTTAAAGCTAGGGCAAAAGTCATGGAGGAAAATGAAATGCAGGTCTGTAAGTGTTTTGACCCATAAGAGGTAATATTTTTTTTAATAATCTTGTCTGCTTCAATGTGTAATCTGATGTGGGTTTTGCTTTTCCTCTTAAGTTCTTTTTACATTTTTAGATTCCTTTATTTGTACTAATGTGATGTATTATGATGTAATTATGTGTGTCTGTAATTTTGTGCTGTTTGTCTTGGCCAGGTCTCTCTTGGAAAAAAGATTTCTTAATCTCAGTGAGACTGAACTGGTTAAATAAAGGTTAATAAAAAAATTTTTTTTAACTTTAATTACTATATTGTTATGTAGAGATGAGGGGAAGAAAAATGTATCCTTAGTCACAATGTGATAACAAATCTATTTGGATCAGGGGGTCTGCTGATATTCTTGGGCTATATGACACCCCTATAGGACAGTAAGTGTGTGACAAGCACTCAGGAAATGTGTCAGTAACACCTGTCTGTTACCTGCAGAGGTTGGGGACCAGCTGATTGGGCCAGATTTGTGGAATGACGTAGAAGGACTCGGTCTTGCTCTTCACTTCCTGTTCACAGTACAGGAAGCCGTCTGGCTGGCTCTCGCAATAGGCCTGGCAGTCCAGGTTGGGCTTGACCATCTTGGTGGGCACCGCCACGCTCAGCCCGGCGCTGAGGCCGTTTATGGCCTCGGCCAGGCTGGAGGGGGGGGCGTACTGCACCGCGGGGGCGGCGGGGTGGTGGTCGTGGCCCCTGTGGGGGGACGGGCTCCGGGACCGCACGTGGGCGGCCAGGACGGGGTTCTGGTACATCTCGTAGGTCCTCTTCCCCTGCGGCGAGGTTGAGCGGGAGCCCGGGCGAGGGGATGGCGACCGCGGGCCCAGGCAGGTTTCCTCGGTGACGCTGGTGCGAGGGGAGGTGCCGGGGGACGTGCGGGGGGAGCAGGTCTGGATGTTCTGGAAGCGGGGGCAGAGGTCGGCCGCATTCTGCGCCCCGCTGGGGGACACACAGGGCGAGGCCCAGGGCGAGTAGCTCTCCGAGTGCCAGCTGGTGGAGGAGTTGCTGCTGGCGGGGCTCAGGCACTGGGCCTCGCGGTACACGGCGGCCTCCAGCCCCGGCACCGTTAGAGAGGGCCAGACGCTGATGTTGACAGGCTGGGCCTGCGGGGTGTCTCTTCCGGTGTGGTAGAGCTCATGGGATGGGGTGATCTCAATCCGGGGGCTCAGCGCGGGGCCCCCGTGCCTGGAGGGGTCCAGGTGTTCGTACGCCAGCAGGGCGTCTGGGATGGGATCCCTGTATGGAGATGGGCTGCAAGACTGGTGGTCCTCATGGGGATAGCCCAGCCCGGATGGGGGGCTGAGGACCTTTTGAGAGGGCAGGCCTGACGCATCTAAGGACAAATTAAGGAAATGGGGAGAGTAATCAGGTAAATACATTGTACCCTAAGGAATACAAAACATGGCACCACGTACCGTACAAGGATTACGTGGTGCCCTGGAAAATCTAGATAGCGATTTAAATGTATGAGATACACGTAGGCGTATTGGGCGACATTGGCTCAGGCAGAAAGAGCAGTAGTCCGGTAGTTGGAGGGTTGCTGGTTCGATTCCGTCCTGGGTGTATCAAAGTGTCCCCGAGCAAGACACCTAAACCCTAAATGCTTCTGACCAGTTGGTTGGTGGCCTTGCATGGCAGCCAATCGCTGTTGGTGTGTGAATGGTTGAAAGACAAGCATAAATTGCACAGCGCTTTGGGTAAAGGCGCTATATAAATGCCAACCATTTACCATTTACATAGGTCCTGCCAAGATAATATTCTTTTCACAGCAGGAACAGGAGACTTGAGTTAGGTATTGTTATAAAGACAGTCAGTTTCAATTCATTTATATACGCAACTGTACTGTATTTATGGACCAATTGCATGTAGAGGCTCATTCCATTGTGAAGCGTCTTCTGTTGAGTGTGAGAGACCGCAGCAGCAAATTCTCCCTCCCCTGCGGACACCTGACTGTTGTGCTCGTAATACCACAAGCTAACTCCCATTTATCTAACATAAACTTACAAAGCAGCTGAAATTTCATAACAGTTCTAATGAACTGTTTCATAAAAACTGGATAACAAGGCACATGTAAGGTAAATACACTGTCCTTGTCCATGGATAATTCAGATATCGTACAGAAACCTGTCTGGGTGAAAAATGGTTACACTACAAGAAGAAATCTGTTAAATTCAGGTGCAAAAATTGGGAAAATACAAATTAATTGTTTTTCATCGTTCAACTGCCACGCGACGCGAAACACAACAGCCAGTTTGTGTCAAGAAACAAATATCCTATACGGAAATCAAATAGCTATATTTAGGCTATCACAGCTTAATGTCAGTCTTGTTTTTATACAGGGAGACATATGGCCATATATCAGACTTCCGTATGCGACTACGCACAAATATCAAACTAATAACTTTAAATATAAATATAAGCATAGTTTAGTATAGTTTACCATAGTTTATTACTGTAATAAATGAATGGCTACCATGTCCATAATCTCCAACTAAAGTAACATGAGAAGCTGATATTAACTGCAGCTCGACCAGACTCGTCAGACAAGTTTAATAATTTACATTATTTACCTTTCTCTTCTCCGGGAAAATCGCTGCATGCTGCATACTCAAATAAGTAAGAAAAATCCAACTCATCTTGGTTTGCTTGGCCGATATCGCCAGATAGCCCTAAATTAGTATTGGGGTCGTTGTCTTCGTAAACGGAGGTCATCTGTCTTCTTTTCCAAACAAGTTTAAAATGAATAACATAAAATTTGGTTTTACATAGGCGTCATATGTATTTTGAAGATAAAGTCCACTCAATCAAATACAAGTTGTTTCGACAAATGAACACAAACACACTGTTCCTTTCGACACTAAAATATAGACTAAGCCCGCTGAAAATGGCTTGCAAGACGTTGGGTTAAAAAAATAAGAACATTTTGAAAAATGAAAAGCAACAGCTTCCTGTTTCAGTAGCCTCATATACACATGTAGATAAGGCGTGACTTCTTTCATAGACGAATGTAGTAAATAAATACAACGAGCGTGTTGGGAAGTGTAGAATTATTGCCACAGATATTAAGATGGAAGACATTTAAAATGCTTCCATATTTCGGTTTCCAGTGTCCAGTGTCTCGCACACGTTCCATGTGTATTTAACGCTGTATTTAACCGTATAGTAAAAACATTTAAATAATCTAGATTCGATGACAAAACGATGTGCAGTGAAGTTGTTAGGTGCTACTGCCCCCGAGTGTCAGCAAGAAGCATTGATGAAACAATGCCAGCATGTGTAACTCCATGGAATCCCATTTTCGTCTAAATAAAAGAAACATCCATCCACACATTTTCTAAACCACCACTCCTGGTAAGGGTTGCAGGGGCTGGAGCCTATTTATTGCAGGGGCTGGAGCCATTTCATGGTGTGGTCATTAGGTTACTGCTGCTAGCTGTCAGCTCTCACAGAAACACATTGTACTATCTAGCTATCTACAGTAGATAAGAAAATATCTATATTTTTAAATCACTGCCAAAATGACAAATGCAGCTATTCCTGATTATATACACTCACCGAGCACTTTATTAGGAAGATTTTTACTTTATTACACCCACTTATTCATCAGCCAATTGTCTGGCAGTAGTGCAATGCATACAATCATATAGATAAGGTTCAGGAGCTTCAGTTAATGTTCACATCAACCATCAGAATGGGGAAAAAATGTGATCTAAGTGACCGTGGAATGATTGTTGGTGGCAGACAGGGTGGTTTGAGTGGTATCTCAGAAACTGCTGATCTCCTGGGATTTTCACGCACGCTAGTCTCTAGAGTTTGCAAAGAATGGTGCAAAAACAACAACAACAAATTAAATTCATTGAGCAGCAGTTCTGCAGACAGAAACGTCTCGTTAATGTGAGACATCAGAGGAGAATGGCCAGACTGGTGAAAGGTGACAGTAATGCAAATAAGCACATTACAGCAGTGGTATGCATCTCTGAACACACAACACATCATAACTGTAAGTGGATAGGCTACAGCAGTAGAAGTCTAATAAATACCTAATAAAGTGCTGACTGAGTGTATATTCTTCCAATAGCCACTGATGAAATTGGATGCAGCAGTTTCCCACCTGCATCCTTGGGTCTGCTACATATGGGCAATGTTTACTGTAGATATGGATGTTGCTACATCACTGCCAGGTCTACAAGTTGGCGTGTTTCACCATATTTTCTCCATCTAGACTTCATTGCCAGTCTAGTTGTGGCAATTATAGTAATAGCAATGAAATTATGCAAAGCTTGTAGCATTACCACTTATATACTAAGAATAAATTACTTCAATTACATTCCCAAAATAATTAATTCTTCTATTCACCAATATCATCTGTTCAGTCAGTAAAGTCAGAAAGACTTATAACAAATGTATGGCTTCTGTATGAGCTCTTTATGCACATACATTAGCATGTGTTTTTCTCAATGGGTGTGATATGCTACATTTAACTTAGCCCAAAACTGCCTCAGCAAAACTGGCACATTTGAACCTTCAGGTATCACAAAATGTTAATATGGAAATTATTATTATTACTATTATTTAAGCAGTGTATTTTTTTCTGACAGGAAATCAAACAAAGACTTGGTTAATGCTACTGTACATAAAATGCATAGAAAGATTAAAGGGATATAAATAATGAAGAATGAAACAAACTGCAGAGCCGACCAAACAATTTTGGAGTAGCAATGAAATGGAAGGAGTTGCCATTAATACAAACTTCAGCATTTTTAGGGCAGAAAGTGTACTTTCCAAATGTCGAAACAAGTTTTCTTCATCAGAACATCTGGGGACAGGAGAAAGAGGCCATTTTCAGGAAGATATTTGGCACAGGAGCGTTTTTAATAAGCTGCAATGAATATCGCCCCTAAACTGGCTTGAGTAACCCTTGTGAAACTCACAGAGAACCAATGTTCCAAATGTCCAGTAGAATAAACGTTGTCAACAAGAGAGTCTCAATCACCAAAAAAACGTAGGCTATTGTCAGCTTGAGAGAAATAGCCTTAGTACATGAAATGCTAATAATGCTAATCATCAATATATTTTGAAGTGAATATTCATAAAATTGCATTCTATATGTATTCATTACTGCCATTATTTGTGAATGTGCTTCAAAATTCAAGTGTATGAATGTACTGCTGAATACTGAATGTGGGCTTTAGAGAATGTGAATGAGTTTAGGTTGGGTAGGCCATGCCTTAATACACTAATCATTGCTTCATTGAGACAGGTAACAGTGAAAAGAACAAACAATAGGTGTGCTTCTGAAGAGCAGCAACATGCAATATTGAGGATGATTGAGTTGAAAGGTAGATTAATGCATTTACAGTTTAAGTTATTAATGGCAAATCAGGCTACTATTGGAGCAATGAAGTAATGAGCTCAATTTAAATGGTAATTTGTATAGTCGATTACATTGGGAAAAAAAGCTGTCATCTTCCTTCCTATGATGATGATGATTATCATCATCATCATCATCATCATTAATGTTGTTAATAATAATAATCATAATAATAATTACGTTACTGTTTTTGTTCTTGTTGTTTATAGCTAAATATATCAACGATGTAACACAGTGCTTGAATACGCTGTAGCTATGTTTTCATTCAGATCATCCGACTTCAGTGTGAAATAAATGTGAAATCATAATTTATGAATAAATGAATAATATTATAATAATATAAATTTTTATAAAGAAACAAATAAATAAATAGTGTCCACTTGCACTACACATAATCCAACATAAGATGGAAAGACTCACCAGCACGGTTTAATTAATAGGCTACCTAGTAGCATATTAACTTACTTAATATTTCCACATAAAAATAATATCAGTCGATTTTGAGATTATACATTTCATCACACGCAACTCCTACCTTGATTCATCGATCTCATCATGTGGTACTGCGCCAGCCTCCAGACTTCTCTGAACATTTGGAAATAAAAATAAAAACGAAAAAGAGACTAGAAGAAAACTTTCTCTCTAAGTCATAGTAGCATCTAACTTCGATGTCACTTGAATAAAAAAACTGACGACGAATACGAATCGTAAGGAGTAACAGAACAGCTCGGTTTGGCAGTGATATGAAGCCCTTTTCCTTACGCCCAGGATTACTAGAGTAACAAGGGCAGCTTCCTTCCCCGCTCTGGGTGTTTATAATGGTCGAATGCTGTAAAATAACGGGATTCCCTCTGTGTTTCCTCCTGTTTGTGCGCTTTGCCATGGAAACCTGGAACAGCTCCATCTCGGAGGCTCAGGGCTTTCCTGCAAAACTC
This sequence comes from Conger conger, assembly GCF_963514075.1. Lineage (NCBI taxonomy): Eukaryota > Metazoa > Chordata > Actinopteri > Anguilliformes > Congridae > Conger > Conger conger. Next base: position 28,730,533 of record NC_083773.1, on the reverse strand, counting down.
CACGCTCAGGAATCTATGGCGTCACCAGCTTCTGGCCCAAAGCATCTCTACGGCTTCTCTTGGACTGCCGTGTAAAAGAACTTCATTGTAGGAATGAGAAGTTACGGAGGGAGGGGGGCGTTGGTGTTAACTCATTGATAACCATAAGAGATTATATAAGTAATACTTGCCCAAATTTGGCGACTGAAGAGGAACCTGAATTGTATTTTATAATACAATTACGTTAATATTATTTCATAATCTTACACCATTCAACAGGACAAATGTCCATAAATATTGTTGATAATAACTGTATTATTCCATGTTACAACACTGACCTTATATAGGTCGATGCTCTGCTAGCCTTGAATAAAAATTAGGCAATTGCAGAACTAACTGTCGCAATACAATTATATTATTCCGTTATTATTCTCCTGTGGGCATTTTCAGTATTAGTCTAAGGTAAGCAAAATTGTTGGAATAATTCTTAGTATAATTCTCTCTTTATTTTGTCTCTTTATTCATAGGCTACTGAATCATTTTGCAGTACCATATAACTGAAGTGCTGTCTAAGAGTGCCATAATGGAATATTGTGATCATTACACAGCCCATACAATGTGTTTGCATGAGTACATATTGATAAGTGGAAGTAAAGCTGTAATCCTCACAGATGATTAGTAAACATGACCCTGGATTAGCGGAAATGGAAAGATATTTCATGTTTAATGTACCGTCATCAACCTGGTGTAGCGTTGTTCCTCATATAAATATATATAACTTCTCTTTCAACTGTGCAAATAGCTTCTTTTATTTGTATTTTTCTGAAAAGAACCTACAATATTCCACATCACTTTATATGGTTTTACAAGAGTGAGGAATGCCCATTCTCTCATACCTACCTGGTCGTACAGTATAATGCTTTTGAGGGAAATGTTTATGTGATCTAAACGAGCATCCTGCCAGTGTTAACACAGTGTTTCCAATTCAGGAAGTATGTCACACCAGGCCGGAAATACCAGGAACATTCGCGATTCTAGCTGTAATATATCCACAGATTGGAATCAGAACTCATCTCATGATTTATCTGTTCTAACCATGTACAAATATGGTATATTTGGAAGGCAGGTGTGGCATCCACCAAGTTGTTGGTGCATGGATGACCATTACTCCTGTATGGAGAATAATATTCCTTTGATATTGTTTCTAATCTAGTCTAAAATAGTTTGATCTGATTACCTGTGGTATGTGCAGTATTTATTTTCCTCTTCTAATAATATTAATACTTTGTATATGTGTTAATATGTCCCTTCTTTTTACCCATGATACAATGTTTTATCATTGTGTGAATATATTCATGGGAAGTGTATTTGCCTGCATATCAAGGGTTCTTTGGTGAGCATTTCTTTAACAGCGCTCTGTTAGTGTGTGAGTTTGTGTGTGATTGGTATTGGGTAAGTAAGAGATGCTGTGAACACATGTGAGTTAAAGCTAAAATAGAAGAATTTTGCACCAAACACCAATCAGCCTTGTGCTGCCAAATAAAGGCTAAATATTTGCCACAGAATATTTCTTTTATGGCATACACCTATCTGTGTTCATGAGACAAGTACCACAGCCCTCTTTTAGCAACAAAAAGTAAAATACTCTCTGACACAATCTAATCACTCCAAGCTATAAATAGGGCATCAGTGTGGTGTGAGCACATGCTCTGACAATACTTTCTCTAAGTAGTGTGTCATCGCCAGCATCTTGTGTTTATGTGCTGTACCACCAACCTTGCAGGTCCCAGTCATGTACCTTAACCACTATACTACAGGCCACCAAGATGATGCAGGAGGGATGTTTAAGACTACAATCATTTGCCTGGCACTGGTCTCTAATTTCAACTTTGTTTCAGAAATTTCATCAGTTTATTTTGTGTACTCATTTTCTGAATATATTAAGACTTGTGCAGACCCTATGCTTTTAGTACAGTTAATTTTTGTAATGTAATATTTTTTTATGTAGCTTAATGTGTGTAAATTACTCAAAGTAACTGTGTAACGGCATAAAAAAACATGACACAGTTACACAAACATGTACAATAACATTAGGTATGCTCAGAATAATGTGATACGCATGTCTTGTCAGTCACACTGAATATGTTTGTGATTTAACCTATATCAGAACCAGTGTCAGAACCTTTGACTTAACAAATCAGTACTCTAGAAATATAAACAACCAAATACATATGTAAATTAAAAAAACATGTTACTTCACGTGTATATGTCATGCTATATGCTGGTAGAACTTTCAGAATAAATGAGTGTTTTTCTATTTGTATGATAGTGCCAAAAAAAAATAAAAAATTTTGTGTGCAACAACACCGCTGTGGGACGTTTTCCTTAGCGCTGCATGTGGGATCCATTAGGTTGTCGACCAGAATCATTGGCCAATTACAGCCCACACAGTGGCACAGAGCTTGGTTTGACCCGCCCTGCTGATTAGACAGGCACAAGCCAGTTCTGACAAAGATTCCCCTACACACATTGCCCCAGGAAAGTTAATCTGAGAGCTTGCATTGAGATGTTAAAATGGAAATAATTAACGATTTCAGAAAGGGCATTCATCTGGGAGTTCATATCACTGCAGAATTCTGACAGTTTAAGCTGGAGAATCAAACATTCATTTTTGGAAACTTATTTCCTTGCTTTTGAAGCATATAGCAGCTCATTTATATACTGTATTACAACTAGCAATAGTTACATTGACAAAAGCAGGTTTGAGCAAATTATCTGTTATGCAGAAGGGAGAAAGAAAATCTAAGTTCATACAGTAGGCTAGGACAAGACAGTTTTTTCAGGACTGGGGTTCACTTAGTCAGGCATTTTCAAACAATGACTAAATGTCAAATTTCAGTCAAAGTATCTCAAAGACTACTGAGACGACACACACAGTAGAGTACGTAAATGCTGTTTACTCTGTTTGGCACTATGTATCCCTGCAATAAACAGAAAGACCTTGGCAGCATCAACAAAGCAGGAAAGTTATGAGCGTGTGAGGAATTTCCTCTTCAATATCCTAGGATGCCTGTAGTCATGTTGACCTCAAAGTGTTCGTCACAAACTCACCTCCAGCCTTCCTCACTGCTGTGAGTTCCAGACGAGGCTGGGGACAACTGGACATCAGAGACTCCGCTTTGAAAGAACGGCGACATTCTCTGTGACATGGAATTTCTGAAAAAAAGATGCAAGGCAAGCAGAATTCATTGAATAGTAGCCAATAGAAATAAATCTGTTAAGAGCTTGACATGAAAAATGCCGTAAACATCAGGTTTACTTGATATGTAAGGAATTTCACACAGGAAAAATTGTTTGGTGCCAATGAACTCTTGCCATGAAGCCCTAAAGCACACTAATTACAAGGTGTCTTTGTATGCAGCTTATGTTCCCAGATTGGTAAAATTGATTAAAGTCACATCAACTTTAATTTGCACACAGCTGTTATGAAGAAGTCATTTTTTAATGGCAAACAATGCAGCCAGCCCACCCCAAATCCAAGTACTGAATCTGTCCTCTCGCATTTGGGTTGGGTAGCAAGGCCTTACACTGCTCTTCCACTTCCATTCCAAAGAGCAAAATCCTGCACACAAGCTCAGTGACTACCTGGAGACCCAGTATAAATGAATGAATAATATCATGTGCCAAGGACTGGATTCAATCAACATTAGTCTTTAACTTTAGTCTTAGAAAATGCAAGTGTCTTTCCCTCTTCTATATGCAACTTGAAACAAGATGTATGGATAGATGGATGTGTGTGTGTGTGAGAGAGAGAGAGAGAGATAGAGGGGGAGAGAGAGGGAGACACCGCACATGTATTTCTATAGAGATTCTAACCACACAAAGACAAAGAATGTGCATGTCAGTGCATACATACAAACTTTCCCCTTGTGGATGTTTATGCAGTTAGGGATATGGGTGGAGCTTTATATTGTACACCATGATCCCCGACTAATACCATGGTCAGCTTGAATAAGTCCGCAACTCTACAGACTTCTTATCGGTACTTGAGATGAGTCACCTAAATGTACTTTCCTTCCTGTCCAACAGGGAAAAAAAATAAGTGCTAATATTTTGGTCTGGTGGGTAACTTATTTTTGTTTAGGAAATGGAATGTTTGTAATATGATGATCAATGTTTTGAAGCAAAGCCACTGTCACTTAAAGAAGCTTTAAAATGAACCTAAACAGACATTACACCTGTTCCAGCAATCATTGTATAGTATGCCACCTATGTTACTTTTTTTAATTCAATGTGTATTTACACTTATCAAAGATGCATTTTATGCATCTAGTTCTAAATCTGAGCTGTTAAAATTCAAAAAGTCTCGTCCTTAACAGTAAAACCTATTTTTAATTTTACATTTTAGGGATTAATACGTTTACCGTTTTAATATAATGTATTCTACTGATGAGCATACTCCACACAGACTTGAAGATATCTTACTTTATACTTCGTAAGAAACCCCGAGAAGAGGATTATTGTTATTGCCAATTTGAGACTTTCTGGTAAGTGGCACTGGAATCGTGAGGAAACACGGGTGGATGTAGGACCGAGGCAGGGTGGGGGCGACTAGCCCGCGATCGTTTCCCCTGCAGCTCACATACCACAATCCACTTCCTGCATCACAACGTCACAGTCACCTCCGCCACCCCGTGCTAAAGCAAACATGAGAGGGACAGCCGCTCCGGCGTGCCTCTGGGCCTCTGTCACCACCGGGGGTTCCAAGGCCCCACTCCGGTCAGCAGATATATCTGACCAATGACAGCGCTGCAAGGGTAGGCTAGACATTTCAAGTCTTGTTTCCCAACTATTTGTTAATGTTCATTTATTTTTTCATAAATGTGAAATGTGTGCACACCTAAATCAAATTAGCAGCATCAGTTTAGAACAGATACTGCGTCTTATCCAGCAATCAGTAAAATATGAGCACATATTCAGAGCTACTGTCCTCTACCAGTCTGTCACTATGACGTAAAGGTCAGTGAATCTGCAGGCTCGTTTCTGAACCGATTACTGTGAACTCTGGCATATGGTGGGCGCTAGAACATCCTGCTGGAACAGTGAGCTACATGGTGTGGATGAGTGAGCTACACCGTCTGCTACTGAATCAGGGCAGTGTCAGTGCTCATTGTGGCCAGCAGCCCTGAGGGATGGTGCACAATTGGCTCTAGTGTCACCCAGGGAGGCAGGGATTCAGTTTATGGGTTTGTCCACATCTAATCCCCAGACCAGCTCCGTTCATTCTTCCCCCTCTGCCCCAGGGTACACAAATCTACATTACATCAGGCATATTTCACCAAAACATACCAGTACATGTACATACACTGGGACTACATGTGAAATGCAGTATTTACCCACAATGGAAATGTTACAAGAAAACACAAAGATCAGATAAAATTTCTGAATATTTTTTACCAAATACTTTCTGTATGAGGAGTGTCCTCATCTTTCACAGCTTTCCCTTTTTGATAGTGTGAGGAATTCTTCTCTGCTGGATTCATTAATCAGCTGGTTGGATGCATACTGCCCCCAACTGTACTGGAGTGAAAAGCAGATAAAGACAAGCATTCAGAATATTGCTCAGCGTATATAGAAATGATGTACCTCCATTTTGGCTCAAAACGTTCTCCAACCGTAGGCACGATTGCAAATAGGGAGTGGCAAAGCAATTTAGCATTTGGTAGCATTACATATGAATTTTGAATAACAATCAATATCTGTATGTTTCTCTTCAAATGTATCTGCATGTTCATATCTCAGACAAAGAGCTAGTAAGATAGAATCATTGCCACATCCATACAATGCGGTTTTACAGTGTGATATAACAGTATCTGATTACAGGGGAAGGCAGCAGAGAAGGGGAGGGGGGCTTTCATCCCTGCCAGCCATTGTTTAACCTTCTTTTTTTCCCAGGAACTCTGCATTTTCTTTTGCTAGCTGTAACCCCCAGAGGCTAACTGGAATAGGACCAAAAGGGAAGTAGGGTGGCTGTCAGAGCGATTGTGCAGGTACAACCCTGCTAAACAGATTAGGATGCTATCCTCTGTCCTCCATCACCCTTCTGCCCCCCTGGGGCCCCGGGTTCAAAGAGTTCTCACCCGACCCTCGCTGTTATATCTAGTAACCCAAGTGTTGTATTCTGTCTAGTGAAAGTTCATATATACAGCAGGCGATTGTGTGGGAGCCTGTACTTCAGTAGTATGGATCACAGGTGAGTAACAGCCAGGTCATCAGTATGTAGACCACATGTTCGATTGAAAGCCATGAAATCAGTCAAACCAGAGATACTTTGGAAAATTAACTCAGGTCAAACCCCTTTAGCATGGAAAGTGAAAAGTTAATTCACAATTTTCATGTTGCTGTATGTGTATTTGTACGGATCACTTCTCTGAGATAGCCAACGCTGTCCTGCAGTTCTATAAGACAATCAGCAGGGAGGTTGTTCCAAGCGTGTTGGAGAACCTGCCACAGTTCTTCTGCAGACTTTGGTTGGCACCTTGCTTCTGATCTCAGACAGCTTTGATCAAGTTTTTATGTAAAAAGTAGTCAATTGCTTACAGTAATATGTTGGGTTTTTTACTAAATACAAAAATGTCTCTGTAAAATTCAATCTTTTGGAAAATGAATATTTGGAAATCTCAAATGTGTTGTTTTATACTAACACACACACAAAAAATAAACATATATATAATAAAGTCTAGGGTGCCAAAGTCTTCTGCACAGTACTGCATGTCAATCAAAGCATGTGGTGACTCATGTGGAGAAATATATAGTAGCCAGCACAAATATAAAACTGAGGAAGTGCTTATGAATGAAATGGCCTCGTTCAAAAAGGACACAATCTTTTTTTTTCAATCACCATTCGAGATTAACTAAAGATAAACAGAACTAAATTAGGGAATTGTCATTGCCTAACTTGAGTACATAATGCCAGAAAAATATAAAAGCTGCATCATTCCGTTAATTCAAGAAATTAGATTTAAAGAGCAATACAGTAAACCATTGGTAATACAGTTTGAATTAAAATTTCACAAATAAATCCATGCTATTCTCATGTTTCATTGTCACACCCACACACATACACACACATGCATGCGCACAGAATAATATTTTTGATATCCTCCTAACCAGCCAAAGTATAAGTTAATATGTGCTGTAGCAAATACATGCAAACTTAGAGTCGGTGGCAAGTTGATTTTATCCACTGGCAAACCCCCAGGATCCTGCTTGGAGGAATTGACCCAGAAATAAGAAAAACACGATTAAGCTGAAAGGCTTGGGTGTGAGTCACTCAGGAAAACATGGCGTGAGTCACGCTGTGACTCATCTCCGCCCACTATTTTAAACAATCGCACACTCCATCGATTGTCCGGCTGTCCAGAGGGACACCCAACCCTGCCCGGGGCATCTGTGTGGGAAACCTGTGCACTGCCATCAGCACACAAGACTTTGACATTTAACCGAGAATGTGGAAAATGTGTCGATTCGAATGGGAAAACGGACTGGCAAGCGTCCCCTAAACCCCAGAACCAAGAGAATCACGGCATCCACGGCCATAGGGCTATTCCCTGTCAGTATCAAAAAATTAGTAGCTACTTCAGAGCATGCTTTAACATCCATTTAAATTACTTTCCAGGGACCCCCAGTCAGGCTCAAAGTCTTCCCAAAAACCACCATCATAATGTATGTTAGAGATATTAAAAAAATGAATATTTTTTTAACTGTGAACCGGAGGGGTTGAGAGTGCAAATGCAGATCCTATGTGCTACTTGTTGAACCCCTTGAAAACAAAGAGATTCAAGAAACGTAGTCATTTGAAGATGACAAAACACATTGCTAAGGTGCTAAGGCAATATATAAACTGAAGCATGTGTGACACCTTGAGTCGAACACTGTAAAGTTTTACTTTCTGATGACCTATGAACGATTCAAAAACACGCTTGTTTTACAAGTCAAACAGCTTTATTCTGGCTGCTATACAAATATATTGACACATGAATTTGAATATGCATACAAAGCGATAGCCAAAGGACAAATTTAAGAGCAGAGAAGTTCATGGTTTGTTCACTAGGAGGCCTCAGCTGCACAGACTGATCCTTATTGAGCAGCAGCGCTTACTGCTCTTATAGCAGTGGTCCTCACTCCTGATCCTGCAGAGCCGCAGGGTGTGCTGGTTTTTGTTTTCGCCTTAATATCAGCAACCAATTCAGACCAGGTGAGGCGAGTTAACTGTGTAATTAACTGCTTTAATAGATCAATTATGTGCTGATTATACCACAGCACTGAAAAATAACCAAACTAAAAGTAAAATATTAAATGATAAATACAATGAATTCAGTTACAGCCCAGGAAAAGATATTGTTATAATAGCCAGATGTCTGAACATCCGGCACAAGGTGATGAGAGACCCTGACCAGCTGGGCCAGTCTAAGCCTATATTTGTTCTGTTATTCTTACAAAATCAGAAAAGCTATCAGCAAAGGTTAGAAATGCAGGAGCTTGTGACATCTGGTGTAGTTTTGGACCATTGTCCATTGTCTACACAGTGCCCCACTCTAAGAATCAGGCTGCAGAAACACAGAACATCAGCATCATTTCCATTATTTTCCTATTTTATTTACATTTCGCGCCACTCTTATCCAACATAAACTTTCAGCAATAACGGGTGTCTTGACACAGTGCTGCATTTGTGTGGTAGGCCTTATTTATATCTTTCAATCTTTTTACAGCCAGTTTGAGGTTGTAGCTGTCTATTTTTGACAAAAACGAAACAGCACTTACAGGGAAGGCCCCTGCGTTATTCTGAGATGGTGTTGTTTAAATCAGCTACTCCAAAGCACACAGTTAGTCTTTATGCAGCCGTGGCCAGTAACTTGATCCCGCAGAGGCGACGGTCAGCTCTGTGAAAACAGAAGCACACTCTGACAAATGATCCTATTCTCTATGATTCCACTGCACGTTGTGGCAAACAAAGCATTCTGCTCTTGGACAGGATGCAGATGTGAACACACTAGTTTCCACCGATGACATGGCCTTGCACTGCCAAGAAATAAAAGTAAATTAAAAAGCAACCAGATTAACCAAAATGTTAGAAAGATTGCGGCATGCTTTCAGTTTAGTATGCACACCACCAGAAAGTCTCCTGCCAGTGCTGAACTTCACCATTTTCCCTGTCATTGGGCACAGCGGAATTTGATTTAGGGCATTTTCACAATAGTGCATTTTAGTTCACTACATGTAGGTTGTTGCATTGCACTGGTCCAAACTGCTTCACATAACCAAATGGAGCAGACAGATTTTAGAAGATGACCAAAAAACGAATTAAGATCCTACCAAGGCAGCCAATGTGGAGTATTGTTGGTCTTTAATCCTAGTCATTTATAGTCACTCAGCATGTGGAGATGAATTGCCCGGAACATTAATCAAGACTGGGTACACTTAAAAACTAGGCATATAAAGTACCACAGTAGAATAGTCAGGCATTCATGATTGCCATAAAATGGAATAAATGCATTTGCCAAGCAGGCAACAGCACTAATTGTAGCCTCAGCACCTGTTAGGTTGATATGCAGGGGCAAACCGAAGATTCACTTATTGCTAGTAATTTGTAAATTGCTGTAATTTGGCCATAAATCACAACCCCACTATGAACCTATAACTCAGTGCTGATAATTTATTTTATTTTGCTTGGACACAGAAATGCTTAGTACCAGTGAGGAGAATTTTCTGTAAACCCTTTCCACTTTTTGGGTCAGGACCAGTATACACAGCAGGTTTACATAAAATCTGACCTTTGAAACCAATGTAGGTGGGAAGGCACCCTATGAGTAATTGTACCCTTTCATTCTGGCTCCACCTACTCAAATGTAGAACATTCTTTTCTACGAACTTATGCCAAAATGACATTTCATAAATGTTGAATAGCATGGATTAAGAGGTCACTAAATGATACAAATATTCCTCCAGCCAAAAATTGGTTTAGTGCAATTCTATAATTACATTTCCACCAAGCACATTTTCCACCAGGCGCGTAGAAGCAGCTGAAGGCTGTCTGACTAGAGAGTAAGTATCGATTCTGAATTTACCTAGCGTGTCAGTATTAGATATTAAGGAAAACTTGTGGCATCACTCAGCTGTTGCAAGTTGCTGTGGCGTTAGACCAGCTGCCAAGGAATTGTCCTCAATGCAGCAACTAGGTACAACTTTGACTACACACAATGTAGTCATTTGAGGATGACCGAAATGGAAAATTTTAAATCCCAACTGCAATAACCCAGGCCACAAGGTTTAATGGACTCATTTTATGAAATACTCTCCTCCGTTACAAGACAACAGGTTTGCTTCACCTCCTCACAAGTACTGCGCCCAGCACAATCATGCAGACAAGTCCCACTGCAGCCATTACAGCCACAGAGGGACCTGGGAGGAAGGCATTTCATGGTTGACAAGCCAGCCATTCTAAGCAATTCTAGAGCCTAGCAGGACACAGCCACAGGCTAGTTACCTTCTGCCTTCAGAGTGTCATGGGACATCTTGGTCAGCCTGCTGGACAACAATGGGGCCTACAACTGCACCACCCTCATACTGTAGCTGCAGAACAGAAGCACATGCATTGACAGACCAGGGGCAGAGAAATTCAAATAGAAGCCATTATAGAAGTCAAGCCAGAATCTACACTCCTGCCCTTTCGCACAGCACAGCTGGTGTCACAGCAGTTACATTCTTGGTCATTCCCAGATGCACTAATCCACCTGGACGAGAAACCGTTTACCCACATACTGGAAGCTCCAAAAATCCAGCACTCTCCACTACCAGGCTACAAACCTTTCCTTTCCAAGGGGAAATTAACACGCCTTCCCTTCAGAATCTGGCAAAGCAGCAGTGGCTTTCAGGTGGCAGAAAAATGCCATTAGACCCATCCTGTGCAACTGGTCCACAACCTCCCAGAGTGATGTCAGATGGCTGGATCAGGTGGCCAATGCCCAGCAGGTCTATATCCACCTCTAACTGAAAAAAGCTTTCACCACAATGGGCCTTCACAGCATGAGGCTTAGGAGTTGGAGTTCCCCCTGGAATAGTGGGCACCTTAGGTCTCCCAAGGGTTGGGAGAGCGGTCACAGGAGACTGAGTGAGGCCTTCCAAGGGGTGGGCAGGCAGTCAGGGAAAGCTGAGTGACGCCTGGCCTTCTAAGGGGCGGGCGGGCAGTCACAGGAGCCTGGGTAAACGACAGGCTAACAAGGGCTGACTGGGCTGTGATAGGAGCCTGGGAGGCCACTGGCTTCCAATTATACGGCAAGGTTGTCCTTTCCGTATCTACATTTGGAAACTGATACCTGCCTTGAGCATCACAGAAACACCCAAACAAACCAAAAACAAGCAACCCAACAGGCACCCTTTCACCTCAGCAACTACTTTCAGCCAAAAACCAAGCAACAGCCACATTCATTTTATAGCCAGGTGAATCTAATTGATTGTTCCAAACCCCTCCTATTTCACCATTTCATGTTATTTTATCATGACAAACAGCAAATAATGCACTGATTAATTATTAGCTATTTAATTCTAATGTTTGAAATTTGTATGCATGTCTGGTAGTATTGGAGGATCTTTGGGGCACTAATAAAGGTTTTAGGTCATCAACATTTAATTGCATAGCCATATATATATATATATATATATATATATATATATATATATATATATATATATATATATATATATGATATTGGTGGCCATTAACAGTACAACCCATTAGAACAGGTTACACCAGTTGCTACACTGGCCGGTGGGTTGCAACAAAATTATATCAAATTTAATTTTCTTCATTGTACTGCAATTTATTTTCAACTTAGACATTAGACAGAAGTGTATTGAAGTTCATGGTGGTAGCATGTGGATTTCATAATAGCCTACAGGTGATCGGTCATTCAGCAGACATAAACAGCCATCCAGGTTAATGGTGTTTAACTGGGCAGATCAGCAGCATTGCCAAGTTCCCCTGGCCCCTGACCCTCACCTTAAACAGCCTCACCATGGAACATTAGAGAAAGCCCTGCCAGCACCAGCTCTAATGAAGCAGACATTTTAGGATGATATTTAATGAGCACACCCCTTCATTTAAATCACAACCTTTACGGGGAAATGCCTGGAAGGGGTTATCTGCTCTAAACTGTTAGCACACTAGATTACTAGAAGGGTAGGTGCAGTAGCCAAGAACCTGTGACAAAATACAAGCTATTAAAGTTCACTTAAGAAGACACACGCAGGACACACAAGAAAACCTAAAACCATCCAACTACCGGCTTTGTAAGGCATGTTGCTTTCATCTAGAATAACCATGAAGTTGGTTTAATAAATGTTCATTCTTGGGTGAACCGTATTTCACCAGAAAAGAAGACACCAGATTTATTGATATACTTCACCAATACCATAAGTTAGTCATCCCCAATATTTATTTTGCATACAGCCTTAGTTTTATTGGAGAAAATGCGTTCAGCAGGAAGAAGACATGCAGTCAAGACCTTAATAGGAATGTGAAGCCAGCAATGAGCCACTTCATTTTGTTTTGTCATTAAACCAAAGCAAGCACAATTGTTTATAGTACACTGAACACTGAACAAGAGCTGATGTTTCATAAAAACTTAACTAAATTAAGGCACATTAATAACACAGCACAACTCAATATTTATACTTCAGTTGCAAGCACAACTTTGAGCAATAAATTTAGTTCTTTGTAGAAAACTTCAAAACTGATGCATGCCATTACAGATCAATATTGGAACTCTCAATATTGGAATTTTGTTTGTTAAATTATTGGGCAACATTCCTGAAGTATACAGTGTGTCTTTTTTGAGATTCCAATTCTGTAAAAGAGTATGGTTCTGTGGGCATTCAGCACTGCATATCTATGACATATTCCAATATCTGACTACATGAATGAGACCCACATAATGGCATAATTCTCAGTATGCAAACAAAATGGACAATAATTGTCAGGAGAAAAAAGTTCAATTCTGACATCAGGGTGCCAAGCTCATCCCCGTAGGCTTAACACAACTTTTTCCACCTATGTGTTGTTAAAGATAAAGCTTGGCTATGATCTGACCTCTTCACATACAGTACTGCAGGGGGTGGTCTGAAATAATAAATTCCATGACCTCAACCCCATCTTAAAAAAGGCTCTAGGCCCTGAGGTTTTGTCGGGGGCATTTTTAGAAATGTATGTACATTAATTCATCCTGTTTGTAAATGGGACAGACACCCAGGTCCAAAGCGAGTTCTTTTGGGGCCAGCTCAGCATGAAAACAGAACGCGGGGACTGTAAATCTTTTACAAATATGGCCCGCTGAGGAGAAGAGCTGCAGCTTGGCTTGGGGCACTTCGCTGGACGGCTGAGAAAGCTGGGCCGCAGGTCTATTGGGAGGGCCACACCAGGCCCCTAGCAGGGCCAGACCAGGGGGCCACCATGAGAAGGGCTCTCTCGTGCACCCCATTTATGTGCCAAGAAGGATGCAGCCGCTTCAAAGGGAGCTGAATTCATGGAAATGATGAGAGGTCACACTTTTTACTGTCGAGTATTTCATTTTCAGCTCTCTCGGGGAAGACTCTTAAATTCCTGCTTCAGGACCTGCAACTTTTTAAATTGTCCCCTCCCCCCCAGGACCCCACACCAAGACCCCCGCTCCAGCCAATCGCCACCAAGCCCTGCATAAGCCCCTCTCTCTCAAACCAATACTGTAACGAGCCCTGAAATGCCAACCAGATCCAATCAGGCTCAAGAAGGTAAGAAATAAACATGAGAAGTTATGCCATTTGCATAGAACAGCATATCATAAACATTTGCAAAGAGACAAAAAATTGTCAGAATTTACTAACGCTGGTCTCAGTGAATCGATGACAATCATGACACAGATAAGACAAAACAAAAACAAAAAACAACAAAGTGAAAACACATGCCAGTGAGTACGCCAGAGAAGGCAGTGATGAATAACATCTACTTTCATGAAGGCTGTTAATATTTAGCACATTGACACACATACATTGACTGCAGTGATCCCTTTGCTACAGTACATCTCCCATTACCAGTGGGCTCCAGCACCCCCCTCACACACCCCCATGCTTCCAAGCGAGGCTCCGCGCAGCATTTGAATGACAGAGCCGTTTGTGGAGTGTGGCCACAGCGGGGGCACAGCGGAGTGGTCCTAACCGCAAACACGGACCTGCCCAAACTGAGAGCCTGACCTTTGTGGCCTTGCGTTAGTCTTGACCAGATACAACCCCTTTGGTGCATTCTCTGTGGTCCTGCTTGTGAGCCACTTGTGGTCCAGTCCTGGCCAACATACAATCCCTGCCGGCGTGAACCAGACCATGTCAAAGCAGAGAAAGGCTGCTGGATTAGCACTGCATCGCCCAATAGCCTGTTCATGAGACACGTCTCGCCCCCTCCGATAGTCGAGAAGGGAGTACAACTTCAGCAGAACTTCTGGTCTTGCTCACAAAACAGGCTGTTAAAATAAGAGCAATGTGCAATAGTGCAAGATTTCTCTCTTCCCCCTTCTCCTCTACAATCTCTGAATGAGACATTCTCTCAATGCTTTACAAATCTGAAACTGAATCCGGTCACAACTCATTTATTTACATTCAAATTTAATTCATTCCACATGTATATAAGTTGTCTTTGGTCATCAGAAAACATGAAAGCAGTCACACACACCCAGAGACCTTTTAAAGGGTGAATGTTACTGTTCTTTAACCAAAAAGATTTTGTAGCATAAAAAAATATATATTTTAATAGACATTTAATACAGAAACACTGCATTTTAGTTTTGTGATAGTGGCAACCATTAGTGCATTCCTTGATAAATTTGATGTACAGGATATTGCCATTAAACATTAAAGATAGATTAGCAATATAAGCATTCATTCAAAATGCTGCATCAGTTGCAATTGAACAGCTGGTGGCGAGTAGCTCAGAAGCACATGGTTCATAATCTGGAGGGCAGACAGTATGACCCTACACTCACAAGAGACCTAATCCTGTGTGCAAGACGTAGGTCTGTAAATGGGGGTGGATTACATATGCCAGTCTCTCACGGGAATATGCAACATACACATATATACTATAAAACCTGCATATGCTTTCTTTCTATCATAAACCATATTGATGCCTTCAGCATTGTGCAGTGTCATTTCAAACCCCGCTGAACTTGTCTCACACTCGTTAACAAACATTCTCACGGGAACTAATAGTAAAATAAATCCACATATTTATTAAGGAGCCATTTCCTAAAATAATATTTAAGCTCATCACTGTTTAGTCTGAAAATGTATACCGTTATAAAGCAATGCGGTTTAAAAGCACAATTTCCATTGTTTTCAATTCCAGTCTATTTATTGACCATCCTGATATACACACAATATAAAACAAGAGGTGAGAAAATGCAGCAACGCTCAACTTTAAAGCCCCTTGGCAGCCCCATGGAAGGACAAAGTCTTCAATTGAAAAAAGTGAAATATACACATTAACAATACTCTGACCAGCAGGGTGCAGCAAGTTTGGCAATACATTCAACATGACCCCACAGCAGGTTATTTGGTGAAGGTGGGGTGAGAATGTCACAAGACACCCATAGAAATCACAACACAACTCCACAATCTAATCCTACAGAATGCCTTTTATAAAAACTACAAAAGGGTAGGACACAAAAATGTACCTTCAAATGAGGTAGAGGGATTAAGCCTGAGGGTAGCACATAATTCTTGTCTTCAATATAGAAAAGAGCTGGCAAGAACATCTTTTCCCTTCTCTGGTCAAGGGGCTTATCCATTTTACTATGCATTTGAGACTTCCTCCATCCACTTCTGCGCACTTTTATAATGGTAATAATTACATTCATTATAATGATCATAATAGATAGCCTTTGATTCAATCATGTGTCCTGATCTTTAACTTCACAATTGCAAGTTATTCTGCGCCCCCACTTGACTTGTAGTGAATCAAAGTTAAGGAACAATACAAATGGAACCTTGGTACATTTTCCTTAAAAGAAACGTTAAACACGACCTAAATGTGTGTATTTCTTTCCTCTACACCAAGATGACCACAAAGGATCAGTTTAACCACCTACATAGATGGCAGTCCTGAATCAAGTATATAAGCAAGTTTGTTCAGCATTAAATCCAGTCCACATTATGTTTGCGGTGCCATATAATCCACCCAG
Source organism: Conger conger (assembly GCF_963514075.1). Classification (NCBI taxonomy): domain Eukaryota; kingdom Metazoa; phylum Chordata; class Actinopteri; order Anguilliformes; family Congridae; genus Conger; species Conger conger. Next base: position 28,714,292 of record NC_083773.1, on the reverse strand, counting down.
GTTGTTCTGTGTTAAAATAACAGTAATTTCAAGGGAAACTCAGCTGGTTGTACCATGCATTTATAAACAGATGCAAACCTGATCACTAAATTAAAACCTGGGGTATTTATTCTTTTTTTTTTTTTAATTGGAGAAAAAAAAAAGAAAAAAAAAAAAGAAACATGGTAGATATAAAAACCCAGATAAACACCAAATTATCCTGAAGTGCATTTTAAAAGAGAATGTGGCACATGCAATCACCTTACAGTAGCAACAAAAGAGTGAGGTTTCACAATTGGGCAGGGCAAGCAACAATGAGCTGCCAATCACTGAAACAGGGAATTTGAGCAGCTTTCCACAGTAAAACAGTTGGTTTCATTATACCTCCTTCTCCCATCACTACTTCACTGGATGAAGAAGGCATGAAGATAATGATCTACGGTGTGCATGAGCCCTTGCGTGTTATCACAATATCAATCATGGACAATTCATTTTTGGTTAAATGCTTTCTACAAAAATACATGGTATCTGAAAGCCTTCACTGCAAATGTACAAAGCTTTCAAAAACAGTGAATACAAAATACTTGATTTAGTCTGAGGTAGGCACTTGGCAAAAACGGTAAAAATGAGGCATGAAATGAATAACTACTTCATGAACAACCTTCAATTCAAACAGTAATTGCAGCAAAAGCCCATATCCATAGAATAGGTTTCCTCCAGTTAGTTCTCCAATTTCAGCTTTGAGTTAAGCTGCCATTAGTGCTCCAGATAGAATGTATTATTGCGCTTAATGATTATAATTTATAAAATCATTATTTAGGTTCTTCTGTAGTACCCCCATGGCTCCTTACGTAGGTTTCTTCACTCACATGAAAGCATTTCTACTGACTACATGAACAAACCTATGGTATACAACTGGCCAACAATTTCTATACATATGGACTTAAAGGAGAAAAAAAATACACATCCATATTTCTACTTTTTGGTTCTCTCAAGTGCAACTTTCTAGCATTTACAGCAATACTTCTTTTTGAAAAGTTTATCATTGCAAGATATACAAGACAGTGTCCTCCCCTAAACACTGTTTGTTCTTGAACATAGAAGCTGTCATGTGGAGCATGCATTCCTCTAAAGCAGAGACTGGCAACTCCAGTCCTGGTGGGCCGGTGTGTTTGCATGATTTTGCTGCCACCAGTGACCCAGGCTCAATCAGCCAATTAGCCATATGTACCATGACCAATTCAATCGTAACTTAAGAGTACAATATAATGCTACAAGACAAGAACATTTATCAGCTGCTGTTTAGATCGTGGGATGTGGCTAAAGATCATGTCCATGTAAATGATTGGGCCAATTAAATAATTAAGAGCATAAGGTGCTCAGAAATCCAGGAACAGATACGGCCCGCCTTGCCCATCCCTGCTCTAAAGGAACAGTATCTTCAACAGAAGAGACTCCTATAAGATGTACTAGCAAGGTTTTGAAATGGAACATAGATCTCATCAGAAACTACGAACAGAGCACAAACCCTTGATCTAATGATTTTGAGGAACATGTTGCAACATCTCAAACACTGGGTAAAAATCAATTTAACAGTTATGCTAATTGGTTAAACTCTCATTCAGCAAACAGAGAATATGCTATCAGATTAAGCACAGAGTTTTCAAAAAGAAATGTCTCGCTTCTGCTGTAAGGAAAGGCTGAAAGCAGGATAGCAACTTATGCAAGTTACCCGCATAACGTATACATACAATTACACAAAGTCCTTTACAGTAGTTCAATTCACGTTGAACAGTAATACTGACGTGAAGCTTGCAGTTTCATATCTGGAGGAAAAGGACTGGACAGCTGCCTTCAAGTTTGAAAAGAAACCTCAAGGGAACATAAAAATAATCTATTCAAGTACTATTCCCTGTAAAGCTTTTATGATACAGCAAAATGGAAAGAGTGTCACATTGAAGATGAAAAATTTCACAGATACAGCCATACTGCATGTCTCAATCCATCCACTTCAGCAAAAGATCAGAAAACCTGCCGATTACTGTTTTCCCCAGCTACCAGTGCACGTTCCTCCATAAACTGTGGGAAATGGGGCATTCTGTCCAAGTCCATTTTGGTCACGGACTCAGGGAGACTAGCCTGGGACCCCTCCATTTTCATGAGAGCCTCCAGGGAGCCCCCCGGGGGGCTGCCGGTAGGCCCTCTAAGCAGGGGAACCCCACCGCCCTGAATGACAGAGATCTCATTGGTCTTCATGGCCAGTCCATTTGTGTAAACCGCAGCGAATTGGTTCTGCATCAACAGGTCCACACCAAAGAGAGGAGGTCCCTGCGCACTTGGGGGTGGAACCATGTCCGATGCTAGGTTCGACTCTGCCCCTGACGCCACCCAGGCATGGGGACCATCCAAAGACAGCCGCCGCCCGTGCCTTGCCGAGGAATTCCCCATATGAGTCCCGATGTGTACCTGTGGGTAGGCAAGGACAGATGGTTATGAATAAAACATCCATTCAAATGGACTTCAGAACAGTGCTTCTCAACCCTGTGCCATAGGTGTTCACACCAACCCCAAGAAAGCACACCTCATTCAACAGCTCATTGAGTTTCCCTCCATCACAAAGTCTAGACAGAATCCCTAGTCTCAATATGTTTACATGTATGGCACAATCAAATCTTGTTCATGTTGTTGAATCATAACATTTCCGCCTCCATGCCAGCCTAAACACATCCCCCCACCAAAATGTGAAATTGAATAGCTGTTTATACAATTAATTATTTTCCATTCTTTCCCTATATACACTCGGTGAGCAGTTTAAGTATTACTTAATTTTTAGACTTATTGGTCTTCTGCTGCTGTAGTTTATCGACTTGAGGTTTGATGCATTGTATGTTCAGTGATGCTCTTCTGCATACCACACCCTGCCTGACACCAACAATCATTCCGCGGTCAAAGTCACTTCGATCACATTTCTCTCCCATTCTGACATTTGGCTTGGAAAAACAGCTGAATCTCTTGACCATGTCTGCATGCTTCTATGCATTTAGTCACTGCCACTATTGGCTGATTACATATTTGCAAGCCGTTGTACAGGACTACCTAATAAAGTGCTCACTGAGTGTATATATATTTCTAATGGATCACAGAAAGCCCGCCTTTCATAATTTGCTGTTACTTTATTCAGATGGGGAAAACAGGGAGGGTTATGAATCGAGGCAAGTTAACAGTACAAAAGGTGCCACGGGAAATCAAACCCACAGGCAGACAAAGATTGGGTTGAGTGTAGGCTGCCCTTTGGACTACCTCATATGATCTCCCCAACATGACTTATCTTAAGGACGTGGACTTGTGGGAAGCACACTACCGCAAGCCTTTAGCTAGAGAGTTGCCCTGACCTTAAGGTTGCCCTTGGTTGTGAAGGCCTTGTTGCAGAAGGTGCAGGCGAAGGGTTTCTCCCCGGTGTGCGTGCGCGCGTGGATCTGCAGGGAGCTGCTGGAGGAGAAGGTCTTGCCACAGGTGTTGCATATATGCTGCTTAGCGGGGCGCCGTGGTGGGGCAGAGGTGGCAAGAGGTGCTCCCGCCCCGGGCATCGGAGCGCAAAACAGACCATTGGCACCAAAGGGGTTCCCCTCAGGTACATGCATCTCCAGTCTGGCAGGGCTTTTCATGGTATCCAGATTGCCTAGTTAAAACAGAAATTACAGATTTCTTTAACAACATACATGCAAAGTATAAATGCATATTTCCTTTGGAAAGTCAGAATAAGCTGGGACATAGTATAGTTTCAAGAGCTTAAACTAAATTAAGCACTATAGAAACAAGCTCACCATTTGAGAAAGACATGGTGGGCTCCTCTTTGATGGCCTTTGTTAACAAACTAGCTGACGTCAAGTCCAGAGCACCATTGGCGTCTGGATCCCACAGAGTGCCACTCCAGGCTGGTGTTCCCCTGCTATAGCCTCCATGGGTAGCATTATTAGGAGACGTTGTCTGAAAGTGGCTGGCCGCTGGAGACATAGACTGGAAAGACGCTGAGTCACAGGCTGTGGGACTTTGGTCATCTTGGCTTGGCAAATCCCCTCCTGAGGAGGGCATCTCACTGAGCACACCACCCACCTCCGACGCCACACTCGTCTTTACCTGCAAGTTCAAGGCAGAAGCAAAGCTTTTCATGTGGTTGTCAAGGGAGGAAGGTGAGGGAGGTGAAGAGTCCTCCTCCTTTGGGGAGGGATGCGGACACGGAGGTTCCTGGGGGTCATCAGGCCCCTTCTGGGAACCACGGTCATCTTCCGAGCATTCATCACCAAAGCCGTTTGTGCCTGCAGCCTTCTCCCCTGGTGGGGATGGGTCAGCAGCGAGGCGGTCCCTGGACGGCACGGTATCCAGCAGAATGTTGTTTGGGATCTGGCCACCCATGTGCATGCGGATGTGCTGCTGTAGCACCACAGCATTGGTGAACTTCTTCTGGCATATGGGGCAGGAGTGCTGGGTCCTGAGGGGCGCATTGGCCCGGTGCACAGCCTGGTGGGCCTTCAGGTTTCCCTTAGTGGAGAAGGCCCGGCCACAGGTCTTGCACTTGTGGGGCCTCTCGCCTGTGTGCGTGCGGTAGTGCATCTTCAGAGAGCTCTGGCAGCTGAGCACCCGGTGGCAGATGGTGCACTCATTAGGAATACCTGTCTTCTCCAGGCAGTCCACCATCTCCTGCAGCTTGGAGGTGCCTGCGCTCTGCTCACCAGACAGGCTGCCCCCGCCCGGCCGATGGAGGCCGTCGAGGCCGGGAAAAGGTGGAAAGATCTGGTCGGCTCTCAGGTGTCCACCCGACATCGCAAAGGCACTTTCGCTTGAGATGGAAGGTAGCATTTGGGAGAAGGCCATGCCCTCTGGGAAATCTTGAGGAGCCATTGGTACCAAACGGTCGCTGGATGAAAGCAGTCCCGGTATAGGCCTGCTGCAGATGAAGTTGGAGTCTTCCATGTGTGCAGACATACTATAAGGATTGCTGCCATTAGTGGCCGCATTGTCCAGGTGCTCGGGGACTGGATGGGGGTTCATCCGAACATGCGGGTACTTATCCTTGTGCCTCTGGAAATGCACCTTCAGGTTCCCCCGGGTGGTGAAGCGGTTTCCGCAGATGTTGCACTTGTATGGCCGCTCACCGGTGTGGGATCGCAGGTGGATCTGGAGTCCGCTGTCATTCCCAAACTTCTTCCCACAGAACATGCACTTGCGCTTCAGATTCGGTTCTGCAGTATTCGTTTTTGGGTCCAAACCGACGTTAAGGAGTGTGGCCTTCCCCTTTCTGGACGGTTCCAGGCCAGCTGGGTTGGCAGTGAAGGAGCTCTGGAAACCCATGGCCCCAGGCATAAGAGGGAGCAGAGAGGACATTTTAGCAGCATGGTCTGCTGGATCAGACTCAGAGGTGACACTTTTAGAGAGGGGAGCCTTTCCTTGCTTGAGGCTTTCGAGTGACAGGCTCTGGGCGCCCGCCTTCCTGCCTATCATGGCGGCCGCAGCTGAGAGCTGCTGGGACAGGTGGGCACCCAGCGCTTTCAGGGGATCAACGGTGGCACCAACGCTGGCTAAAGAGCTCAGCCCATTGGACACCATCATGGCCACCTGGACTCGAATCTGCTCTGTCAGGTGGATCTGCATCAGCTGCTGGTGTTGCAGGCTCAGCAGCTGCTCCAAGATGGCAGGGATGGCATTCAGGCCGGCAGGGAAGGGCAGCAGCTTAATGCCAGGGAACTGCTGAATGATGGCCCCCGATGCATCATCGAGGTCTTCAGCTTCAGCAACAGGAACACGGGGTGAGTCAGCAGCAGCAGAAATCTGTGTTTGTAATCGGTTGAAATCCATGCCATTCACTTCCGTCTCCTCAGTCTTCCCGACAGCCCAAATGCTGCTGTTCGAGTGTGTGTCGCCACCGGAGAGACTCTCGCTCTGGTCGCTCCGATAGCCATCCAAAGAACCTTGTGACAGCTCTGAAAGCATCCCTGCACTGTCGTCTTTGATGATGAGGACCTGCTGGCTCTTGCTGCAGTTGTTCTGGTGGTGGATAAATTCGGACTGCTGGAAGAACTCCGCGCAGCATTGATCACAAACGAATGTCTCTGTTCGACTCCTCTTCATCCTGTTCCAGTCTCTCTCTGACTGTTCATCCTGTAGGAACCCTGGAGACAATGAAGGAATCACGTTAGCACCAGTTATAGGAAAACTGAAACTGTCCAGATGAACATGAGGCTCCCATTTCAGATTTATTTTGGTTACATTTTATTATGAAACACAAATCAACATTTTAATCAAAATAATTGTACCCATGTTTATAATTCTTATACCAGTGAATACAACATTTTGTACAAACAAGGGTTCAAGAGGCAGTTCCCAACAAAATCTTTGACAAAAAGGTTTGACTTATTCAGAAATAGTCATAGTCTATTGGAATATGTAATCATGAACACAGTTCTTCAACTAGGAAATAGAAACCACATAATTTTGACTTTTGAAAGCACTGGAATCCTAAAGGTCACATTAATCATCTACTACAGAAATACAATATGTGGTCATGGTCACAGCATTATTTATACCATAGCAAGCAAACAGCAAGTTACCCAAAAAGCTCTTCTTTCCTGTCTTGTCTTTAATGTGATCACTTTAAACATTTCTACCTTTCTTTTTGTAGTTGTTTGCAATAGAGCACATTGTGAATACTGGACTTATTCCTCAAGGTATAGCTAATTTGAACAGAATATGGATTTAAGAACTCTCAATATGAAGACTAATTAAGAAAAATGAACATATTTTTGAAAGTCTTGGATTGCAACTGTGGTTAGAACAAAAAACTAGCATATCCAGCAAGACCAAACTTGAGAACCAGTGAACTAAGCATATGATTTTGAAATCATAAAAAGTAACCGGCCTGGTTATATGCAGTATTATTTTATTCTTCGGTGTATTGTATCTTATGTGTAAAGATGTTGAGTAGACTGAAGTATATGCTTGCATTTGAATGTATTGGCAAGGACTCAAATATCCAATAGCAAATTTTCTGGAGATGGTGCTGAGATTATAACCTCATTTTGGTGAAGATTTTACATAAAAAACATCTAAAAGATAGAGCTAGTGAAGACCTTTGCAGTGACATGAGACATTTTTCTATGACCTACAGAAATGGCGATATCACAAATCAAAATCATTGGGGGCATGCAAATTAGTGCAAAATTTTGGTTCCAGGGGTGAAGTCTCATTAAGATCCATGACAATGCATCTCAAAAGTGTGTTGAGATGACATGGAATGACCCAAGTATCCAGAACAGTATCCATGGATCAGCTCACAACCATGTTTTTACACCAACTTTCAGACTGGCTGCTCAAAGAAGGAGGGAGAAGTAAAAGAGTTGCATTGTTCCAGTTTGGGCCACAGGGAGTGGAAGCAATTTGCCACATGCGTGGAAAAAGACATCACCGCCAGTCAAAGGCATGCTTGTAACACGCACGTCGCTCCACGCTAGACGTAGGCCTTCACCAATTACAGGCTCAGCAACCACAATATACTAAAGGACTTTGTAAATTAAGCACCAAGACTGTAGGCACATGGAAACAGTAATACAAGTGTCTTGCCGTTTATGTTGAAAACTTTGCTAAAGGTCCTGTACTATATGTTGTCATACGCAAAGTAAGATTCCCATGAGAGCACTGCAGATTACTAATCTTTCTTTTTTCATTAATAAACAAAAGAAAGTGGGAAATTTGCCACATCTCATTTTCAGTAAAATGGCTGCCATCTTAATTTGTCTACAGCAGCCCATCTGTCAAATGTTACTGTGATCATTTGGAGGGCAGAAGGTGGCACTAATGTGGTGGTACTGATTTAAAAAATAATAATAATAAAAAAAATGTGTAGAAGGACTGAAAACGAAATGGCTACATTCCAAAGCGGAGTGGTAAAGTTTGTGGACAGAAGCAATTAATTGGATTCAGTGTGATCAAAACCGACATCAAAATTAGTAGGTTGACCAAATGCATGTTTATTTATACACACACTGCATTACTTTCCATACGGCATTTAACAAATCGTGACTATAAGGAAAATAATCTCGTGTTTGTCCAGTCAAACACCGACTTCGATTATCTAATAACCATCCACAGATAAATTACTTTTTGTGCGTCTTGCCACTGCCAAACACGAGATGGCGCACTGAAACACAACATAACTAGTAGAATGGTGATGGAGCAGACAGATAAGTTACTGAATAATGACGCATTAATTAAGAACGAGCAGCAATACCTGAATTTCCACACGAAACACATCGAAATATTAGCTTACGTCAAACCAACTCCAATATAGCCACTAAACAAGGATACTCAGAAAGAGCCACAATATTCCGAAATTCAGAAATGGGTTAATTCACACACACACACACACCACACACACCACACACACACACACACACACACACACACACACACACACACACACAAAGAGACCTAGCGATTCAAGCTTTTTTTTTTTTTTTTTTTTGAACTCTCGATCGACCCCCACAACACTCTGCTCCACCCCCACCCTTTTTATGCACACAAGGACAGCATGCATTCAACTAAGGATTTATTGCCTTTTGGTCAGCGTACTCGCGATATTTGATGCCAATGGTGGGTGTTCTGCTAGCTTTGCTTTTAAATACTGTAAACACATTGTATTCATTCCAATGTTTGGTAACGAATCGATTAAAATCGGGCCAGATATTAAATTGCCAACCTGTCTGCTCAAACTAGCTACATGCCCCTCTTGGACAATCTGGTTCATCACAAAGACATGGCACTTTAAAACTTCGGCAAATTGAGTTATTTTGAGAAAATGCTGTTATCAAAGCAAATGCTAAGTTGAACATGTCAAACCAAAATTGCTGAAACTGTCTACTTCAACAATATGCTTAAATGCATTTGGATATCAACTAGAGTCTATGGGAAATAACTCAAACTTTAGAATGATTTAAATGAACACCATTAAACAATTACTTCGCTATCAAATGTGTTCTGAAATGGGCATCTGACTGCATATCTCAATGAAGATACATGTTCAACATATCAACGCAAGATAAAACATTTAGACATTACAGAGGAAATCTCTACGCTATAACGAAAATGTATATATTAACTACCCAAATCTGTGCGTATGCGATAGCCTAAACATGACAAAAGTGCTTGTAGTTAGTTGCACGCCATGCACAGAATCTAACCACCAAATTAACCGAAAAACGCTCTTCGTAACAACAAAATATAAATAAAAGCTGTTGCCTAATCTATCCACGTAAAACTATTGGCAAACCATTTACTGTTACGAACATACAAACTTTTTAATCACCTCGAACTGCCTTTCATTGTTTGGATAAGTCACAATCAGAAATAAAGGTTTTATGAATATAAATACAATACTTGTAAAAACAATTAAGATACTATATTTATATATTCAGCGACATGTAGTTTTACATGTAAAATCAATTCTATGAGTCGTGATCCTGGATTTAGAGCCCGAAGAATGGGGGAAAAAATGGAAAAACGTATGATCAATACAGCGATCAATATCACTTGAGTGAGCTCGACTGTTGCATGCATTTGCTTGTCCAAACTCACCATTTTTAAACGAATCAGGACCCTCAGAGTGGATATGTTGCGGTTTAGCTTGCTTACGCCTCGACATGGTACAACCATTAGACACACATCACTAACAGTTTATTTCTTACCAGCAAACGCTGCGAGTTGGAAAAATACCAGAAATGCGCATGTCAAGGTAATTAGGTTTATCGATAACGCATTGCGAATTTCACGGGCGCCTTCTAACTGATTGGCTCCAGTCCAAGCGCGTAAAGATTATTCAAATAAGATCCATTGATGATAACCGCACAGTGCGACAAGGGGGAGGGGTGTTGCGCCCATAGAAGGAATGAATGAATGTGAGTATACGTATGCGTGTGAGTAAGCGCGCTTGTGTGTGTGTGTGTGTGTGTGTGTGTGTGTGTGTGTGTGTGTGTGTGTGTGTGAGAGAGAGAGAAACCCCCCTTTCTTGTTTGCTATATCTTGTTTCATTAATTCAGAACTGAAGCTGAAAGAGTTCAGACTGAATAAATATTTAATAAATATTGAATTCTACCTTTGATTCCATTCCCACACTCCCGACTCACTCTCATATAACTTAGCCTGAAGTTGGCAGTGCCTATTGCATCCATTGTACCCCCACAGTCTTTCATGAATAATTCCATAGGACAACATGCTTGTGGCAATATCAGGCAGGAAGTATGGCACTATACAGTATAATGTTTGGAATCTCTTTAATTTATAGTTATTTCTAATTTTTCACAGTGAATGTGTGAAACTACTTCCAAGAGGCATAAACATGGTCTCTACGGTTAAAAAACAACCAAAGCAGAGAAAATATGTGAATCTAAGTCCTTAATTAGAAGCATTGTTAAGACAAATTAATAAAATGACAAAAAAGTTATAAGGCTTGCTTACATGTATTTGTCACTCAGAATTTAAGATTAAGTGCCTCTTAGCCATAATTAATAGAATTCAAACTGTCCTTTTCTCAGTGGAACTCATTTCTCTCCGCAACTGGCATCATCCAATATTCAACAACAAAACTACAAAATAAATAGTCCAAATAAACATTAACAAAAAAGAAGGAATGAAAGAGATTGAACAGCAAGGGGAGTGACGTCTAGACATTTTATTGCAGCAATTAAGTGACTTGAGCTTGGCTCCACAGCATTTGGCTTAAACCAGTTCTGTTTAAACACAGTTCAGTGATTTGCAGTGCAGTCTGTAAGTATTTGGGCTTTGACACTATTTTTGTTTTGACTCCATGCTACATCTTGAAATGAAACAATGAATTGGAGGTTAAGGTGTAGTCTGTGAGATTTCATTTAAGGGTATTTACATCCATATCAGGGGAACCATGTAAGAATGGCAGCCTTTCAGTTCCCACCATTTTGAAATGGACAATTGGCTGCTCAGATGTTTCTGGGCCCACTGCGTGTTGTATCATTACTTCAAGCACAATTAAGTCAACAATAGCTGAGTTGATTTCTGTTTTGGAATTTGCATTTGGAGTCTGTTGCTGTTGTTGCTCAACATGATGACTAAAGGTGGTAAAATCAGAAGAAATCGAACAGAGATATAGACAAAACTTTGGGTATGAAAAAATCAACTCTTTCAAAAGCAAGAATGCACTGGTGAGCTAAGCAATAGCAAACAATCTGGTAGTGGATGACTGAAGAATAATTGTGAAAAGTTCCTTTCAACTGTTTCAACACTCTTCAGGATGTAAGCAATAACAACAGAGGATTATTTCTTTTTCACCAAGATAAAAAGTGATTTACAAGACTGTCAACTTTGAAGTGGCAGAGACATAAAACTTGATTAGCAAGCAACTTGGCTAATGGGCTAAACTTGGCTGCTGTGTTAAATTAGTGTGGAGAAGGAAATGCTGCTCAGTCTGCCCATCTGATTACAATGCACATCGATATTCTATATGTACTGAATTACATTAAAAATCTATCAGACAAGCCCAGGCCCAACATATCTGCAATATAGCCTATTGGTTTCTCTTTCATTTTGCTAACTACATTTAAGCAAGTATGTTTTTTCAGTACACAGCATATTGTTTTCGTTGGCATCTGAAGTCGAAGAAGTCAAATCTGTATTATAATATGCTTATTTAATGAGTGTTTTGCAGTTCAATTCAATCCGGGCCTTAGATGCTTTGTACTCCAGTAATTCAGGGGAATATTGTTAGCAGGTACAAATCCGTGAGCATACATAGAAACTGGAACTAATAACTGTAAATGTAAAATTTACAATACACGATGAGCTTAATAATCCTATCACTCACTTTGTGGTAAAGATTGTTATCATGGTTAACAATAGGCAGCAAAAAGTAAAAAAAGTAAAAAATAGGCAATAGGCAGCAAAATTCTTCCCATAACTTTATACATACCCATTCTGGGGAAAAGTAAAAACTAAACCTCATATTTGCTACAGAGGAGAGTTCCCTCCCTGTTTGTGAAAAAGCAATTACTGTGCAGTGCTGTATTGTTTGCTTGCAGTCTATGGGGTCCTGTCAGCACAGTTGTGAACACAAGACATAGTTTTAATGGCATGAATACTCAAGGCCACAAAAGGTGAGTAATCCAGAATGATTTAGTGTTAACCTGAACATTAACATCTCCCACGTTATTTGTCACCAGGAAGAAACAAAACATCAGCTTTCCCCTTGATTGTGATGAAAGGGGCCTGTTCGATCTATCTAAAAAAGAAAATAAGAGTTCACAGATTTATTTAAGAATCAAAGACAGAGAATAATATATTACTGTGAAATAATCAACCAAAGAAGTCAGCTTCATATACTTAAATTTTTTTTGAAAATGTATATTGATATTGCTGTTATTTATTATTTGAACTTAAGAAACATCACTTCCCCAAATTTCACATGCATGAAACCCAGACACACACATGCACGCCAGCATACACACACACACACACACACACACACACACACAAACAGGGCTTCACATTGCCTCGGCCATCCTCAGAAATTATAAGAAAGCACAATTTGTTTTCATGCACAGTTTATGTTTGGAAATGTAAATGCAAAATAAGTTCTTAACAAAGTTTGAATCTTTATGAAATACATTGGATTTCATATGGAGAACTTTGATTTTGAAACTGCCTAAGTCATTGTCTTAACAAGGATGTTTGGATAACAAGGAGACAAGCAGAGGGAATCCAATCTAAAACTGCCACATTAGAAAAACTAATTTGTCCCAAATCACCTTACAATGACCCGGTAGGGGCCTGTAGAGCCCAATGGCAGGGCTCCCATTCATAAAGCCAGCTCCCCTGTTGAGCACTGCTCCAGGATCACCCTTGGCTTATTTTCTGTTCTCTTACAGATTTGGATCCATGGCCATCTGTTTGGTGGGCAAACTGACACACGGTACTTTTACTGAAGAATATGCCCTATTTGAAGACTGCAAGAACAGCACAGGGGTGGTTATTGAGGAGCACTGCGAAACATACCCAATACTGAACATATCTACTCGGTATTCAGAACTTATATAATACAATGTGACATGCACCTAATACTCAATGTATCCTTACTTACTGTATACTTAAGTATATAATGCAGTTTGTAAGAATTTGTCGTTGTTTTGGCCCTGTACGCCAGAACATTGGATTTGAAAGAAACGGCGAGGTGACAGTGCTGTCAGCTTTCTTTTGATGGCTTTTTCATCCATACTGGCTGATTTATGTAGGAAATACAGCCCTTTTTATACATAGTCCCCCCATTTTAGGGGAACAAAAGTCATTGGACAAATTAAGAATAAATGTAATATTTAGTACGTGGTTGCAAATCCTGTGATGCTGGGTATCTTACCTGGTGATGCTCTGCCAGGCCTGTACTGCCAGGCCGTCTTCAGTTCCTATTTGTTTCAGGGGCTTTTTGCCTTCATTCTTGTCTAAAGCAACTGAAGTGCAAACTGAAATGCAGGTTGAGTGATTAACTTAGCTAGCTAAGAATATTCAAACAACTCGTTGGTTGCTTTAGCCGTAAGTTTTGGGTTTGGGGTGCTGCTGCAAGATGAATCGCAGGTCAATTAATTTTTTGAGGCACTTGGTTAGACCTGAGCAGATAAGATGTTTTTGTACACTTCAGAATTCATCCTGCTGCTGGTGTCAGCAATCACGTCATCAATAAAGTAAGCCTATTCTAGTGGCAGTGTCAGACGCATTCGTTTATTCAATTTCCAGTCAAATTGGCTATTCGGTGCAGTTTTTTCACTGTCAAAACAAAAATGCAGGAAACAAATTCCGGAAAAGCATTCACTACATATTTGTCCACTCTGTGCACCCTACTACCACTTTACATCCTCCAACCTTCTAATCAACAAACAAGGTACAGATGTGTCCTCCCAACAAAAGTTGTCAGCAAAAATGTTGATGTCGATGACCTTAGCTGCCTTGCGGATTTATTTGTAATGTGCATCTAAAATGGCTAAATGAGATATTTCTGATGGGATACTATATACTGCATAAGGAAGGTGAAAGTCAAAGAAAAACATGGGATTCCCAAACTGGAGTTTAAAAGATTATTGAAAGATATAGAGACATTGGGACTCCTAACAACTGTGCAGGAACTGGTAGACCACCAAAACTATCGCCACTACAAAGTACTTTTATTTTATCTCTGAGAGTTTCTTGCTTCAAATCTGAAGAATTCCATAGCTGTTTCACTCAATCCTTCCACTGTGCTTTAGGTCTGAAAGAATGTGTAGCTGTCAAAAAGTCACAACTGAGAAAAGGAAATAAACAAAAGAGAAGAAAATTTTAACTAAAACAACAAAACTGGACACCCAAGATATAGCGCAGGGTTTTATGGACCAATGAGTCTAAACTGGTGATTTTTGGAAGTAGTAGTAGTAGTAGTAGGCAGTATGTACGCCGTCAAAGCAATGAAAGACTCTCAGAACCATGTCTACAACCATCAGTCAACCATAGTGAAGGATCAGTGCAAGTTTGCTGTTGTATAACAACAAGTGGAATTAGTGATTTGGTTTGAATTAAAGGCATGAATGCTGATAAATACAAACAAATACAAACATATGCTTCAACTTTTATTTGGGAGCATATTCATTCTCCAGCAAGATAATGACCCCAAGCACACTGATAAGCACTCTGTTCTCAGAAGAATGGACTGGACCTCAACAACATTGAATGAGTGTCGGATTACTTAGATTGAGAGAAACAGAAAATGCAATCATGTCCAAGACCAAAATTTTGAGACGTTTTCAAGAAGGATGCAAAAACATCCCTGCAGATTTCTTAGAAAAACTCAAGGCAAGTCTTCCAAAAGGAAATAATATAAGCAAAGGGTGGCCATACTAAATACTGATATATTGATATGGCGATATATGTTGACAATTTTTCTCAAGTGAAAGAAGGCAGTCTTGGTGAGGCAGATGCATGTTTATTAAAAAAAGTGCCCCTTTTAGATTTGGGTCAAATGAAATGTATTTCTGTCTTTTCCTCATGTAATTAAAACAAAATGTCACTCATTCATTGATTGATAGAGGCCAAGCAGTTGGTCAGGGAGCATAGGGCATTTGGATTGTTTGGTTCAATAGAAATGTATAATTGAGTGTCATCTGCATAACTGTGAACATTGACCTTGTGTTGACTGATGATATGTCCTAATGGGAGCATGTAGAATGAAAATAGAAGGGCACCAAGACAGCTTCCTTGGGCTATGCAAAACGTTATGTCATATCTCGTAGACACTTAATTACCAAGACTAACATGACATTTTCTCCCTGTTATGTTGAGACCACTCTCCAAATGACGAACCCAGCTTTGCAGAGGGTTGATTGAAATTGTATGGTGAATTGTATCAAAAGCTGCACTAAAATCAGGAATCGAGACTTGACAACAGCAAGTCTATCATTTTCAGTTTTTACTGGAGCCATTTCTGTGCTCTGCCTTAGCTTTCTTGTGCATGAACAAATGATGCAACAACACACAGCTGTCCAAGAAACAGCTGAGCAGCCAACTGTCCGATTACTTTTGATCCACCAAAATGGGGGAACTATGTATAAAAAGGGTTGTAATTCCTACATGGTTCACCAGATATCAATGGAAATATCCTCAAATCAAAGCTGACAGTCTGAACTTTAATCAAATTATTTAATACACTACTCTGTACACCCACGCACTGTATTGTCAGTAAATACACTCAATACTCATGATACTCAACTTAAATACACATATACCAGGATACTCAAACATGGCCCTCAAGGAAAGTAGTACAGCTGGTTTTCTCTTCTGCCTGATAATGTCATGACTGGCCAGAGATTACACTCACCTGGTACATCAGATTTAAATAATATCCACGTCAGAGGGAAGGAATAATAACCAGCAATACAGTCTCAACACATACACAGTGATAAAATGCAGTATGCGCCTAATACTTCATACATTTACAAACTACTCAAATATTCCATGTACTGTACCTAATACTTAATATACCCACTTCTCAAATGTGCAATATACCTAATATCAAAAAATAAACCAATGGTTAAAGGGCCCTGAAGTTGAACTGGGAAAATCTGGGATGCCATCAAATGAATTTAAACTACGAACACATAAGAAAACAGACCAGGAACTTGGTAGGAAGGGTGACTGTGCAACATGGGTCTACTGATGGTAGCTCTAGTTATTATTTACCAGAATTGCTAATGAATGCTATTGAAAAAATGCAGTCTGTTGAGTATGTATGTGTGTCTTCAGATTTTATATTGAAAGCGTATACAGCTCCATGTTTGTTTTCTTTCTTTAGAGCTATACTATCCTTTCTCGTCTTCACAAAGGAAGGAATATGCAGCTCAAGTTTTCCAGAAGATTCTGTCCAATAAAAATGCCTCTGATAGTTCAACCATCTGGCCAGAGCTGAAAAAAAAACAATCCTCATAAAAATGCCCTAAATAGGGTCAGAGGTCACTCCCTCCATAGGTCAGAGGGGCCTGTGGTTATTATAGTGGACTTTACTAAATCTGGCAGCCAGGATATCTCTGACAAATGCGTGTGCATTTCAAAAATGTCTTGTTACAGACTGATGAAGTTATGTTGACATTCATTAAAAAAACACAATAAAACAATTGTTTTTTTTCCTCCACGTTGTTTTACCTTTAGCCCTGAATTGTGCTTTTGTCTTCCTGAATCAACCTTTGATCAGCTGAAATGACCCACCCTTTGAATTACAATGCAGCAAACTGTGAATCTCTAAGCAGGCCCGGCTCAAATTTGAGCCATAATGGAATCTGCAAACTGAATCCCCCCCCCCCCCCCCCCCCCCCCCGCAGATGACACCATAATGGGAAAAAACAACTAACTCTTCACTAAACTGAGTGCGGGGTCTTTCCTCATTAAGCCAATAAGTCATAAACAAAGAACAATGTATGATATAAATGAGGACTAATGTACTAAAAATTCTCTTTTTATAAGAGTAACTACAACTGTGTTCTATTACCCCAACATTCAGTAAAATAATGTTTCTAGTAGTTTATACATATCTGTTAAACAGGACCAGATGCATTCCAGAGAGATGAAGCCAGAAGAATTTGGTGTGACACATACCCTGTAGCACACATCCCCCACCCCTATTCTCTCAAATTGCTTTGGTAGGGTTGATCATTTGGTTTCCACTTTGACGGACCTATGTGCCTACACTTCAGGGTAATGACCTGAAAAATCTTGAGCTAATTTTACAGAACTTTCACAGAACGTCACACTCAGGAGAACAGATCATTCCATTTTCATGTCATGTGGTTATGTCATATAGATTCCTTCTGATATATGAGTATCGTAAAAAACAAAACAAAAAAACAACAACTGTGCTTTACCCTACAAAGAGTCATGAAAGCACAATAGCACTTTTTCTAATCATAAATAATAAAATAAATATGTGATTGGTGCAAACTTCGGGAACAGGTCTATCAATGGACAGTCAATGGCTCACTACATTTGGTGATGGATATTTTACGAACTAGGACCTAATGCTAGCTTAGAAACAGTGGAAGTGGGCATGCACTCACAAAGAATGGCAACTAGTGGAAAGTAGAACTTTAAGGTTTACCTTATCTGGGCAATACAATGAGAAGCAAAATTAATTTCAGTCTCACTGTATGCTAGCCAGACAAACCCTTAACATCAGGCTAACCCGCCACAGGGCATTACATCCGGAGACTACACAATATCAGCGTTGTTATCGCAATGCCCTGGAGCTCATTTGGTGGTAGGAACAAGAACACACAAGAACATAAACTTGCACAGTTCCAGACCACACTTCTCAACTTAAATGCATGGTGACATGACAACCCTATAATTAACCTTGACATGCCTTTAGTCAGCTATGATGGATGTTTGACTGGGGATTAGCCGTTGTGGTACAAATTATTTTGATAAATGTAATATTAATGAGAGTAGATCTCTCAAACATGTGAAAACATCTGGATATATTGTGTACATGCGTATATGCACATTTATTTGACTGTTTTTCTGTGCAGAAACCCCGACCACAGGAGACAAATCTGGTATATTTACCTTATGAATGAAACTTACATGCTCTGACAGGTCATTTGTGTTTTTACAAGTGATGAACTCAGCTGCTGTTACACTAGCAATATAACGCGACAATGCACTCTATTGAGAGAGGGGTTTGTGACCCTGGGATAGAGTTTCATTAAACAAATACTGACCCTGTGGAGAGAGGGAACGGCATCTCTTGTCCTTGAAAACAAAAACCTGACATTTCAACCCCCACTTTAATGCTTGTCCATCACTCTTGTCGGGCCACCACACACAAACAGCTTTGTGATTTCCCCATTCATTGTCCGGTCTTTTACAGTACAAAAAGGAAGCCCTGGGTGATTTTCACATTCAACTTTTTTGCTTTTTATATTTTATATTTCTGGCTAAACGTATATTTTTTCTGTTACTTTCTTGATACCTGAGATGCACCAATAACTTACATCTCTATTACCAATGCCATGCAAATGAATATGGCTGTACATTCTGTCTTAAGATGTGTTTTAATTTCATAATGATACTTAAAATCTCATTATCTTATTTTTTCTGTCAAGTAGAAAATATTACCGTATTTTATGCTATGCTTGTTGGGTGAAATTGTTTACACAGTCAAAATTCTTTAAGATTTACCATTCCAAATGCCTGCAGTGAGCTGGACCAAAAGGCTACCTATTGCTGCACTCCCACATCAGGCAACATACACAAAAAGGAACAGAATTCACCTTGGAATTTAAAGTCATATTCAAAATACAAAGTCAAAGTATTTTTAATAATAAAAAAATGTGTGTGCATTTACAATAAAAAACATTTTACAAATAGTCACCTTCAAGAGTAAAAAAAAAGTAGCACTTCACATTTTATGTAATAAAACATTTTTAGGTATGAATATTCAAAATTATATTTTTAGATTTTTGCTGCAGTCCTATGATTATCTGATCTTGAAATATAGCTAACATTCAGGTCAGTTTGGGGAAAGTTGTCTCAATGAATTTGGGGCAAGTTTCCCCCACTATGAATTGACAAATAGAACTGGCTCAAAAATCATTTTGATATTATTAATCAGCAGCTAGGTTTTTTACAATAGTACTAATGTTATTGTGAATTGATTATTATATATACAGTACATATAGTGTAGAGCACATTGATGATTGTACCCATGGCCAGGCAATTTGTATGTGCCAGAACTGTTCATCTGACTTTTGACTGTTCCGCTGTCCCGCTGTCCTTGTAGAGATTATTGGCGGGTGATGGCGGGGTAACAGGGATGTTCTGCAGTTGTTAGTCATGAAAATTGTTAATAGTCACAGAGGTTCACTGCTCACAATAACGAGGGTAGCAGTAATTGTGCTTGGGGGGCAGAGAACCTCCCAGATCCGGCCTCGCTTGTCCTTTGATGAACTTTTGATTTCAGTTTGAATTTTAAATGAAAAAAAAAAAAGCTATATATGAAGCAATATTCACAATGATTTTGGTTATGCTCTTATTTGTTGACAAATCTGAGCTGACAATTTACCCCACATCATGTGACAACTTATCCACTGAAGTCACAAGTGTGCATCCTCTACTTAACCATCTATAACTGAACTGAAATAAGATATGAAGATATAATGGATACAAAATATGTGCATGGCCAAGAAATGTAAGAAAGAGTGAATAGTGTGACAATATTCCCCTACTCTGTTAGCACTGGTCCTCGACAGGTGTGGTTTCTGGTCATTTAATTCATCAATAGGCTGAATTATTACTCTGTATTACTGCAAATGCACATGTTAAAAATAGATTACGGGTTAGAGGAGTCCTGAAAACCTGCAGAACCAGTGATGAGTCCGATCTGTGCACACCTGAGGAAGTAGCAAAGCAAGTCGAAGTAAAAGCCAAATGTTGATTGAACCTAAATGGTTGGACATTAAATGTGTTTCCTTTCAGTGGTGAATTTAGCGCCTGGACCTAGTGCTATACACGATAGCACTCACATGTACAGGCCATAAAGAGCATGCATTATATCTGAATTATTAAACACCAATGTGCAGTTTGCATTCAGAGGGAACTCAGTGAAAAGTTTTGTGGGGAAAAGTCAGTGGAATGGCATCTAGGCCTTCAGGTGAAAACCCAGCTACATTTGGTTTTCTAGCTCATTAGGACATAGGCTGTGTCAAGGCCGGGGAACACCCGGCCGAGTTATATTGGGGTTAACCTAGTCCTTCTCAACCTAGATTTCCACCCCTCGAGCCTCCTTTTTTCTTTTTTTTTTTTACATAATACAAGTGTTAGCTAACGAAAACATGTTCAAATATTAAAGAAATAAAAAATATTTGTATTTAATTTGAATTGAATGTCCCTTATGTTAAAAATACTGTCTAGAGCTAATGGACGCCACAATGTAATGTCCTCATTGAGGATGCAGGATGCATTGAGGCTACATACTTAGATTCAGGCATTTGCCTGCTGGCTCCTTCAGAGTGCAATGAACTTTATGACTTTCAATGTTGTGTTATCAGCCACAGATAGGAAGTCTGGGTGCTAGTGGTGAGCATTCCAGGACTTCCATACCGCACGGCGAGGGAAGCCATCTGAGAAGAATGAGTCCAGAAGTGCTTGTTGTTTTCTCTGCTCTGAGCACTCAGCTAAAGCAGATGGCTGGAGAGATCACTCCACCAACAGAGAGGGGGGATGGGTACATGCCTGGGTTTGAGTTGGAAGAGGTTGTTGGGGGCTGAATGCATCATAGCTTAATCCTGCACTCAAAAAAAGACAAAAACAATTCCTTGCTCTGGCTAGCTCTGTTCAGATCTCCGATGCCATTGAAAACATTATCTCTATTGAAAAAGCTGAAAGTCCTGAAAGGCTTCTAAAAAGATTTGCGGGAGAGCAAGACACATCAGGATTAGAAGAGAAGACTGTAAGAAATACTTGATTTTATAAGGAAGATTATTTAAATGATTCTAGGATCTAGCAGTCACCATGATTTAGTAATACAATGCAATTGTCATTAAACACTGAATTTGGACATTTGGTGGTCAACAATTGTTTTGTTTTTTGAAAATTAAAAAAAAAACTTGTATTAAATGTATTGTATTAGATTAAATGTATTATATAATATCCATCTCTGATTATAGATTTTCTGTGGATTAAAATGTATTCTTTTGTGTAAAAACTCTGATTAGAACTCTGATTATGTCATTCCAAGTTACACCTATTACTTTGGTTTTGGAATTTTAATGTTTAATCAAACTGTTAAATTTAGCATAGTCCAAAATGCATTCTAGCATTTCCCAATTTAAAAAAGAATAATGTAAGTTCTATGTAATTGGAATTGTGGATGTTTTAGTTGAATTTCCTTAAGAGAATGCAGGATTTCTAATTTGTAATAACGGAAATGTAACTTGTGAATCTATAAATTCAATTTCTGTAATTTATTGATTAAAGCAATTTTTGTAAATTGTTTCTTTTATGCCAACTACTTCACCTGAAATTTCACCTTGGAAAAACAATGCTATTCTATTCTATTAATATAATTTTGTCATATTAATTATGTAAATTATATTAGTAATGCTTACTGTTATTAGAACTTTACTTAGATTTATTGCAGTCAGCCTTGTTTCCTATTATGTGTTTTCTATACACAGTCCTTTTCAAGACATACGCCTCCTTAGGGTGCAGAAAACAGGTGTCGACCTACAGGACAAAAGTTCAACTGTCATGTGGGTAAATAAAAAATCGCTTTTTCTTCAGTGCATAGGTAATCACGCAAGTTTTCATTCTTCACATGCTCTGGGCCATCCATTCAAGTGTGCAAACCACCCACCAGAGGGGCTAATTGCAACAATATGGAGGATGGAAGACAGAGGAAGCCATTCCTGAAGCCATTCCTTTGGCTGTTTATACGGCCGTGTATATGGTCTGCACACTCTGGAGGATTAATTCCTATCAGACCTGCACATGGATAAATTAGACATATTTTATTATCAGTTACAACTGGAGACCTGTTAAGGACTACATTTACACACCGCTGTCAATTCACTCCAGTTAAACCATTACAAAAACTTTGAGGAATAATTTATCTAATAATGATTACAGTAATCAGGATTTGTAAAGCTGGTGTGTATTTTTAGGCATCCGGGCACTTTAATTGCGACACCACGTCATAAATACTCTGATAGAGTTGAGGAATTCACCTTTTGCTAGGAATGACCGGTGTTATGGCAGTATAATGACACAGCAGGCAGTTGCATTGTGTGTGAAGCGTTTCCACAGCGCAGCACAGCAGGAGGCCAAGCACACTGTCCAGTGGTCAGTATGCATCAGAGTGACCTTTGTCATTGGTCAGGCTGGGGGAGGGGAGGGCCTGGCCCTCTTTTTTTCTCCTGCTCCTGTGAAAACTTTCCATGATGTGGATCTGGGGTGCACTGTTCAGGGTAGAGAAACTCTGTTACTGTCCAGCCTCTCCAAGCCTCTGAAACACACACACACACACACACACAGACATGTGTGTCAAAACTCTATACATGTCAATCATTATCCTGTGCAAGGAACAGTAAAACCCTTAAAATAATAAAAATAATAAAAAAATAATTTTAAAAAAGTCTTACTGGAAGTCGTTTTTTTTTTTTTTTTTTACCTTCCCCCTGCCACTCCCAACCCCATGTGGTCTGTCTCAGATCCTTCAACTGCGGTGGGTGTGTCCAACCTAAAACAATCCAAAATGGCTCCTTCAAGTCACTATCTGAACTTTATTTCATTGTTCCATGGGGACTTACACTGACTAATGTTGGTCACTTTGCATATGCACTAGCAGCCAACATTTCAGACAGATCATGAATAGAGCTAGTTTATTTTATCGGAAAGCACAGTGAAATGCACGCACTACAGTCTACTGTATACGCTAAAAGCTACATGATACTGATGTCTGAATACTCTTTATTTATTTACCAGACATTATTATCCTAATTGAATTAGACAACATACAATTAAGCTATATTTTAAATGTATATTAAAAATAGACGGTGACACCGTTGAAACAAAGTTTACGGTGTCAAAAAATGCTAGACGATTTAATCCCGCTAAATGGGAAATATGAATACGGGTTTATAAAACAACTGTAGCATTAATTGCGAAGTGCACGGGTAGCTGAAGATCCGGTGGGTATCTGTATCATATAGTTGTGTAAATGAAGGATGTGGAAGGAAGATGAAAAGCTGCAGAAGAGGACGAACGCCGCGCGTATTTTATTATTTTCCGGTGAGTTCGAGAAACAAAAAGGAGGACATTAAAGCGGGCTATGCATTTCCTCTGATCTTTCCCGTAAAGGAGCCTGCCCACCCGGCTTTGAATAGACATGAAAATGACGTGAGGCTTTCAAACAGCCTTGCTGTTTCACCCCAGCGCTTTTGCTAGAACAGAAGCTGTGGCATCGTTCCCATTCCTGTTAAAAGAGGGTGACAGACCTGGTCCTCTCTGATGTGCTGTTAGGGTAAAAAAATATATTCACCCCTGTTTAATATGCAACTACATTTTTTACACATTTTAATTGGAAACATGTACCAACATTCAAATATTAACAGCAGCCAATACCTAAATCAACACTATTGTCCATATAAGCATAGACACTTGAAAAATGTACTACCTGTTTGTGGTATAGCCTACCTGAGGCATTGGTAAGAAAATAAAACAGAAACATATTCAAATGGATAAAGTACGCTTTGGCAAACTTACTATGTATAGTATTACTGTGGCAAATATATTTCATTCCATGTAATTTTCTTAGTCTTGTTGATCAGGTAACCATTCCCCTAGCACAGAAGTGAAACATTCTTATTTACTTTGGCACATTGGTGTTTGCAAAGTGAACCCAATTTAATGTGTGAAAATGCACAGGCATTAGTTGCGGCAGAGAACAAGCGATTAAGAGCCCAGTTTTGATTAAACATTTTTCTTAACTGTGCCACACACATGGCCCCTCACAAAAAGGCCCTCTCTGCCATAGGTCTTTTGTTTGTGCATGTGCTTCTCTTTATTACACTTCAGGATAAACAGTTGAATGACGAATACAAAGACCAACCCAGATAAACGGTGTCTGTCCCTTTATATTCCTTTATGACAGAGCACACAGAAATCTGCTGACAGGGTTACTTCCTGGACACACAAACAACCAACAAACAATGCTTCCCTCTGATTCATTGGTGAGATTTGCATTAGCCACGAGTGCCAGTGCTAGCTATCAGTTATAAACATTATACATTCATTTTCTGGATGTTACCACAGCCTAGCCAGAAGAAGACTGAAATAGCATTTGAGTCCTATAGTATATGTAAAAAATTAAATAAAATCCTTTGTTTTCACTTTAAGAAAGTAACATCAATGCCTTATTATACAACTCTTCCTCTCCAAATTAAAACTTTTCCTGATGTTGAAAAATTATATTCATCCCCACTATTAAGGGACAGGTTCAAAATGACTGAATACTGCTTTCACCCATTCCAAACATGCCTTATCACAATAGGGCTATCTCCACAGGAAACAGAATTGTGCTCATAAATACAAATGCATACCAGAAAACGGCAATGCAAAGAGTCAGAGAAAATTGCTATCAGTTGTATGAATGGCACCACAACCAGGAACCTTTACAATATCTTAATTGCTCTGAAAGCACAAACACTTATTCAGGAGAGGAGATGCCTCAGGGCCAATTTCACAGCTAATATCACACACCACCCATCCTGTCAAATACTCAAATATATGCAGCCACACAAGGGGTCATATACAAATGAATCCAAATGCAAATGGCCTTTTCAAATACCATGTTTTCACATTTAGATTCGCTGATAGGCCAAATGCTCAATACTTCTCTCCAAAATTAAAACCAGTTCAGTCCAAACGCAAACACTTGTTCTACAAACAATACATACAAATTGCATACCTACAAACACAAATCAAAATATGTCTTAATAATAATGCATTTCTTCCTTTTGGAGTATATCTCACAACTTTTTGGAATTACCAAACTTAGTAAGACTAAATAATATTCATGTGTTCGGTTTAAATATGAATGCATATTATATTCTTCATGAGAAAATCTACCAAAACTGAAGTTTACCCAAACATGTAAACTGTAATACATTCATAGCATTATGTAACATGGTTCAAATGGGCTATGAGGTCATGTATTGAGTGTTACAGTTGGAATTCTCTCAGTTTTAAAAGCGTTTGAGATTTGGGTTAAAGAGTCGATAAACGTCTCAGACAAATAACTCTTGAGGTCTTGTGTTTCCCTCATGACTTTCTGACTGGAATTAAAAGGTGGAATGCTAGAAAAGGTCCCTGACCAATCAACAGTTTTCTGTTCTCCCCCCCTCACTCAACCCCACCCCCACTAAGGATTAACAAGACACTGGAGCTAAGCATTCAAAAGCACACATATTGTCTCTCAGTCAGATAAGTGACACTAAATTACTATGCAAATATAACATGATAATATCCAAGGTAATGTTTATACTTATAGCACTGCTTTCAAATTCTCTTTACAATAGACAATGCCTTTTAAATTCCATAATTATTTGTTGATGGTGAAACACCAAATAATATTTCCAGGCAAGAAAATATATAGATGTAATAGTTAATGTTTCATTATTAAAACTAAACTCCTATATAATACAAGTAACAAAACATGATTCTTTTGAACTGAACTGCCAGTTTTTGTAAAAGAAAAAAGAAATTAAGTGGTCCTCCCCTGCCCTCTACAGGCCCTTTGCACAATAACTGCTGTATTGTATATTGCTAAATACGGGTATCAGAACAGTCCTTTTTTTCTTTGTTTCACCATTAATGATTCATTTGAGTAATTGATTGGCTAAGAAACCATGCACCATGTTACCGTAATTACCGGTGATTGAAAGAACAAATGCCTTCTGCAGATGCTATGTTTTGAAACATAGGACTTGAGTTTGAAATCCCAGTTTTAGGTACAGTATACACTCAGTGAGAATTTATTAGGTAGACCTGTACACCAGCTTGTTATTGCAAATATTTAATCCTGTGGCAGCAACTAAATGCATAAAAGCATGTAGACGAGGTCAAGAGGCCCAGCTGCTTTTCAGACCAAATGTCAGACTCGGGAAGAAATGTGATGGAAGTGATTTTGACCATGGAATGATTGTTGGTGGATTGGTTGGTGGTTTGACTATCTTAGAAATGGCTCTAGATTTTGCAGAGAATGGTGCGAAAATTGTCAGAAACACATTGTTAATGAGAGAGGTTAAGTCGGAGAAGGGCCAGTCTGGTTGAAGCTGACAGGAATGCAAATAACCACACATTACAACAGTGGTATGCAGTAGAGCATCTCTGAACACACAACATGTCAAATCTCTTAATAAGTGGATAGGCTACAGCAGTGGAAGATCAATACGTCTAAAAAATAACTCATAATAAAGTGCTCACTGAGTGTATTTGAAGATCTGAAAAATAAACGTAATCTGGGTTAATTTACACACAGTCAAGGTATTCATTTATTTTCTTTTGCATGCAGTTGTTTGCCAGTAGCAACAGCACCCTGCACCCCTCTGATGTTAAAATAGCATAACATAATGGCGAGAACAGGCCATTCAGCTGAACCTAAGCTGGGTTTGGCTTGTCGGTTAGCACTCGGATTAAAGTTCTTCTGGCAAAAGTCACTGCTGGAAGAAATAATGGAGGGCCAGTAGGGGACTTTTCCATGGACTGAGAGGGAAAACTGCTAAATCCAGCTTCTGACTCCCTGTTGGTCATTAAATCTTCTTTTGAAAAGAACTGGGGTGTTCTGGGCATTCCTAAACATGCCTCTCTGCATTCGGTCAGCATTCCTCTATCAGGAGTCTTTACATCCCTTCCACATTCTTCTACCTCAGGATGGTCTCTGCAAATTGAGCAGAGTTGTTGTACCTAGTAAAAAAATATATATTTAGCAGACATTATAACCCATAAAACAAACAGCATACAACATAGTGTACACCAGTGTAAAAACAAATTACTAGTATAACCAATGATATTATAGCAAGCCATATGACCAAGGCACTATGCATCCCGTGACCATTTAGTTCTATCACAATTGCAATCCTAGATTTGTAACAAGCTATTAATTTGTATTATGTACTTGTCAGGTTTAGAGGATGCCCATTTAGTACACAGACACTAACTTTGGCTTAATTCAAGAAACACGTTGTTGAATTAATGCTAATAAGTAACATTGTCTATTGTTTGCATAAAAAAACCCTATATATTCATAATCAGAGTTTACGTTGAAATGTAGGCTATCGAACTTCCATTTCCTTTGCCTTGTTCAAAGCGGGATGCTTAGATATGCGCACAAATGGAAGTTGGCAGGGATAAAACAAAACATCAAATGAATGTGGAGATTAAGGTGGAGATCATTATTTTAGCATTTCTAGGTAGCATAGCCTCAGGCCATGAAGCACAACGCCTCACAGAATTAGCTCTGTAGTTATGCGTGTGGTGCAAGTGACATCAGCCGCTGGTCTCCTCTGCACAGCCAGGAACTGGAATGTTCTCCAATACAAATGAGCTGATGTATGTTTTCTCCCCAGACACCATCCATCCACATTCCCACCTAAAACAGTCTGTGTAGAGAAGAGTGGATGTGTGTGTGAATAGAAACAGAAAAAAAGAAAAGTGTAAAAAAGAAAAGTGTAAAGACAACACCAGTGAGCGTTATCTGGAGAAGAAGGCATTCGAGCAGTGAGCCTTGAATATGCCACATCTCACACTCAGGAATTTCAGACTTCTTAGCCTCCAGTGGCAAGAGTAAATTACCAGTCATTTATTCCACAACCACAACTGTCTGAGTAACAGCAGTGTTAAAAAGTTTACGTAGAGCTGCAGCAGTTTTATTAAATATTCAGCCCGTGTTCCACAGAAATGTACAATATAAAGTGATTTATGTCACAAAAAAAAAGCATTACCGTAACAAGACATCCATACACTCAAAACCGGATACAAATGACATGGAAGCAGCAGACAAGAATGTGTGTTTGCTCCTAAGTCAACTCGAAGCTTGAAACGTGAATGAATGAAGGAATGAATGAATGTTGTGTAATACCAATATGTTTCACTAGGGGGGTCTGAAGTCAAGCTGTAGCGGACAGAACTTGCTGAGGCTGTGGCAGAGGGTGGTCCATGATGATGTTCTGTTGAGGTGTTAATAATTGCTGTAAAACCTGGGTTTTCAACAGGGGGTCTGCTGCCCCCTGGGAGCTTAAAGGTACTGCAGGGGCCAGCACAGCCTTGAAATAGCTTTGAGTTTCATATAAAATACACCTTGTCTACATTAGACATCATTGATAATATCTAATTCCTTTAAATGTATCCAGTAATATCAAATCATTGCATACATCCATTACATACTTTTCTTTGTCAGTATTAAACAATTGTGTGCAGAGAGTAAAAAAAAATATTTTTTACTGAAATTTCTGAACCATTACTCCCAGCACCATGACCATTTTAGAGTACGTGCATGCTGATCCTCTCATGAACAAAAATGCATCAACACCACATGCATATCAACCCCTTGTATTAGCACCCAACAGAAAAAACTGCATAACACAACATTACTGATCATGGCTGATGTTAGGTTGCTGCTTGAGAAATTACTGTCACAATCTAATATCCAATTGAAAAAAAACCCTTCAGAGCAAACGTCGTATAATCACAAAAGAAACTCAAGAGACGGGCACACGAACCTGAAGGCAATTCAGTCAGAATTGAATGTTTACCATTTAGAGCTTCATGTACAAGGGCTGTAATATGAACACTATATAACAAGCTAATGCTGAGACAAGTTGACAGTCATGGCGCCCACACTGCACAGTGTATGGACCCCTATGTTTAAAACAGTCATTTTTATTTTATCACATGGATCCACTAAAAAGAGAAAGACCAGTGGTAAAACGAAGCCTAAATACAAGTCCATTGTTTCAAAGACTGCGAGTGAGTGCAGTTAAACAACTGTTGCTAATGAGATGTCTGGCAAGGCTGGGAGATGTAGGCCATCTGTCAGGTGTGAGGTCATCGTTCTAAGGCCAAGCAGAGATGCTCCATTAATTGACCATCACATATTATGTTGGTTTGCTCTTCAAAATTCAGTTAATTAAAGAAAGGTCATTGCAAAGGGCGCTGTGAAGAATCGCTACAACCAAAGAAGGGAACAGTCTCAGAGAATGCGCTATGCACTAAGATCGTGCATCCAGACCAGAACACTACCCGACTTTCAAGGGAGAGTTGGACAGAAAGACATTGCTGAATTGTCAGGTAGTACTGTGTCTCCATCACTGACAGGATTATGAATTAATTAAATACTATTTTCCCAGCATGAAGTTGAGTCTTTCATGTTCTTCCTGCGGGTTGTCTTTATATACAGACATCTCTTGCCTGTCCTATTGGCTGAGCCTGCTGCATGTGTCCGCTGTGCCCCACCCCATTGGCTGACCACGTGCGTGTCTCCGGGCTGCTGAGCGTGACTCTCAACTCGCCCCAGAGCCCACACCTGCAGTTTGTGTCTCCTGCCCCGCCTCACTGGCTGAGCCGACCGCGTCAGTCTGTTGGCCTCTCCCCATTGGCCGAACGTTCAGCGTGTGCTGTCTGAGCGTCAGATGCTGATGACACCTGGGCCGCAGTGGAGATGAGAACAATGCTGTGCTGTTGCTCTGTCTGCTGAGAGGGCAGTTGTGCGCACTGACACCATCGCTTACATACGTCACACACTACGTCTGCACACACCTCCAGCATGTCCGCCCAACAGCAGAAAAATACCTTAAAAATAGTTTGAGAAAACATAGCCTTGGGCTTGCTACAAGGAGTTCTGCCTCATATGCCATCCACCGTCTCCTTACCACCTGGTCTAAAAATTACAGTTCTGTTCTCCTTCTGTGTGTAAAACACTTATATAAATATACTAAAATATGAATCCTTTCTGATTGACAGTGTCTAGCTGTTATAGTCGATCTTGACAGTTGTTAGTCCTTCCTTTTCATACAGTAGGCCCGACTCCAACTGACCTTTTTCACCAAAATGCTACATGCTACAGAGCAACCCATGTTAGGTAAACTCCCCGCCATTGCCCTTGACCGAGGCACTGGTCTCACAATTAGCTAGTCTCCGGGGCTGTACCATGGCTGCCCACTGCTTCTAAGTAACTAGGATGGGTCAAATGCAGAGGAGAAATTACCACAACTAAGTAACTAGCTAACTAAATAACTTGATGATTATATGTTCATTTATTTTTTAATTATCTAACTTTGGCCATGAAAATATGAAAACCATTCATTGCTGAGAAAAAAAGTAAAAGAATATAGCATAGCAAAAATCTTAAAACATTGAATTCTTGAGAACAGACACAATATCTTTTTTTAATTTATCGATCAACACAACATTGCGGTTGAGTCCCAGAGAAGTCTGCACCTATTTATTAGTTGTTGAGTTTGGAGAGTTTTTTTTTTACAAGAAAAAGTACTTGACAGGATGATCAAATCGTTTGGGGACGGCTGTCCCCTGCCCTCTCCCACCCCCTCCCCTCGCTGTTTCCCTGCTCAGCTGACCCCCTCTGTGGTGTCAGTAGAACAGTTTGCTGAGGGGACTTTGCATGAAGGAGAGAGGGGAGAGGAGGCGGATTGGGACGTAGCCTACATTTCCCAAAACAAAATGAGACTCCAGTGGTCATCACAAAAGTTTTAGAGTGGGTGTAGGAGACAGAAATGTCACTGGACCAAAGACCTGCCACCAGGCCTGAATTGGTGGCAGTAGCCGGCCAAGCAGGACTGGGCCTAAGGCTGTTTATAAATGATGCTATGCTGCAAACCTTTCAGGGAATTTATGGATGGCACTTAATACGGTCCTCCCACAGTAAGTCAAAAGCGAGGAACTCCTGCTAACAGAAGACATTTTAACAAGTCTTTACAACATTGCAGTATGGTTTTGGTGCGGGCGGAGACACGATAATAAAAAAAAGTTATCATTTGAAAATGTTATTCGGCCAGCTGGGAACCGGAAGCCAAAACAATGAAGAAACGAAGAGTGAACGAGGGGCGATTATCGCCGTAGTTACGCAGTAACGGCTGACCCTCGTGCGCGACGGCACCGCGGCTCGGGGCGCCTTCCCGTGGCTCCCGGCCAACGGTTGCTAGGCGAAGGCATTACCGTCGCTCGGCGCAGTAATTCACCCGGCGAGCGCGGCGAGCTGTCACGCCGAGCTGACAGAGATCCGCGGCACTTCATCAGGCCGGCGGTAAATGTGGCGTGCGCGGCCGCGGACGGCAACATTGTTTGATCTCTTTCAGACACTCTAATAATCTGCTTCCGCCTGATTGATACCTTCGCACAACAAAGCGCATTACGGCGTCGGGTGCGGGCGGCGAAGGAGCGGGGCCATCTGTGCTCCCGCGCCGCGGCCATTCCTGCGAAACTGTGAGGTGGGAGGGGATGTGGGGCGGGGGCGGTGGGGGGGGGGGGACATTTCGGGCCACGAAAATGAGAAAAGCCAACAGGTCCACAGAAGAGATGTGTGCTGGATTCAGTGCTCTGTACGGTCTCCCTCCCTGTTTGTGACAACACGGAATGACAGCAAGCCAGCATGGAGGGGACGGTTAAACGGAAAGGCCGATTGGTCTTCTTTAATTAACGCAATGGTAGCCTTATGCGTTTATTTTTTTCCCTAATTGCAATTCACGTAGACTGGGCTACATTTTCTATCACCGAACAGAACAATGTTAAAGCAATAGCCTCTGTCGCCGGGCCAGGGGAACGAGGAACAGAGTAATATCAAATAGAATTGGAAGCAAGACCCCGACATTAAAAGGCAATTAAGAGTGCTGCTTGTATGGATGTCTTGTAATGGATTGGAGGCTGTGTGGTGGACACTGAGCTGCAGCTGAGAGAAAATGAACAACAGAGTGAGAATGGGATCCATTAGCCTTGTGTTCCTATCAGCTACACTGGCCCTGGCTACTGCTAGAAGTTCACTTAAAAACACAGGATGGGCTATGTTCAGAAAACAGCAATGTTTTTTTTAGGTACAGGTTTAAAAAACATTAGAAAGATTCCAGAATGTTTTTGTCTCCTCCAAACACAATGTACAAACGTCAAAAGACATCCAACAATGCATTGTGTTCAAATGGATGAGAAAAAGAGGACTACAGTTCAGTTGACTTATTTAAAATAAACAGACAAGGAGGGTCGAGAACACCAAAAGATTTAGATACAGCACATCTTGTAAAACACACAATTATGTTGAGGCATAGTATTTACACTGTACTAAATCAGTAAATTAATTACTCCTCCAAGCCTCTGGCCAGACGTCTTAGAAGCATTTGTATTACCCGTTTTTGTTGCTCAAAACAATAGTAACAACTTGCAGCAATGAGATTAGAATTGGTTCGGTGAACTGAACATAACTCAGGTCTTGCACGTTCAAATCTCACGTGGGGCATGGTTGTTGCACCCATGAGCAAATAACTTGAATTGCCGTAGTATATGAAAATACCAGCTGTGTAATTTTCTGTGGATAAGAGCATCTTATAATCTCTAAAAAAGTAAAACTTCAGAAAGTTCAGGGGAAAACAGACTTCAGAAAGTCTGCATACAGAGACCTTAGGAACGCGCTGTGTACACGTGTCTTCGCTCTGGCCCATCTGAACGGCTCGCACAGCTGAGGTAGGCGCCACAGAACAAATGCTCGCCGTGACAGTTCTAGGTGGAGGAGCCTATTAATAGATTACCTATCCGTCTTGGCATTTCATCATTTTTCATTTGGCAGCTTCCCGCTTAAAAAAAGAAGCCGTGCGTCACCGTCATATTTCAAAACGGCCGAGCATCATCAATACAGCCGTGATCCGTGCTATTAGTTACACGGCGGCCCAGGAGAGGGCCTGTGCCGGGTCTCCAGGGAGAGGCCACCGCTTGTCGTTTTGGGTCGAGCGAACGCCTCCCTCCCGGGCCGGATTCACAGCGAGTGACGGATGACTCCGCTTGGCGGAGGTGGGGAAGGGTAATGGCGGAACAGGAGCAGGAGAGGGAAAGGCAGAGCTCGGGTGCCAGCTGAGAGCCGAGGCAGAAACACGGTCTTCACGACTCTTGATTTACGGCGTGAGGTCGGCGCTCTCTGAGAAGGGTCAGGGCAGGGGGGGCGTGAGCGGTACATATTTAACCAGCCGGTCGGGCTGTTGGGTCAGACCAGGCCATGGCTGCCCTCACTCCAGTCCTTTCACTCGCTGTGCAAGGTCATAGCCCGCTCCTGCAGGCACTGCGGGAGACGCAGCGCTGGAACCGTGACTAATGTCACACCCCTACACGCTTTCAGCTCCGCGCCAATGTCCCCATCTCTCAGAAATACCCATCTGTAATTCACCCCTTCCTCTCGCCCCCTGCAGCTTCCTCAACACCCTCACTACAGCTGCCCTCTTCCCTGCACAAGATGATGATGTCATTACTGGCTTCCTTTGGCTGGGGCTCGTCAGGACCCTGCATGTGCCCTCCGACGTGCCTGCTCTGAAATTCTAAATATACTGCTTTCTGGTCCTGTGTCAGAAACATCTGGTCCTGTCAGGTTCCTTTGTCCTCTGCATCATCAGTCCCAGCCATGCCCATGCTAATGCACGCTTCATTGCTACATCCACATTAGCTTCGGTTTCCCTGTAATGCCTACATTAATGTCTGCTCAGACTTATTAGTAGACAACAATAACATAAGACCAGGAAGCGTCCAGTGCCCATACACGCCCGGCCCTCTGTGCACATCATCGTTTGTAGTAGCACAGCACAGCTCGTGGAGGTTAAGCAGCTGTGCTTTCCACTCTGAGAAACGGCACAGCGAGTCGCACCAGCCTGAGGTCGGCCGTGTTAATGAAGCACAGGGAAGAGCCCCCCTCCTGCCCTCTAACATCGCTTACATCAAAGCACCAATCAAAAAGCACTGCAGATATAATTTGTCATCAGTGATTTCCTGCTGGAGACTTATGGAGGAGATGCAGACCGATCGATGCTTATGGATTTTCACCACAGTGGCTGATTGTTCAATTGCTGTGAAACATGTGCAGAGATAAAATGGCCTCCCTGCCACTTTCTGTAACAGACAGCAGAGTCAGTGCAAAAGCTGGCAGATACTTATGGGCTACTGTGATGGGGAATCATAGTGCTGCAGTGTCCCAAGTACTATTTAACATGCTCCTGTCACACCAGATGTTACACACTGTGAATCATCGCTTCTGCTTCTGGGGGGCGGGGGGTCTACGTGCCTCTGCAACTGGCATCAGGTGTTGGGGCAAAAAGATGTGACAGGCTGAAGACTACTCTCCCCAATACTTTACTTACCTTTGAAACCCCAAAATTACACTCCACATTATTATAAATATCATCTCCTTGCAGTAATGTTTCAGCAATATTGACATAATCTGTGGTGAGCGTGATGGGTTTATTCATTTATTTATTTTCACATGCATATCACAGTAACATTTGTGCAAGGTGCCGTATGTAGCAAGTGGCAGATGCACTGTTAAGTGTTTATAGCAAGAGGCCAGTGTACAACACCTGGTCCCAGAAGGCTTTTCAACAGTCTGTAAATTATAGTCTTCAAAACATCCATAATTACAGTCGACTAACGGCAGGCAGAGAGAAAAAAGAATACAGACAAAGTAGAAACTATAAAATAAACATTTGGCAGAGAAGTGATCCAGTTATGAGAAGTGTTGTTTTTGTTTGATCCATGACTTAACAGCCTGTAGAAAGATTTAAATCGTTGGACATTTTCTTGCTCCGTGGGTTTTATTCCCACATCCCCATGTTGTTATCTGGTTGTTGAATTGCATGAATAACACGCAAGCATCTCATCACCAAAGATCATACACTCAGTGAGCTATTCATTAAGTATTTATTAGACTTATTTTTTTGACTTATTGGTCTTCTGCTGCTGTAGCCTATCCACTTAAATGTTTAATGCATTGTATGTTCAGAGATATTTTTCTGCATACCACTGTTGTAATGTGAGGTTATTTGCATTATTGTCACCTTCCTGTCAGCTTTGACCAGTCTGACCCTTCTCTACTGACCTCTCTCATTAACAAGGCATTTTTGCCCATAGAACTGCTGCTAACTGGATGTCTGGCACCAACAATTATTCCACAGTCAAAGTCACTTAGGTTTAGTTGCTGCGACATGATTGGATGATTAAATAAAGTGCACAGTGCGTGTATGTATGTATGTATGTAACTGCTTGCATACAATATCTGTAGGTGTAGGGCATAGTACTGACAATCACAAAGATTTCTGTACGGGGAAAGTTGCTAAAAGTTAAAGATATTGTGTGAGGTATACTAAACCCTGGGATTTCAACAGAGGGTGTGCAGACCCCTGGGGGTCTTGAAGGTACTGTAGGGGGTCCCTGGCCAGACTTAATATGCAATGACTATAGCTTTGGGGAAATGTCAAAATATAAACTATATATAATAACCATTTTTAACTAATTTTATTATGGGGGTCCCCTAGCTAGATACCGTTAAGCCTGGGTGAGGGTCCCTGAGTCAGAAAAGGCTGAAAGCTCCTGCATTGAACCGTAAACCATAATAAATATGGCTGGACCAGGAACTAACCTTTAGCTGCTGGTTGGCCATTTTTCACCTTCATTTCATTCCCCCAAATCGAGCACTGCACTGCGTACAATTTACATAACTTATTTTTATGCTCTGCACATTGCGTTAGTTTGCGCACCGCTGCCTCTTTACTAATGAAGACGACGTTTCAGAAATCACGGCAAGCTGTAGACAGAACCTGTGAAAGGGAGAGAGGTGAATTATGCCTTTATTTTGCTCGTCTTAGCTGGTCTAATTCTTCAGAGACAGAGGTGTGCGCCGGTTTAACTGCCCTTGGAGGGGGCTCGTGCGGTCACACACCCTGAGAGCGAGGAAACACACCACTTCAAAACAAAGGGTGATTGTTTGCGAAAAGGTGTGGAGCACAGCCTTCACATTGTGAATGCAATATGATTTTGCTCAGGTTTTACGAGATATGAATGCAACCGAGTATATTCAAATGTCTTCGAAAAAATCTGTCATTTTATTTAAAGTAAATAAAATCCTCAATAACAATAGTGAGCATTAGAAGTGCTGCTTTGCCTCGGGACTACCAAGAAATGGAGGGAGCTCATTTGGAGCAGGTTCTTTCAGGCCAAAAGATTAAAGCTGTCACTCATTTTTGTGAGTGTTGTAATGGCTTTATTAGGTTGTCACAGCGATGAAAAAGGTTAAAAACACACAGGCACTGTGATCCCAGGCAGGGCTTCATCAGGGTCCTTCATCTAAACCTACAGCCTGTCCATGGCATAGGTTGAGGGGATGAGCTGGCACTGAAAGAAAGGGAAATTGTGTGTACATATGAACAAGCCTGGACCTGAACCCCCAAGGGTCTTTCCCCCAACAGAGATCTGTGATGAGGTAAGGGGCAGACCTTCCCACTGCACAGGATTACAAACAGAAAATGAGAATTAATTCTGTCTATGGAAGTCACCCACACACAGGCACACACAGAAATGCATACTGTATATACTGTATATATATATATAGATATAGATATAGATATAGATAGCATCATTTGGTGGTGATTTTATGGGGGTTGAAGTAGCACAGGATGCTACATGTTCAGGCTGGCTGTGTACAGAAGCTGGGAGGAGCAGCTGTGAGGTTCAGCCTCAGGTAGGGGGCGCTGCAGAGACGGCCGCTGAGCTGTGACTCATTGCCACTTCCTGGCCGGCCCGAGACGCACAGCGGCAGGGCGACTGGCCCAGACAACGCTGGGGATCTAATTTAGTCTATGACCCCCCCCCAGCCTCGAAGATAGATACCACACGCTTTAAAAGATGTCAAGATGGAGAAGCAGGTGCGTGTGACCTCTCACCAATTACCAGTGTGTACCACAGCGCGTATCACTGTGCTGTCCAAAGTGACAGCCAGTTAACAGGGCTTCATATGGGTAAGGTAGCCCAAGTGTAGGGATAATGATTTTCAGCTTGTGATCTTCCCTAACTCCCCCCCCCCCCCCCAAAACCGTCTCCCATACTCCATTCCTGCTGCACCCAACCACCACCCAACCACCACCCATGTGACAACGGCGTG
The DNA here is from genome assembly GCF_963514075.1 of Conger conger. Classification (NCBI taxonomy): domain Eukaryota; kingdom Metazoa; phylum Chordata; class Actinopteri; order Anguilliformes; family Congridae; genus Conger; species Conger conger. The sequence goes on along the minus strand of NC_083773.1, from coordinate 28,677,046 downwards.
AGATTATTGGCCCAATCGGTCATGTAGCAGCCTGCCCGGCTCTCTGCGGTGGCCCCCCTTATTAGTCACTGTCACCTCCCCGGCGCTCGCCATTGTTCGGGGAAACGCACACGCGCGGGCGACGGAAAGCGCCCGTGACCCACTTCAGCAAGGGAGCCGTTGGTTTTCGGGACGATCGCATCCCCCGCTCTCCCCTCCCTGCCCAAAAAAACCCCAACAACAGCAGTTTGACGTCCCCTATTATGCTTCGCGGCAAGATCCGTAAATAATGGTGATGTTTTTTGGTGCACCTGAAAGTCCTTGACTCCACTGCCGGTTCCAACGCCTCCTCTCTCGGGGGGAAAGACTGCCAAGCACCCTGATGATGGATGGCTGGGTAGAACACATGGTGACAGGATGGGTTTTACGTTGGGAGAGGATTGGCAATGCCAGCTTCGCCGTTCAGGGCAGTGAAATGGAAAGGGTGGTAGGAGAAACAAATTAAAAACTTGATCCGTTGTTTTTGTTCTTGATCCAAATTCAATCTTATTAGGCACCATGAAAAAGTGGTGCAGATTTCAGGAATCCAGATTATCTGGATGGGTCATCAAATTAATTTCTTGATTTAGTCAATACATACTACAGTATATTACAACAACTTCTGGAATTGGATCAAATTGAATAAGCACAGTACAATTGATGAACCTTGTGTACATTATCATGTACATGAGTTAAATACTTTCATAACTGTCAATTAGAAATCTAATTCAGGAGTTTTATCTCATAAAACAAAAGCTTGATTACTGTATACCATGATTATCATCCTTTATGTCTCAGCCTTTAAAACTTTCTAAAAATTCACATCAGATGCAGAACAGCACAACGAAAAAGAGAGTAACACTCACGCACCCTTTATAGACCTTTTGTATTATCTGTGAATCTGTGCCTAAACACAATGAGCCCAGTATTCACTGTGCCCAAACACTATGAGCAGAATATTCTCTGTGCATCTGTGCCCAAACACTACGCTGAAAATGGGTGCGGGAACAGGCAGCAGGGATGAAGGGGAAGCGTGTGCATTGGCAGCAGGTTCTCAGTGATTGGGAGGGAGCTGGCATGCTCAAGGCCAGGGCTCAAACTGCTAGAGAGCTGGCCAAGCTGGGGCAGTCCTCTGTAGCACTTGCCAACCACTGGTGTGAACAGGATGCCATGGCGCAAGCGGGGGAAAATCTCATTTCCTGCGCCGAGCGAGGCAGAGATAATAATAGATTTCCACCCATTTCTATGGATTAACAGGCTAATTTTCTGGTTAACCCTTAAACCTCTCCACCGACTTCTACCTGCTTGTGTTATGCAGAGTGGCTTGCCAGGCTGTCTGCTTTTTCCAGATTTTGAAAAAGGCTTTGAAGAATTTCTTGCTTCTCTTTGTAACAGCTGCTCTATTACAGGGGTAATATATCAAAAGTATGAATTATTGTGGCTGTTTGTTTAGACACAGCAGATCTGAGCGGCAGCTTCCATAATGATTCAGAATTACTGTAATGCAGGCTCTGAAATACTCCCTTAAGCTGGCTGCCAAAATCTGAATGGGAAGGCTCATTGTTAACACATGCTGTACAGATGTGCAGCCCAGTAAGAAAACAAGCCCAGAGCAGAACTAACACAATTCCTGAGCTTATATTCAGTATATAGGCCATATATACATACATATACTATATATACATTTGCATGTGCCTGCAGAAATATTTCAGACCTTTGTAAAGGTTTTGAACCCTGTTGCTTCAGAGCTTTAAATAGGAAGTCATACGGTAAAACCACATGAACCCTTTGTAATGAATTGTTCGAAACATGAAGGGCCAGTTTAACAAACACGATTAAGCTTAGTCCTGGATTAAATAGAGCTTTGTATGGAGAATCTCCATTCAAAATTAAATTTAGTCTAGGACTAGGTTTAACCTGTGTCTGTGAAACTCACCCTAAGAGTTCTGAACAACCCCACTCCCAAATAGTTCGGAAAACAAGTAGGCCTAACCATTGCAATCAATTATTCAAAAGGTCACTTGCATTACTTAACATTTTTGTTCAGACAGGCTCTCTTTTTGTTGTTATAGGGTACATTTGCAAAAATTAAAAGTTACTGTCTTAAATAATTGTGTGTGTGGATTATAGATAAACTGAAAGCTAATGATCTTGGAAATCACTAGAAGGATAAACAGAGAACACAGTTTGTCACATTTTACTTGGGTCTCATATGAAAGAGAAAGTTGCGGCCCAGTGTCCTTGCAGAACTGCAGGTAGTGCTCTGATTCTATATTCCCAATCCCCAGAAGGCAGACGGACTGACCGTTAGAGAGGCAGACGAGCAAGAGAACAAACAAAGTAGAAAGTAGGACTGCCGCCCTGTCAGGGGGAAAAAAAGAAGAAATACTATCCGTGTCACAGAAAGGTGGGATACCTTAAAATGAATGATAGCGGACTCGTTAAAATTAATGGGCGCCTAAATTATAAATTACCTGTCTCCCAAAAAAGAGCAGCCTCGGCAAATGAAGATTATAGCGCACTCTATTACAGGACTCACACCCTTGGTTCTTTCCACCGTAGAATCACCACACAGTCCCACATTTCCTCTCAATGACAGAGGACTGCAATGACATGCAGCAGCCCGTATTTTTGGTCCGTTAGTTCAGTTTGTTTGATTTATTCTCAAGATCGAAATGGAATGTCAATGACAAGGTATGGCAAAATCCGCATGATTTAAAGGTTTGTTTAACTTAATGGTATCTTTATGATAAGGATTTATTTATAAATACATTACATACCCTAAAAGAATCCATCTATCTACAGGGCAGAACTGGAAAACCCTTTGCAGTCTGTAAGGTTTATACAGTTATACAGTCGTTAGTAAAACACAAAACACCTTCCCATAATTCCCAATTGCATTCCTCCTGATCGTCAGAGGACAGTGCTTTAGCACTGGACTTCTCCACCTCGTGCAGGCACAGGTTGAGACCTTATAAAACAAAGTCACTTGTGACACTGATGACGTAAGGCAGCCCCTCATAAGTACCCACGTCATCTGCCCATCTGCTCCTATGGAATCTTCTCACCAGACTCCGAGCGACAGGGAACTCTGACGGTCATCCGGAGTTTATTACATGCGTAACACACGATTATGTTAAATAAATTACAGAGGAAGAGCCCAGCATTCTCTGTGCTGAAACACTATGAAGAGAAGTAGAGGAAGAAATAACAAGAAAGACAGGTGAAAACATGAAGACATAGTTGGAATAACAGCCAAAAAGAGTATCCAGCAAACTCCCCTAAGAGCAATATTTCATTTTTTAGCAGCAGAAGAAGGAGCCATGGGACCTAGTGGCACAGAGGTTCACCCTACTGAGCCAATAAGCTGCTCTTCTCCACCTTTGACCTTTCAAACAGTGGAGAGAGTATTGAGGAGGAGACTTCCATTTCTGGAGGAGACTTCCATTTCTGGTTCCATGGATTTCTATGGAAGCAGCTCAAGAGCGCATGAAGTCAGTTCATGGAGGCGGTCATGTTTGATTATGGGTCTTCATTGGCATCAGAGCATACTAGCTGGCTAAGCATGAAAGGGGAAAAAAACTGTAGCTCAGGGGAAAAAAAAATCTGTCCTTGGAGAGTAATTACTTCAATGTGAAGAAATTTAGAATTAAAAAATGACTCAACTTATGGTATAATAGTACTGCCCATAGTTTTGTGAATGGTCTTCAGTGGTGAAAGTAGCTTTTTGGCACCAGAGGCTTAATAAACTGCAATACTTCTGGTATCCACTGGAGTTTTTGAGTTGTAATGACAGGGATCCACATTTTCCAAAGTTGTTTTTCCTCTTTTGTCTGTCTTATTACTTAGAAAACTAAAAATTCATTCAGATTCATTTGTTAAAACATCTTTCATTGCTTTCCAAGAGGATTTAATATATAAACAGGCAACAAAGAGGTTTCAGCAGTGCTTTTGAGTTTTTTATTTACTCGTTCAGGTGGCAAATTCATGATCAGAAGGATATTGTTAGGATATATGGGAATGCAGCCAGGTCCAAGCAGAAGCTAATATGCGCTCTCTCCTAACATTGTGCTTAAATCAAGCCCACGTTTCTTGCATGTTCCAGAAAAAAAGCTTGATAAACGAAATCATTGCCCAGTCCATCAAGGCACTCCACTCCACTGCTTCTTCAAACCAATTATATTCTGGTTCATCATGGTAGATTTCTATGGGCTCAAATAAACATGATGAATTACTTAAAGTCTTGTTTGCTAAGTCTAAATGAATGTTCTGAAGGAGTATTTTTCTTCCTTGTAATTAGAACTTTCAAGAACTTGGCAGATGTTCTAAAAAAAATCTGAGAAACAGATAGAGGTCTTTCAAACTAGGGGGAAACCACTGGCCTGTGATAAGCCGGTGTGAAGTGATTGATTGGCGTGAGCACAAACTCAGCATGATGCAAATCAGCCAACATACAGCCGACTAGCTAGCGTCAAAGTGGAACAAGCTGCACAGATGCACACCGATCTCTATTTTGCCTGGATAAGATAAATCTTATAGCCGGCATTAACCATCATTCTAGCAAGATAAGATGAAGATCAATTGATGTACTGCTATGAGCTGATATGTATTGAACATTTCCATAAATCCAATCACAAAGCAGTGTTCCAGTCCTTTGATTTGTCTGGCAACAGCTGAAAGATCTAGAGCTAGTTGTTTTTATCGCTTGCGCTTTGCTTTCCGGTAAAAAATGGCCTAAGTGGAGGAAAATATTAATGATACTTATACATATAACAATGTATAGTACTAAAGCCCTGACTTAATGATGATTTATTCACAATCTGATACCTCTGATACCTCGGGTGAAGAGTGGAGCCAGCTGGGTGGAATTTGCTCAGAACGGCTCTGGATTTTAACAGATTTTTACTTTGTTTGGGCTGTAGTCCTAGAAACAGCTTTAAATAGTTTATTCATAGTTATGTCTGTATGTATGTGTGAGCTGGTCTTAAACAGAAAATGACTTGACACATCGGCATACAGCGAATCCCCTTCATCAGTAGGTAAACAAAAACAAGTTTCACAGGCTGGCCTCCAGAAAGCACAGAAAAGCCATCAGAGAAAACACTAAATGAGACATGCGTGGTCTGATCAGAAAGAGATTAGCGATACATTGATTACATTTACATGCTCAAATATGTGTTAATTTGGAATTAATTTACACTGAACTAACTGCTAATGTATTCCCACATTTAAGTGGGCTATTGGAGATACCTACTTACATGACAAATATTTACAGCAGCACTGTTTCCATCTAAAAGAAGACATTCTCCTTCATGGTTTACCACTCAAAGTTTACCACTCCAAGTGTTACCATTTTAGATTAAGATTTAGATTAAACTTTAGATTTAGATTTGAGAATAAAACATACACTGTGTAATCTCCAGGCATTACACATGTTGGCTGTATAAACCTCACAAAAAAGTGGAAAACAGGGTTCCCAAAAGGCAAAAGTCCAAAATACAAGAAATGAAGAGGGAAGCCATTGTATAGTGCAAAAAAAAACAATTTTAATACCTAAGAAATATGCACCCTTTTCAGCGTTTTCAGAAGGTCACAGATCACACACTGGCTTGATAAATGCAGATCACTATCATTGCAACGCATTTCCAATCGTGAACTCTTCTTCAGGCAGCAACAGTGAGCGTGTGGGATGCTGTCCGACATATATAGGTCAGGGGGGAGGGGTTTACATCATGATTAGTTCATCCTAAACAGGTGTGTTAAAGATGTGGTCAATGACCTAAGTACCTTGATTAAGACTATAATAAATACAAGCAAACCCAGTCATCGTGGTGCTTATTAAGGACCGTATAACAAAACATAATCATATTATCATTAAGCCAAACACTAATAAGTATACATGTTGTATATGCAAAAGAGGAAATAGAGAAGAGCCTACACGAAGCACAATCAAAAGTATAAACCTACCATTCACTATCATATGCAATAAAATAATTGTACAAAAGTTTTCATTAGTAGTTTTTTATTGTATGTGCACCATGATGACATCATTGGCATGCATATAGTGGACACGCTAAATCAGTTTAGACCAGTGGTTCTTAAACTGTACTGAAATATTGGGCCCAAACTTTGAAATACTTTACAACACGGCGGCCCAAGTGAGAAATATTTACCTTTCACGGACCCATCCAATACACATACTAGCACGGCCTAGATTACTCATTCTGGGACCCAACTCACACACTCCCGCGACCCAACCCACAAAAGATTAACAAACACTGGCTTAGACTATGGCCCGGATTCAATAAATACATACCTTTGACCTGGAAGAGTGAAATAGGAATACTACCCCAACCATCATAGAGAATCTGAAGAATATCTCATAGAAAATATCTGTTGACTAAACTAGCCAACCATGCACCATTTCTCCCCCCCCAAATATCATCTCATCGGAAGATAAAGTTATGTACTATAAAGCAGCTTCTCCTGTAGTCCAGTCAGAGTTCTCCTGCAGACAAGCATTTTTCCTGTAGTAAATTGTGGGGAGTGTGGAAGCAGGGAGGACAGGTAACATAGAAAAGTTTAATGTTTTGTGTATTGATTGCATCGCCTGCCTCCAAGCTGCCTCCATAAAACCGCTCCTTGGGAAAATGACAAGTGCTCTGAACGTGGGAGCAGACAGGCCTGATGGATTCTGCGATGATGGCACGAAGGCCGTCACGCTTGGTCAGAGCCAAACAGCTGACGCCCAGCTCATGCGCGTCTGCGGATCTCAAGACGAGCCACGCAGCTCCGTGTAATTGAAAGTATTATAATTAGCGGGGTGTTTTGGGGAGTAAGGAGAAGGGAGGAGGAGGAGATGGGAGGAGGACTCCTCCTCCAGAATATTTCTTGTTTTGAAATGACTATCAACGATGATCAATCACACTGTGTCCGCCTACATGTGAACACATGCAATGAAATGAGATGAGGTTTCTGAACAAAACAAGAACAAAGAAGATATCTTGCCCTGAATGTTTTCCCAGTATTACAAAAAATTACATGTTTGGGATATGTGTGTGCAAGCACACTTCATAGAATGTGTTTGAGCATGTCATAGACATACATACATATATATATTTATATTTGCGTTGGAATCAACATATCTGACCTGCTCACTACAATAGACAGAGGTGTGGAGCAGTTCTTACTGAGAACACAACAGCTGCTATGACTGCATCAATGCTTGTACTGATAAATCAAATTAAATGGTTACTATTGTATACTGAGGAAAAATTTGGGGCCAGATTTATTGAAGGTGTGCATGTGCATTTTGGGCTCTAAGGCCCAGGGGATTTCAGTGTTTGGAAGCCACATATATCTGTTGTGCACTGCCTTTGTTTCTGATGCCATTTTATTTCTGAACTACCTGTAACACAATTGTATGCTACCACCTAATTTCTTAAAATAAAAGACTATGCAGATTATGCAGCCACAGTAATAAGGCTTTCAATATACTATTTAATTATATGAAATAGAACCCCCTTCACGAGCCTACATTATTCCCAGTTATACTGTAAAGCATTTCTATGGGAGCCATCTTTTTCCTGTAGGCCAATTTCACAAATGGGCCAAGCTTATTTCAAGGTCGAGGTTATTGTGCTGAAGGCACTTTTTCACATCTGTCAGTGTTATATGCATCAGAAAATCATTACGAGCTTCATAATTTTTTTCATAACTGTACAAATAAAATGCAATAAAGGGATAGAGCATAAATAAATACATAATACATGAATGAAGAAATAAATAAACAAATATATAAATTCCAGTACATGAAGGCTTCCAAAAAACCTGAGACATGCTTTTACTGGTGCTCTCTCGCTCTCAATTGCTAAGCAATGGAGGGGAGCGGGGTTCTGAGGCGGGAAGCCGGGGTCCCACAGCTCGAAGACACGGCACTAAACCCTCGCTGGAGATGGTAGCCGCAGAATACAAAGACGCTTAATTATCGGGAATAACAAAAACGCATCGGCGCGGTCCACTCGTTCCGCTGTGTTTCCGAGACCATTTCCCACCTGCAATTTACCCTGAATGTGTAGATCACTCAGCCCGCCTATCGATTTTATTATTTTTGACCTTGCGTTAGTGTTGGCTAATTTTGCAGGCCATAAAATTTCATTTCATAGGTACAATTACAGCTAGGCCCTCCGGGCGAGGGAGACACAGGTTATGGCACCCGTGAGATTTATAATGGCACACCCGGGTAAATAAGCTGCAGAGTTAATGTTTCTCAGACGACTGAGCGGCACTGCAGGTTACCTTTCCGATGAAAATCTGAACCTTTCTTTGCCTATAAACTTTGCCATCATTGTAGCGCAATGCCTATTACAGAGACAAATGTGAACATGCTCCGTTTTGATGGTTTTTTGGCTGGCTTAGAAGAGAATGCTGATTGAGTAAGTTCAAGATCTAGTGAATTCACTGAGTGTGACAGTTCTCTCTTGCTGAACTTAAAGGTCCCCTATTATGCTTTTGGCAATTTTATATAATTCCACAAAGTCTACCAAATACGTGCTCTGTGTTGATTGGTTAACTGAAAGGAACAACATGAGTGGCCCTCCAATTCGGAAATCAACTGATAAATCATAGGCTATACTGCATGTGCGTGCCAGTGTCGGATCTAGGACACCAGGCGCTAGTTCAAGAATCAAATGGGAATCTTTTTATATATCTTCACAAACTATAAGTTATTCAGTTTTGCTAGTCATGTTTTAAAATTTGCTTGCTTGTTCATTCATAATTACAGCCTACTTTGTCGTCATTGGCCCCAAATCACAAGAAAGGGTTAAGGGCCTTACTCAGGCTGTGTGGATCTTATTGTGGCTACAATGGGGATTGAAGCACCGACCTTGCGTGCCCCAATCATGTACCTTAACCACTACGCTACAGGCCACCCTAGGGAGTGGCAAAGTAGGGAACAAAGAACAGACTGACATTTGAAAGCTTACCAATACGTTTAGCTAACATGTCAGATCATACAAATTAATTAAATAATTAAGAGCAGAAATGAACATGATTCAGAAATAAATACAGCCATCCTAGCACACCTCCACATAATCATTTTTAGTTGACATCAACTGACTAATGCCATTGTATGCAATTCAATCAACAATTAACAACCTAAACTTGAGTAAATGCACAATTAATTAAGTTTGGCGATAACTAAATGAATGACCAGTTTTATTTATAAGTCAACCTTAAGGACAAATGTTGATTGAATCCAGGCCCTTGTCTGTCCGCTTGGCTCTATGAAGGGTGCGTGAGAAGAAAACAGCATGGGCCTTCCTGACAGCGAATGCAGTCATTCTGCATGTCACTTTGTTTAATGCTCTCCCAGATATCCTTCAGCTTGGCTGAGCATCCGTGAAGCTTCAGCCCACAGAAACAGCTGGCTGCAAACATCACACCTGTCAGGGCCTCCTTTACTGTCCGTGATTGAAACATTGAACTAGTGAGCTGGAAGTGGACAGTAATGTCTGAGTTCTGGATCTGGATCTACCTGCACACTTCTGCGCCTTTTCTAACACAGCTATCAGTCAGAACAAATAATAATAAAACTAACAATCCTCCACCTCCTGCTGCTACTACTACTGCGATACTACCACCAACAACAATAACAAAAACATTTAATAATCACTATTTACCATTCTTTTTCTTCACAATCATATCCCCTATCCAGTTAATTCTGTTGTTTGCTGAACTCATGGAAGTGTTTGAGAAGAGAAAGAAGAACGCTTACATTTATTCATGAGTCAAAGTACAGAGGACAGGCTGAATTCAGGACACTCACCTCCCAGAGAGGCTGCTGTCAAATTATGGCAGAATTTAAAAAATATAGGCTTGTTGTTGGTGATAAGAAGGATTAATCTTTTATAGACGCTGCGTTTACCCTCCTAATCACATGCTGTACGTGTCTTTCCATGGAATAATTGCTAAAGCAAATTGATGGAAATCTTTGCTTGATAAAAAAAAGAGTAGTCAAGAGATTCCCCACTCTTCACAGGAAAATTAATCTTTTAAGAATGATTTATGCCATTTTGTGTAGACATAATCTTTTCAAACAGCCTTAATCCAGTTTAGACCTGTCAATTAAGTGAGAATACAAAGATGTTTTTCCAGCTGAAATAATGTTTATTTTATTCCCCTAGAAGTTAATGTCAAGACTGTGATGAACACCAACTGTTGCCAAGAAGAGACACAATCTCTTTGTAAATGCCTAGAACACCATTCTGCCACTATGACTTATCACCAAGAACCCCCATACACTTGATGAAAGAAACTTGTTTTATTGAGAGGCATATCTTGGACCATGTAATGCCTAACAATAGAAATGTCACCTTGAAGAGATGCAATGCTTTCGGTACTCAACCATGCATACGTAAAATAAAGCTGTGGTTCTGACTTAAAAGGGATGCAGTGGATTCCTTGTTTCTCACATAGATCCAAGTCTTATGGTTCTAGTGTGAGATGATTACATTAAAATATAACAGCTTACTAAAAGAGAAGTATCCGGAAATTCAGCAATTCATACCTAGCTTTAATGCAGAGTAACCAACCAGCACTGCTGCAGTCATGCAAAGCAGCTTTAATGAGCAGAAATCCACCAACACTGCCGCAGTCATGCAGATCACCTTTTCTTGCACAGTGACCTGGCAGCAGTGTAATGCACCAATAATGTGAACGAGCTTAGCGTGCATCAACCCACGAGCATGTGTCCAAAGAGGAAGCTGTACTTCTTCAAGGCAGGACATCTGTTCTGTTCTGCTTCCACCCCCTGATCTCCCAGACCTCAGAATAACATCAGTCTTTTACAGATGGAGCTCAAATACATTCTCTTCCAACAGGAAATAAATACAAATTTTGACAGACTGTAAAAATATATCTTTTATGTGCTTGTTAGGGGTCCAAGCATCAGCTACTGAAACCCTGTTTTTATTCCTCTTCACCTGTATTTCCCATAACCCCAATTTTTCAGCAGAACTCAGCATGCCTGCCCCCGGCCCCAGGGAGCCAATCAACATCATGGTAACGCTGAAGCAGTTGAATTGTCAACATTTCATTAAAAATCACCAGTATGCCAGCACGATGTATGATACTGGGACATATGGCTTACCACACCTTTCCATGTTGAACATTTCTCCAAAGTATATGAGCTCGATCCACAATGTTTGATTGGTGCAGATTTTGAAAATGATATCATTAAGAGCTAAATCTCCTATTCATTGCATGTCATCTACTGATACAGTCATCAGATTTGCTTAAAAGAACATTATACTGACAAGAACAAGATGTTCTGCCCTGCGTGGCTTCATAGTCTGTTTTATTTACAGATGCAAATACAGTTCCAACCCATTGTTTTTGCAAACTAAAAAGCATGACCCCCCCCCCCCCCCCCCCGCCCCTTAAGTCTCCTAGTAAGTGTATTGCTCCAGAGATCAAACTTGTATGTAAAAATCACTTACGTAATCTGTTTTGTCACTCATAAAATTTACACAACTTCTCCCACACGGACAGGACAACTTCTTCCATGTGGAGGCCTGTCAGTTTCATATCGCCCATGTCAGTCACAGATTGCTTACAATTACTCTGATACTTTATGGGCGTCATGATTTATTAATCTGAATACGTTTAAAAAGGATGACGCAATGGTTTTAATTCTGCATTCATACAAATACTGAGCAGAAAAGTTAGTGGTGGAAAGCATGTCAGGGTTGAGTGTAAAATCTAGTTTTTGAGTAGCTGTGTATTCCCAGTGTGAATATGGCCACAACCATACACACCGCAGCTCACCCGTTTTTCTTCATTTTATACATAATTACTCAGCTGGTCAGTCTTAAATGTATGCTGTGGTGTTGGAGGTGACATCTCAAGTCCTGGCAGGGGGTTGTACAGTGCTGTTCGTGTTTGACCAAAATCCATTTCACACCAAAAATGTGGGTCATTTCCAGGGACTCTCACAAAATATTTCCTTAATTACTGTTTTGGTTATATCTCTTTCTTTCTACTACTTACTGAAGTATCTATCTGTAATTCTTTCTGTGACTTCTCGTTACACTCCATCAAATTTGAATACGTGCACCTGACACAAGCGGTGGATATATACAACCAAACACATTGAATCAATATTGCTACAAAAATGGCATGATGAAAAGCTATCAAATATGTTATTTCTTAATATGATAAAAATATGGATTAACACTTGAAGATATCCAAGGTACTATACTCAGTGAGGATAGCTCGTGCAGGGACAGTGCCATTATTACCACAAGGGAGCCTCATGGCTTTGTTCAGAAATGACAACGTCACTTCTCGGTTCGAGTCCCCGGTGGCATGGTTTATGAAGAACAAAAAGATGTTTTTCAGCAGGAAAGCCTCAGTTGGCTGATATAATGAAACCGTTTTAGATTTCTGGATGGGTTATCTCTGCAAACGTCTGAGCAAACCTCCGGAGCTCAAAGGCAGTGGAGACAGCTGAAGGACATTACTCCCACAGTGGAATCTCAGCACACTCACATCCAGGGAACTGGACGCCGACTCCACCCGTCTCCTAATCTCCATCTAATGCAATTATCTGTAGCATTGAGGTTTCTCACAAAAAAAGGAAATATGAGTCTGGATAAGTTCACTGAGCCATGCGTGTGTTTAGATTAGTTTACTGCTAAGACACATGACAACCATTTGTACAAGAACAATAAATTTTAAATGTTACCAGGTTATGAATTTTAAATATCATAACACAGGAAACTTTTTAAATGTAGCTTTTTTCTTTAGTCACGGATAATAAAAAAACACTTTTCATTATTTCCAAAGCTGGCCTTCTGTTAATGAGCTTCGCATTTTAGGCCACGTTGTCTTAATGGCCTCCTAGACAGCGGCAATGGATATTTGAACTAGCATGCCCGTGAAAGAGGCCTGGATGATCAATGGCTGGCTTCAAAGACTCAGCGAGAGGTATTCTTGGATGCGCATTGTTCCCAGCAGTCATGTGAACCCGCATAGACCTGTATACACCGAGGCTTCCAGGCGTACGTCAGGCTGCACCTGCCTCCCCCCAAGAGGGCCGAGAGGCTTCAAAACACAGCCTTTCACAAACACCAAGCTCAATCAACAGCTCCTCAATGTGCCATCACTGACTGTCATAAACACAGACCTGCTTAGCTAACTAGGCCAGTTGTATTAGGCATGTGTAATTCATTTCTATTTCAGCATGAAGGTGGGGGAATCAAATATGAAGGAGAACCTTCACTTCTACCTGGCTAATTAAAATTTTATTTTTTTAAACATTCATCAGAATTATGATTTGTGGAATCATAGTCAGCTTTTCTATTTTTCTGGGATGGGGTAATGATGGGACTTCCCTAAGCTTGCTAAAATCCTTTTTCTCTCACTTCAGCAGCAAGATCATAATTGCTGTAACATGCAGCACGCTCCCCTCTTTGTTCATGTATGTATCGTGAATCACACAAAACAACAGAATGAAGACCACTGATTTATCCAGACCCAGCTGCTGAAAACTCACACATTGCAAATGCAGTTATTTTGGGAACACACAGAACAAAGAACCACAGAGGACAGAACAGAAAATGCCTTCGGGCTGTTTTATCCATTATATCACTAATTTTCATACATTGCCAAAACTTTTGCTCCAAAGCAGATATTCTTTGTGATTGTTGAAACTTTTCAAGAAAGATATGTCACTGTTTCTCTCTGCCTTTCACTAAGGAAACACAATGAATAATTCATCACAAAGGTGTGCAAAACAAAGAATGCAAAGGCAGATAATGTTCATAAGCTTTAAAATCATTCAAATAATTTATACACTTTGCATGTACCACATGGCACAGGCTTTGACATGATGTGACACGGTAATCTCTCTGATATCTGACACTGCTGGGACCAGAGGCAGCACAGATTGGGGAATAGATTAGATAAGTGAAAACAACTGAATTAACTAGCAATAGAACACACAGTTTAGAGAAAACATGTAAGCACACGAGAATGTGTATAATGGCACATGTTTTAATGAATATAGTAATGAATATATATAGGTGGATGAACTGGGGTTGCCTGGGAGGGGGTACATGGAAAGTTAATACTGTATAAATGAAAGAATATTAGTCAGAAAGATACTGCATATATACAGTATACACACACACACACACACACACACACACACACACACACTTCAGATACACATACACCAAGAGAGCAATTTATTAGGTAGACCTGTACTCTTGTTTATGCAAATACTTAATCAGCCAATCATGTGGCAGCAACTAAATGGATAAAAGCATGCAGACATGGTCAATAAGTTCAGCTGTTGTTCAGACCAAAAGTCAGAATGGGTGGTTTGAATATCTCAGAAACTGCTGATCTCCTGTGATGTTCAAGCACAACAGTCTCTAGAGTTTGCAGAAAATGGTGCAAAAAAAAAAAGAGGGCAGCAGCTCTGCGGGCAAAACCGCCTTGTTAAAAGCAACAGTAATGCAAATAGCCACACATTATAACAGTGGTATGCAGAAGAGCATCTCTGAACACACAACACGCCAAACCTCTTTGTGGATAAGCTACATCAGCAGAAGACCAATAAGCCTAACAGATACCTAATAAAGCACTCACTGAGTATATGTTTTAGGTTTTTCCTTTTTCCAAGATTTTTCTGGTTTTAGAATTTGTCTGGTTTGACAGACCGTGGCTGGCTCTGTACACGAATCCTTTGAAGGAAAATGACATAATGCCCCAAACAGAGAGCAGAAGCCTTGTGCAATTTAGACAGAATCCCCAAAGTGTCAATACCTAGACGGCGTCCAATCTCCATTATAACAGGACATCTGTAACGGCATATGTTGCCATGGTGAAACCCCACTGGTGTCACAGTGCGGTGGCAGCTCTGGAACCTCTCCATCCCTTCCCTGACAGTGACAACAACAAATCCCTCCGACAATATGAGTCACAGACAGCAGCCTGCCAACAAACAAAGCTCTCGAGTCACAGCTCGAACGTCATTTCAACTCCAAATGCTGTAAGCCCTGGGAAGGGAGGATGACACCACTTTTTCCACACGTTTCTAACACAAAAGTATTTACAGAATGGAATGTAGTGCTGCAAAAGCTACGACTAATTCATAAAAAAGGCCTGTTGAATACATACTAGCTGCAAGCTATCCGGATAATGCCAGAGCAAGACAATGGAAATCGCTGCACACGTTGATTGCTTTTCCAGTTGCTTCCTGTTTCTTTCCACATTTTTCAAAGGTGAGGTTTTGTGAAATACGAGTCCCACCTTCCATCTCAGGTAACAATCTTCTGGAGATACCATTTCAGCATTCAGGCTGTGAACGCACAGGTCCAGAACCTGCTCTGTGATAATCAATAAATCAAAGTGCAATCACGCACAGACGGGATAAAAACCAGACACATATTTTTGCGCCAAATGACCAGAGGTGCCCTGGCCTACAACGTGTGAAGCTTTACTGGGCCCTCTTTTGCCAGACACCATAAAAGCTTCCTATTCAGAGCACACTCCTGCACTATCAGTCACAGACACCACTCTAAATTACGCATCGTCAGCAGTCAACACCTACCAGATGTTCGTCCTCCATCAACATCTATTCACTTGTAGCCAGCTAAGGGAACTCACTCTCAAAACACTCGCAGAACACCACGAGTTACAGCTCCTTTCACTTATGAGTTATGTTCGCCCTAAATGCTTTTTTCGCTCTAGCAGTGTAATTACTGATGACAATGCAACAAAAGTCAAATCCTGAAAATGTAGCATTGGTTGTACCCCTCAGGTTAGCCCCTTTTGAGATCTCTATTGAAATTACCATTTCAAGTATGGGACATTATTTAAGATGGCCCTGGCCTGTTATACAGGGCTCCCTTTAAGGTGCGCTGGAGAAGGCCATAGCCTCCCCATTCGGCTAATTTCAAATCTCAACTGAATAAAATGGACTTAATTTCAAATCATCTTGCCTGCAGAGAGTCTTTAATGATGAATATAAAAATGTTTCAAAATCAAGAGGATAAAAACCTACTTTCTGTGGGAGAAATCTATTACAGTAATACATTAAATAACACATGAAAGGTAGGCCACATTCTCAAGATGAAACTTACAGCTTAAAAATGAACTGTGTCTGTATTTACATAAGGGCTAGGCGTTCATTTTCCCTGCAGTCATACAGGACAGATATAGTAAATTGTTGCATCTTTTAAAATTTGTAGGTAATGTAGTTTTGTGCTCCTTTTCATTACTTTTCCAATTTGAATACATAATGGGTTTCACCAATGAAACGTTCGTTTTTCTGCGATTCAATCAGGAGCAAGTTGGGTAAGCGCATGTGAAATGTAGAGTATGTGTAATAGCTCATAAGCGCTGATATAGCAGGCGTTTTGACTTCGCCACCCATCCACACCTGCGAAAGCATTGCCTGACATTCGCCCGTCAGCATGCCGGCTGTGTCCGTTATTTGGGGCCAGGTGACGAGCTGTTGGTGTGCGAAAGGTCAAGGGATCCTTTCTGAAGGGGTAAAGAACGTTGCTCACGGTTTCCCTTCCTCTGTAATGGAGCAGATCCGATTCAACGCGGTCCCTGGCCCCTGTGCCTATTTGCTCAATGGCTTAATGTGACAAATCTGCTTGTGTGTGCATCTGTCAGGAATGGCAATTTCATACTTGACCAGGCCCATTTCCTCCAGAACCTCATTAGAGCTCAGCCCACTTTGCCAACAGAGGAGCACAGCGGCGAAACGATCCTCCACAGGGCAGAAAGTGCAGCCGCCTGAAAAGTACCCCTTTCCTGTTCTGGGGGCTCATCAATCTCCTCTTATTTTAAGAGTGATTTTCCAACATAGGTGCAGCCTGATCATCGGAACAGGGGTTGTACAGGGACACCAAAACTCATGTCCGTGATTATTTATGACATATATTCACAAGAGCATTTTATTATTTTATTAAATAATTTTTTTAAATATGTATTTTTTTGACTGTGGATGCTTTGGTACTCTTTCATGTGCACCCAGGGAGCCCGATCTCACAGCTGTAAGCCTTGTCCTCTCCTTCGAGAACATGCCATGCCCAGCGCTGCTCATTTTCACTCCATAGTCCACCGGTTGAACTTCACAGATGCCGAGACAAAGAAGGACGCTCCATATGCAGCTTGTGCAGGAAGACTGTGGCTGCCCTACTGTCCAGAGAGGCAGGGCTCCCTTGTGCATATCCAAACTTGCCTTAGTAATTAAGCAATCAAATTCATTAATTAGTCAGTCAATCAGTCACGGTAGTGCAGCGCTGTTGCCTCACAAGAAGGAGGTTCTGGGTTGGAGTTTGACCCAATCCTGAGTGGAGTTTGCATGTTATCCTCATGTTCACGTGGGCTTCCTTCAGGAGTTTCCATTTCCTCCCACAGCCAAAACATGTAGCCCAGGGACTACAGATGAAAAAATGACTGGCACGTTCACAGAAATATTATTGTCCCTATCAAATTAACTAATACATTAAATGAAATCCATGAATTGTAAAGTGGTTACAGAATGGGGAAGAAATGTGATCTAAGGGACTTTGGCCATGGAATGATTGTAGGTGCCAGAGAGGGGGGTTTGAGAGGCAGTTCTATGGTGAAAATGCCTTGTTAATGAGAGAAGTCAGAGGAGAATTGTCACACTGGTTCAAGCTGACAGGAAGGTGACAGTAACTCAAATAACCATTGCCTACAATAGAGGTATGCAGAAGAGCATCTCTGAACATACAACACGTCAAACCTTAAAGGTACAATAGGTAATATTTTTGTGTTAACATTGTTACAAGACCATTGTAAATCCCTTCCAATCATTGAAAATGAAACTGACATGTTGACTCACCCTCTGCAAGTGTTTATAGTCGACACTGTGTAAACATTGTATAACTGTACAATAATTCAAGCACATTGGCTAAAAATTGGTTCTAATTGCCATAGCCAATGGCATTTCAATATCAGCGCGTTTACAGAGAAGGGGTGGGATAAGCAGTGTTGTGGTTTGAAGGTGTTTGTTGCTGCTATTCCTCTCTTGACAGTTCGTCCGAAATGACCTATTGTACCTTTAAAGTGGATGGGCTATAACACCGATACATCAAAAAAATAAGTCTAATGAATACCGAAAAGAGTATAAATCCCCTGTTTTTCTTTGTGTGCATCAGCCAGCCCACTGTGGTAAAACAGCACTGAAAAGGATCCACAAGCCAACTAATGAAATCCCAAAACCTTGCAGACTGACACAAATCGTTCAGGATGGATTCTGTACGAAGGATAAAAGACGTTTCCAGCGTGAGATGATGGACATTTACTCCTGGGTGACAGGAGGACCGGTGGCCCCGCTCGACAGTTCTTTATGGCACACTGACAGACAGTAGCATTAATTAAGACATCGCTGGACTATAATTGTGTCAAGAAGCAAAAAAAAGAAAAATCTAATATGAGTAAAGGTTACCAAGTGTGTCCTCTTTGGAGTCAGACGTTCTACTTTCCATGAATATTAATGCGCTTAATGAAGACGATCTTCATCTTGCCATTGTTCTGCAGTCAGATGGCAGTGTATTTTCTCTTGGTTAAAGAACAAATATGTCAGGGGAGACTGTCCAGATTTTTGTCTCCAATTAAAATGAATGCATTGTGTGTGTGTGTGTGCGTGTATAGGTGTGTGTGTGTGTGTGTGTGTGTGTGTGTTTCTACTTGAATGGAGGGAGTGAGAGAGAATTCTTTAAACTAGATATTGAATATGACAGGATTACAGATATTGTTTCTTATGCAACATTAGGGGACCAAGCACCAAATGCCTAGGCTCCCTGTTATTGATCGAATTAGTTGCACTTTAGAGAATTTCATGTCAAATCCGGGTCCTCCCTTGAAGCCAAAGAAAGGTTGTCAGGTTTTGTAGAGGGCAAAGGGCTGCACCGGATGAGGTCCCACAAGAAACCTGCTGTGGTCATAAGAAGGCCAGTGTGTTATGAGTAGAAACAGAAAAGTGACAAGTTAACAAATCCTTGTTGATATGTTCTCAGTAGAGTGGTGTGGATGGGGGGGGGGGGGGGATGGTGCTAAGATTAGGGCAGCTTTCAATACAGAAACACATGAAGCCTGAACGTTGTATTGGGATTGTGGGGGTGCATTTCACAAGACAAGGGTGCGGAAAGCAGATGTTCTTGAATTATAATGCAACAAGTAATATGTATGAATTGGCTGGTTACTGTGTGGTAACAGACAGTTAAACCAGTCTGGCAATGCATAGCAGAGGTATATCTGTGTTTATTGCCATTGAAATAAACCACAAATATATGTTCACAAATGAACAGAGGGACTAACAAATACTTTGTCTAGCAATTGACACATTCCGTTGAATCCAGGCCAGTGTTTCAATGCTGTACACAATCTCATTTCATATAATTATGTTTGTTGCTAATTTCAGTATTGTATCTGTTTGAGTTGACAATGTAATGCACTAAAAAAAGTAGGTTTAATTCACACTAATTAAACGCTTCCATTTAGCATAATAAAATTACCAATTTGAGTGAAAATATATTAGCCCCCTTCACAAGAACAGATGAACAGAGGAACAGATGTGAGAACTTTAGTGTTACATATTCCTTTACTGACTCAATGTACACTCAGTGAGCACTTATTTAGGTAGACCTGTACACCAGCTTGTTAATGCAAATATTTATTCAGCCAATCATGTAGATACTAAATGCATAAAATCATTCACATGTGGTCAAAAGGTTCAGCTGTTTTTCAGACAAAATGTCAGAATTGGGAAGGAATGTGATCTAACTTTGACCGTAGAATGATTGTTGGTGCCAAACAGGGTGGGTTGAGTATCTCAGAAACTGCTCATCTCCTGGGATTTTCATGCACAGCAGAGAGTAGTGCGGGGGAAAAAAAACATCTAGTGAGCAGCAATTCTGTGGGCAAAAAAGCCTTGCTAATGAGAGTCAGGGGCCAGACTGGTCAAAGCTGACACAAAGGTGACAGTAACTCAAATAACCACACATTACAGCAGTAGTATGCAGAAGAGCATCTCTGAACACACAAAGTGTCAAACCTCTAAGTGCATAAGCTACAGCAGCAGAAGACCAATAAGTCTAAATAATCAGTTCAATAAATACCTAATAAAGTGCTCACTGAGTGTATGTTTGTGCTGGGGAGAGCAATCCTTTAATATTGATGTTTTCTTCCAACCCAGGCCTGTGTACGTTTTCATTATGTTTTTAATTTCATGATTATTATTGTCAGATCATGCAGGACACAGAACCTCCCAAGAATACAAAGTAACACCAAGTACTTCAATATTAAACACATCGTAATTATCACTGCCAATCAAGAAACAGGAATTCAGAAGAATCTTTTCTGGGTAATAAGCACTGACTCTTCATGAAAAATTAGGCAAAGCTATTTCTGGGGAAAAAGTGCTCAGTTTTGCCCCAGGGCAGATCCTGTATGCCTCAGCAGTGGAGCGACTTGAATAAAGACCTGCTGTGGCTGACATATCCTGGAAATGTCATTGAAAGAGTGCCTTTTGTTCCCAAGGTTCACATATGTCTACAGTTAATGGATTTAGGTAGAGGAGATAGCTTGTGTATTCCAGAAGGGGCTTGGACAATCCAAGAAACTGAGCGATTGTTCACAAGCACATTTTAGCAAGAAATCGATAGTGACCTCCCCAACCTGTATTTGAACCAGGAAAAACTGCCACCTGCATTAATCGCAGGTCAAATGTAAGGAAAAGATGAATGCAATTCGAGCTTTGCTATGTATTGACGCATTCGTGAAATGCTGCCGTTTGGCTGGAAGTGTGAAATACAGCAACACCTGTTTTAAATTCACTGATTGTTAAGCACGAGAAGAAAGTTTTGTGCAATATGCATAACCAAATGCTAGAATAATGAGCCATCTGCACGTGTGATCCAGCCCCGGAAGTGCCAAGCACCGTACCATCTGCGTGGCACTTACCAGCTGTTTGCCTTCTTAATACGTGCTTATTTAAACTTGGGCTTGTTCCCCTCTTGGAAAACAATGATTTCAGTGGCGCTTTTAATTACTTGACAGCCGTGATGTCTGTTGAAATTGGGTTTGAACCCATTACCAGACTCCTGTGAGAGCTTGTGTCACCATCTCAATCAAATAAGAACAAGACTAATAGCACAGTTACTTATTACAGCCCTGCATCTGACATTTGAAAGAACACAAAAAGTCACAAAATATAAATAAACTGAGAGGAATTTCAGAAGCTAATCTGTCAGTCATGCCTGGAGGCAGTCAATATTTGTCCGACACATTGGCTCATAATAAAATCCTTTTTTAAACAAAATTAAACGTTTTACCACAGTTCAATGAGTTTGGCAATAACCAACTTTTTTTTTTTTGGTGATGGAATTAAGCCATGCTTTCAAGTCAAGGATGCATTCTGATACACTCTATTCCTGAGCATTTTGGAGAACAGGTGTAATAATAAAATAGAAAACAGAAAGATAATACAGGAGAGCAGTGACTCTGGCTTGGATTTACTCCAAGGTCATCTCATAGACATAGATCATGAACATTTGAATTTCAATATTACAAAGACAGACGGAAGTTAAATATCACGCCAAGATCAAACTTACTGATGGAACTTAATGAGCTGTAGGAAGCCTCAATTTCAGAATCAGAACAGATGGACTTTTGATGGAGGATGACAGAACAGCTGACCACCATCTACATTTGTCAAGGTATTTCAAAACATCAGCTTGAGATGTGCCATGATTTTGCACTGCCCTCAGTGATGAATCCTCGGAGGAATCTCCGGAAATGTCCGTCAGCGTCCGTGAATCAAACAGGATGGGTCAGGATAAAACAGGCTGACAAACGTAGGGCAGACAGGCCGTCCACACAACTAAACACATCCCAGTGTTGCATGATGAGCGACAGTCAAGCTGATGCATGTGCACACACACACACACACACGCACACATACATGCACGCGCACACGTGCACACACACACACACACAAACATACATATGCACACACACACACACATACATGCACGCGCGCACACACACACACACACACAAACACACACACATACACATACATATGCACACATACACTCCACATATCCACTCACATACAAAATAGTTCACTGTCTAGCAACACAAAAAAAATGTATAAAACCATGGTGCCCCACCAACAGTGGGCTAATTTTATTGTATGCCACATGATTCCTCCCACACACACACATGCACACACACGCACACATATGCTTGCACACACATGTAAAGGCAGGCAGCTCATGAGTGTGTTTGGTAGAGAAGTGATTAGGCACAGTGGATAAGCAGATTTAACGTGTTAAAATGTCCAAAATGTAAAAATCAATAAATACCCAAAACACAAAAAACAGAACCAAAACCCATACCTTGCAGTATGAAGAAATAGTAGTTTGAGTGAATATACTGTACTGCTTTAGCACTTCTGTTCTACTTTCCATTATAAAATATTTGGCGAGCAATTTTTTTCTGTAATTCTATCTTTCTAACAGGGTCACAGAACAAAAGAAAGTGGAAAAAAGAGTCACATTTCTGAACATTTCTTTCCCTTGATGTCATTCCGGTCTCTGCGCGAACACAATGAGCGATGATAATGACTTACTCATTTCTCAAATGACAAACCTGATGTAATCTTTTAGGAAAGGTTTTAAATTGATGAACCTCTAGGATCGCTTCTTGTCCAACATAAAATACATTGCGTGCAGTTAGATTAAAATGGGATACTCTTTCATTTTATTTCTTTGTGCCTGGGTTTTGTTATTGATGTGGGCACTTTGAAAGGAGATTGCAATAAAACAGCAGTGGAAGCTGAACATGCGGTGTTTTCTCATAATCATATTGAAAAGCACTGAAATCCACAGATCATATCTATTCATGAATGAGCTTTACATTGCCAGTGAGTTCAGGACTGCTTTGTATATATCAGCCACTCACCCGCTGAGACAATTTGCAAAACAATTTGCAAAACAGCAAAATTGACCGGGGATAAGATTCAAAGGAATGTTATCAAAAACTCGGATCAGCACAAAGAATGATGTCAACAGGGTGTTGAACTGAGAATTTAGGTCACTAGACCACTGACTGTTGAACGGACCATTCCTAACGTTCAGACTTTCCAGCTATTATGGAGATCGTGGTCATGTGCTATGGCATAGGGCTGGGCTGGAATAAATGGACACATTTCAGGATTTCATGCCAACATTTGTTCTTAATAATATAATCAATTGCATCATCATTTCCTTGATCTGACATTTTTTGCAATGCTTAGCTAAAGCTGAAGACTACCCTGTTTCACTGTGAAAATCAGTGGGAATTCAGTGAAATTGTGCATCCATGGTATGGAGTTAAGTTACGTTGCTTTTGGGTTTAGTGGTATAGTGGCTTGAAAATTGTAACTTTGATTAACTTTGTCACATTCATATATTACATATACCTTGTTGTTTTTGCAATATGCTCACAGCATTTGGATTTGTGATAAAAAGATGAATATGAGACAAAAGTATAAGCATTTATTTCATTGTATTTTACCATTTGACTGAAACAGCTGTTGAGGGGGACATTTTCAGCTGTGCAAAATGAAGTTAACGGATGATTGACAGATGTTAACTGTTGCTCAGGTATTTCATCTGCATTAATTATTCACACATAAAACAGCAGTGAGAGTCTGGGCTTGGTATTCACCTTTGTTTTCATCTTGTTCATGCATTTGGAGTCAGAACCATCACAAAGACAAGATGACAATGGCTAAGAAATTTGTCCAGCTAGAGACCAACTTTGACCAGCTAGAGACCAGCTTTGACCAGTTAGAAGTGTTGAAAATGTAAACCAACGTAGTTGGTTAGATGGTCTAAGATAAGCTAAGATGGTCTTAGTTGGAATTTTCATGAGGGATATCAAGTGCAGAATTTTGTAAAGTCTTGAAAGAAAAAGAAGCCACTGGTGGACATGACAGCCAAGGAAGACACTGATCAGTGACATCATTAGCAATCTCCAGAAGACAGACTCCAGAGGACAAGATATGTAAGCCACTGCATGCAAAAGACTGTGGGACTAGAATTAGAGAGGGTACACTGCAAGATGCAAACATCTCATCAGCAGCAGGATTCGCAAGGCCAGATTACAATTCCCCCCAAAAATACAGAGATGAACTAAAGGAGTTCTGGACGTTTTATGGACAGATGAGACCAAAATATACCTTTACCAAAGCTATGGAAAGCGGAAAGTGTGGAGAATGCTAGGAACAGCCCATGATTCGAAGCATATACAACCTGATCTGCAAACTATGGAGAAGGTAATGTCATGGGTTGGGAATGTATGGCTGCTTCTGGATGTGTTTACGGTGTAACAGAGGATAGCATCAGGAGGATGAATACATAAGTGTGCAGACAGATATTGTCTGGCAATGTACAAAGAGCCAGGCTTTCACCTGAATGTCCAGACATCTAGACGTCTCTAGACCTACATATCTAGCAAGGTGAAAACCCAGCTATATTTGGTTGAAAATTGAAAGGTTTCTAGCCAACTAGGACATATGCAGGCTATATCCAGGTGAAATCTGAGCTAAATTGAGGCTAAATTATTCTGTTTATGTCAAAATGTCTCCCAGATTTCCAGACGTCTAGATTTTTAGATTGGTCTAGATTCCTTCTTTTTCTCACTGGGTAATTGCAAATTATTATCAGATAGGCCTATCAGATCGGCATAATCCATTCCTATGTATTAATATTTGCTTGTTATACTTATTGAATACATATGTCAGTGTAGGCCTGCCTTGTCTAATTTCAGTCAATGTAAGTTTATATCCTCACAGTTTTCAAAATGACAGACCGGGCCCTTGGACTCATCCATGTCAACATTTCACGCTTAAACTTGTGGTCTTTCAGCAAGAAGCTGACACGCGCTCGTTTGTTTTGCGGCGAGCGGGCCAGATGGACAGATGACACGCGCGCGTACGTTCGCACGGGAACGCAAACAAAGGCCGCTGTGGCTCCAGACTCCCGGCGGACGCGGACGAGGTCAGATTAGACGCGGAAACCCGGCGAGCGGCGGAGCGGAGCGGGCCGGCTGAGATAGCGCTCCAGAGGAGGGATGTATGGGGCCTGTCAGCGTGGGCATGTTTTGTGGGGGGGTGTTAAAAGCTGTCAGATGGGGCCTGACAGCGGTAGGTTTCCAAGGTGATTGATCACGTAGGTTCAGAAGGAGTTCAGGAGAGGCTTAGACACGACGGGCGAATGACACCCCTGTGTCCTGGAGAAGAGAGAAGGGATGATGAAATATGTTATTGCAGGGCAGAGGGTAACACTGACTGCAGCAGATTATCAACCGGATGCGCCCCTCCCATCTCCCACCACCCAACCATGGGCAGGATGGCATAACCTAATGTCGAGCTTTCTATACAGCCTAACAATAAATGAACGCTTTAAGGCAACATTATATGAGCAATATTTTGAGAGGAAACTATGAATTATATGCATATTTACTCTCAACTTCCTTTCAACAGGAGGAAGCTATTATTAATTACAGGTTCCACTTTTAAAAGGAAACCTGAAGGTGCTAATATATAAATTTGATTTGAAATTCTGAAATTACATTGCATATGTTTTACATTTTTAGGTTTCACATATTTAAAATGGCGATAAATGGTGTTACAGTCTAACTTGAACCCACACAATCCTGTGCCAATGGTAACTTTAAGCATGGCAGCATCACAAGACATGCACTGAGACAATGTCCTTCAAGTAAGGACTAACAGAATAGGCCCACTACACTTATTTTATGCACTGAACCCGAGGTCATGAATCAAACTGAATATGATCAACCATTTTAGACATTTATTTTTGGTTGTCAGTTGGATGTCCACTAGATGTCTAGTCATTTTCTTCATTTAACATATTTGTAAAAATTACAAATATGAACACATAAGCACACATTATGATGATTATTTTAATAACTGAACAATGCTGCTAGCTAGAAACAAACAGACGAATAAATAAACGAATAAATAAATACCCCCAATGTAAGTTTACGTTTCTGTCTGGTTTACTCCAAGTAATTATTGGACTCCTACTTTGAAATAACCATCGCAACACGTGATGTTTCCTTAAAATAACAGGTTTTTCATAAAATACACTATCAGTAGACTACCCATCAGAGGCAGGTTGCATTACATTAAATCTATTTTTTTTTTTGCCCTACCACGAATGCTGCAAACGTGTATCATTTATTTTCAGTGCAGGGAGTCTTCCACCCGTTCTGCCCCCCCGCTCCGCGCTTCTGTAATAGACTCGTGGATGTACTGTAGTCAAACAAATGTTTTGCTGCCGTCAAGTCCAAGCGCGGAGGGAGGAGTGAAATGTTCAGTTTGTTCTGTGGGTCGTCCTTTGCTGGCATGGCCTCGCCCCGTTAGTGATGCGTGTGTCACTGTCACAGTGTATCCCAGGACTTTAGTCCTTGCTTAGCTTACATACACGAGCGAAGAGACCAGCATTGAACAGCAAGAGCTAAGCTTTGGTAGCGGAAAAGGAAATAATTTCCCGGAGACCTGGAATTAAAGATTTTAAACCTCTCTATGATATATGATTTCAAGAAACGTTTTGTGGTGTTGGATTATAAAGAAGAGAACGTAAGTAGGCTACTGAGATAGTACGGATTTGTATTTCTGAGTAATATTTCAGATCGCATAGCCTACGCATTTACCTGGGTAACAGTCGTCGCGAAACAGAAGGTTCAAAGATGCCAAGAAGAAAACAGCAAGCGCCAAAGCGGGCTGCGGGTAAGCGGGTACATTCATTTATCATGCGTCCATATCGCGCTCTTTCACGCTTCTTAAAGACGAAACTTTTTTACAGGAAATATGCTGATTTATGATGTCAATGATAGGATAACTGATGAACACGCCAGCTAAAATATTTGGATCACACATAAGTCCCGTGTCCCATTCCAAAGGGCTACATCGCAATGTCCCAATTAATCGTTTTTCATATGCGTTCAAAATGTCACATACTTTACTAAATGTTGTTTAATCAACTTACTATTTAGCTTACTTAATTTAAAAACTGCTGAAACATATGTTTCAATCGCTTCTCCAAAATGCAGTTACGAGACAGACGATCAGGATAATAATAATAATAATAATTATTATTATTATTATTATTATTACAAGGAACACGTTATATGCCAATTGTATTAAAAAAGCAACACGAGGTATGCAAGTGACTTAGAAGAGCACGCTAAAATTATTTAACAGATCAGAAGTTGTTCGCTGGGAACTCTGAAAGGCTGTAGACATAGTTAATACTTCTTGACTTACGCAGAACACATGTTGTAGTTAAAGACAAAAGGCTGGCAATGAGTCGTCGTGATCTATTTTATAGGTAGCCTATATGAAGCGCTGGCATTCGTTAGTTTCGTATTTTATTCTGTGCATTCGAGTTCCTTGTTATCGATTCAGGGATCTGTGTGTTCATGCACAACCTTGGTAATCCGTAGTCCCAATATATTTTCATTTTCTCACCCCCTCACTCCCTCTGTTTTATTGCCAGATTTAGATTTGACATTTGATTGATCACCTGTTATAGGGAGGGGGAGGGTGCGCTTTGATCTATCAGTCCCTGATAAATGACAAGTCGCTCGCTCTGGTAACCCATGTGTGCTAGTGACGTATTACCTGCCCTTTGAGTCCCCCCAGCTCAGACATGTACAATTATTGTCTTGTTTTGGTTATATTGTGGGTGGATGGTCTTCCAACCACCCCAGCCGCCTCCACCCCCAAGGCAGGATTAATGTTTCGAAAAGAAATTCATGCCCCTTGAGTAAGGGATCGTCCTCAAAGTGCCTTGCATGAGAATGGAGTGTGGCATAGTTTTAGGGGACTTATGGACTGCAGGTTTGAATCTCAGGTGGGATGCTGCTGTTGTGCCCTTGAGCAAGGTACTTCATCGAAATTGCCTCTGCACATAAATCAAGTTTTATAAATGGACATTATGGCCTGGATTTTATCAAAATTTGCCCTCAACTTTAATCTACAAATACAAAGGCTGGCAGATTTTTTTCCGGCCTTTGGTTTGGCCATTTCAACAGTCACCACAATTAATGTGCTGAACCACAAAAGAAGAATTAAAAGAAACAATTCAAGTCAAAGGTAAAGTCATATGCTTGTCAATAACCAGTTGATGTGAAATTAAAGCCAAGTTTGTCATGTTATGAAAGCAATATGTTACCCTGGATCAGGGTGTCTGTCATGCACACATGAGGCTACACGATGATCCCTGGGACCACCTAATGCTTCAAGGAAGAACACAATTCTTTAAAAAGTTAACTAGGGCTTGGATCCAGAACTCCAGAACAGATTCCAAAGGGTTCTTCCTATACTTTTACTTCATGAAAATGTTGATCTTAGTGTGCTGATACTGCTAACATACTGTCAAACTCTCTGGCTTGCACATTAAGTCCATCACCAGAAATTGGCTTTACAGTATGTCAGAGCACAACATATTTCGTTCGTGATGTGTCTTGTACCCCCGGCCCTCCCCCACCTGCTCCTCCATATTCAAATAAGCCATTACATCAATATAAATAATCATTGGATATCCTAGTTATATTCAAATGATTGAAAACGCTAATCTGAGTGTGAAGGCTCCACACACATGTCATGCCATGTTGTCACTTCAACACCAATGCCTGTGCAAAGAAAATAACATACGTTATCACAGTCAATTCTTCACTATTAAATCCAGGATCTGAGATGCATTTTCCATTAATGCACTAAGTATAGAACTTATATTACATATTACGTCGAAAGGCGACTGCAAATACCAGCATTTTTCCTACTTTAGCTTCAGCATTTTATTTGTTGTCTTCAGAAGGATTTCTGTCTTTTAGAAATTACTGTAAATAAAAATAATTTGTCAGCATTTTATTCAAGATGAATTTGTCTTGTAAGATTTCTCAGTACATCTTTCACAGTCTACCTTAATCCTTACGCTGTCTTTTGACACGTTGCAGTTTGCTTTGCTGCTAGTTTACCTTCATCAAATGACAGATGGTGACATAAATGCACTGTACTGCTGGATTTTCACCGTGCCTCTACTACAGTACTGTTGTTTCAGAGCATAAAAGCCATTTGGGCAATTATCACTCTTCCTTACGGTTTAGCCTTCAGATTCCAGATGGTGAGATTTCTGTGCCAGTAACGGTAGATTCCCCCCTCCACCCAAAAGAATTGAATACCCTCTTGCGAGTCCCTACATTCCGGTACCCCCATTCCAGCAACCCCCCCCCCCATTCATACTACATTCAGCAGAAGCCTTTATCTGACATTATATATGTACAATTATTTTGAGAACCTCAGCGAAGATTCCTCGGCACTAAGTTTATGCGCTTTCAAAGCACAGAGCCCGTAACCTGGTAAATGTGTCAGCCCTGTGGAGAAATAAGCCTTCCAGAAGTCTCTTCATTGTTGAGGTAATTGTCTCCTCCCTGACAGGCACATTCATCAGAAGCTTAATGGTCAATCAAAAGTTGGCAGGCAGAGTGTTTTCATTCTTTCTTGTCCGCTACATTAGGAATACTTAATCAAAATGTCTCCGGGTAATGGCTGTGAAGAGTTCATGACTGACTGATCCGCTGTCTGCGGCGATAGAAAATTAACAGCTCGGCGCTGGAAAGATGTGGGCCTGCAGATAAACAAATCGCGCATTAATATTTCATCTTCGGGAGCCCAGGCTGCGCGGCACAAGGCTGGAGTATTCCTGACTGTCATTCCTCTTTTTATATTCCTGAAGGCTCTCTCCAGCTGTAACTCATTTCGCTTGATGACTTTACTGGGGTTACGGAGAATGACGACAAATTGATTACCTGGCAGAGGGAGAGAGGGGCATAGAGATGAAGGCTGACAGCCGTGTTATAATAATGTGTTTAATGATGTGCACAGGAAGAACAAGGGAAGTAAGGTATTAGGATAAGATCGTTGAAGAAGCAAGGCATACGTTCCTTCTTAAAGCTGTAGTGTTTCTTTCTGATAAGGTGTTTTTTATAAGCATTTTATTTTCTAAGACACAACCATTTTTTTTTAAACCTAGGCTGTGACATAATTACACATGCGCCTCCATTCTTGTAGCACTCATATAGAAGGACTGCGACCAGATTTGGATCACCACCACAAATTTGAGGTAGCCATTTCTTCTTCAAGATCCAGTCGACAAAGGTACTGTGGTTAAATTGTTACGGGAGAAGGTCAAAATAACAAGGCGATATTTAAAATGATGGAGCCATTTCTGTTCCTCATGTCTCCCTCCCTCCTTCACGTATAATGAGCGAGTATTCATTACCGACATCATTGTCTGCTGCGTAATTTGTTTCCCCATAAACCATTTTGTTTATAGTCGAACCTGAGAGATACAAACCTCAGCGTTACAGGCTGAGTTATGGGTCAATTCAACGCAGTGTGAACATGGAAACAGTGTACACAGTTACGCCCTATCAATACCAAGCTCTTTAATGTCACTGATGCAAAAAAGCAAGCATTAAATTGAAGTAAGTCACATTTTCTATTAATACATGTTTTTTAGGCAAAGTTTGACTTAAGGATTAGCTGTGTTCAGTGTAAAGAAGGGCCAGACCAAAGTCAGTTTTGAATTTAGGCCACAAAGGAGTCACTGATAACGAATACATCCTTCAGAACATAATGAATGTCCTAATGAGAACCTGATTACTGTTGGTTTGATGTTTGATTGCTGCTTCATTTAAACTAATGTACAGCTACAAAATGCATTAAAATGAAACAATTAGGATCTATAAGGTTTAATAAAATTGGCTTATTTTGATGTCATAAGAGATCAGAACAAGGTTTGCTACTCAAAAGCTTCTACTGTATCTCACAAAAAACAAGTAATGGGGGAAAATACTATGCAGTTTCACTGCAGTTCTATGTCCATAGTGACATAATCCATCATCACTGGTTGACATATCACTATAACAATATCAAAGCTTTTCAAAGCAAGAAATACTAGTAAGCATTTTATCAAATTTGCAGAGTTGGTTTTCAGAAAAGTTTGAAAGACAATCTGAAGGATTTGGGTGAAAAAGCGTAACATGGCTGAAACTATTTGAGTGACTAAATTAAATCATAATTTTGCCCACCACTACTGCCAGTTTTTTTTGCTGTAGTGCTGTAGTTCTGGGTGGGCTATGTGAGTGCTACAGCACTCCTGTAGGTCTGTGTACACTGTATGGTGTAAATAGTCCCTGGTTCTCTTGTATAACTGTGCACACTGCAGGATGCAAAATATTATCTGGCTCTCCTGTAGAACTATGTGTACTGCAGGATGCATTTCAAGTTGTCCCTGGCAGTGGCTCTCCTGTAGAACTGTGTGCTCTGTAGGGTGTCAAATAGTCCCCGGTTCTCCTGTAGTACTGCATGCACTGTATGGTGTAAATAGTCACTGGCTCTCCTGTAGAACGTGTCCACTGTAGGGTGTAAATAACTGTGTTCTGTAGTTGTAAATAGACTGAATAGAAAAAATGGTTCGGAAAGATTTCTTTATCTTCTTTAGGGGTACCCTTTTTAGAATTTGGTAGGTGTGTGTCCCAGATTGAACTACTTTACCCTGACAAAGAACTCTTCAACTACATAGGGTTTCTCTATGGAGACACAGAGCAGCCTTTTGGAACACTTTCTTCTGAGTGCATCAACTTTAGTGTTACTGATTCTTCTGAGGGTTTGTGTGAGCAAATTGTGGAGAAACAGTGTTTGGATGCCCACACAAGTGATTGGTCAGTGACTTCCTACAACCTACAGTTCTTCTCGCCTTGACAGAAGTTGCTCTGGACAATACCATTTGCTAAATGCCTAATTGCAAATACAAATGTCAATTAGAAAATGTGTATTTAAAAACAATTTGATGGATTAATGATGGATTTAGAGCTATGATTGCAAATGACTTTGCAGCATTATATTAAACAGAAACGATTATGTCTGATGTGCAGTGTTTCTTGAAAGAACTGACTTGTCTCGTGAAAGATTACTGTTATTAAATTGTGGGTGTAGAGTCACGTCAATGGCTGACAACCTATTGTTTGCAGAATCTTAAAATCCGCCACCTACTTAAACAGTTTTTTTCAAATCATTATCTAACCAGCATATGAGAATTGCCCTCTTCATAAATGCACACATTGCTTAATGTCTATTAATAGAGTTAATGTGTTGGTTTTTCTGTGTTTTTAAAGACTTTGTCTTGCTATACAGAAAAATGACTGATACAACTACGTGAAGCAGGATGACACACCACTAATTCTTACTGCAAATATATTGTATGAATATTTTATTCTCAATTTATCTTCCAGAAAATGGTGAGAATATCATACTTGCAAACTTTTAATATTTCAGAGCAAAAATGACCACCAGTGCTACTTTAAATAATAGACATAATTACAGTGCTACTAAAACATGTTTGTGATAATTTAACCTCATTGAATTGTTATTTTTCTCATCTTCTGTCCCTTGCAAGTATTATTTCTTCTTCTGAATATTATTTCAGTGTACAAATACAATGCCCGATGAGCAGTGCAGGCAAAATATTAAATCGCTGCATTTCGCTATTAATATCACACTCCAGTCTCCATCAACGTCCTCTACAATAACCTCCATTGTCTTTGGGACCTTGTTTTTTAGATTGCTGTTTTTATATACTCTAGCTACAGTGAAATATGTTGCGATAATGATCATGTCTGGACCATTATCTTCATAAAGTCCTGTAATTAAAGAGGAAACAAAGAAACAAGGCAAGCTAATTTTTCAACTTTTTGTGGGCACATCGGATAAAATTGTGAATACTGCATGCTACTATTATCAGGTTTGCAATGAATTTATACTCAAAGTAAATATCAAAGTAAAATGTGAAATGTAATGGAAAATATTATATAAGCTGTGAGAATGTAACATTATGCAGAAAGGTGTAGGTCAAAGTGGAGGTCAAAGAATGATGTGGACAGAATGAACAGACCCCTCTGCAATGGCTTCCTGTTACTGCCTGCTACACGGTTGGCATGTCAATTCCTCACAATCTGCAAAACTTACACTGCAAGATCTCTGGCGAACAGGCACCTGGAAACTAAGCCAGCAGATCTCAAAGTCAGGTGATGGATGACAAGGCGCCGTGCCGTTGTACTGTTCTTTAAAAAAAAGAGGCGAATAACATTCACGCGCGACCTGACCGACGCGGATCAGTCATGCTTCCCTGGCTCTGCGTTTTTTTCTCCCCCCGTTTTTGTTTTTTTGTGGTCCACTTCCACTCTGCCATGCCCGTCTCATCTCGCCGCCCGCCCTTTCAGAGGGGTTTATCAGCAGGCCAAACATCTGTTTCCCCGTCCGTCAAGCACGACTCGTGCCTCAACCTTGAGCCTCCTTTTACAAATCCACCCCGGGGTGGGCTTCACACTTCAGCGCGCGTGAAAGCGAGCTGATCGACGGCCTTGTCCAAATACCACCGGCAGGGATTTACTCTTCGTTAGTTAAAGGCAAATTACACACTAATATCAGGAAGTATTTCTTCCAGATGCAGATAGGTCTTCTGGAGATATGTTTGGAATGGTAATAGGGACAAAGATCAACATACAGTATAAATACTTAATGTGGGTTCAAAAAGAGCTCCCGTTCTGCCATCAGTATTGCTCCTGTGAAACACCACTGAAGTTTGAGGAAACACAAACCTCAGAATTGAACTCATACAGCATCAATAATTTGTAATGGACAATCGTATTAAATAAAGATTAAATTTTTTTTTCCATAGCAATGTATTTTCTTAGACGGACACCCTTTCCCCCAGTTAGGCCCCAACGCTCGGGCTTTCTCCAAATGCTGGGAAAAGCCCGGAAAGACAACATGTCATGAATGTCAGGAGTCATTGCTTCCTGCAGGCCCTCCCCTGCGCCATCAATCAGAGAGATTCATGGGAATGTCAGAACCCATGTGGCCACTTCTGCACCTGGTAGATTTCTTGGCACGAGCTCATCTGTAAAGCGCCAGTTTGTGTCATGGACTGTCCGTGCGTGGGCGCGTCAGAGAGCTCTCGTGTGCGTGCAAGTGTGTCTGTTTGTGTCTGAGTGTGTGTTCTGTCCTGCCCTGTATCAGTACTCGCACCCTGGCAGAGTCCCAGCCGGGAGATTCAGCCATTGTCCAGAGCCTTCATTTGGGGACTTCATCAGCCTCTAAATCTCCCTCCCCTTTCACCTCTGGGCATACATATTCATTCCACCTCCTCTTGGCAAGAGCCGCACTGCAAACTGGAGCTGGATCCGGCTGCTTTTTTTCTTCTCTTGAAATTACATCTGGCGATACGGTTCCCTCCCTCTCTCTGACCTGGATTTGAGAAACTCAATGCGGGGGCCATGGAGTCTCAGCCACACAGGCAGTCATAGCCGTACATCATGTCTACGAGGAAAAACATGCTGGATTCAACCCATTTTCACTTAGGGTTGAAGCAGTAGAGCAGTCGTAGCATATGAAATAAAACACTGTATCATTTCTATTAAACCAGTGCTCTTTCTCTCCGATCATACATGCAGTGGAATAGATAATGATAATGAATGTCTGTTTCTTTGTGTGCCTCGTCTGCATTTCAGACTAAATTGCAGCAAAAATTCACATACCCAGTGAGTCAGATTTTATAATCTGATTTCAGGATGTTTATTCAAACCAGGATGTGCTGGTGACCGTCTTTTATTTTTCTCTTAGAGAAAAAGGAACAAATACATTTTTAACCTGGTTTGCAAGAAAGATAAACTTGGTACCATGTAAAATGAGTGTGGTTTCTGTGATATGGCATAGTGTTATTGTGAGTAATTACTTTTAAAATAACTTTTTTGTTTTTAACGTAGTTAAAAGTTGGTCATGCGATGTGACAATGACATTTGTGACAGAATTTCTCTACATTTGGTACATGACGACGTACGTCCACGACGTTGAATATCGGTTTTAGGAAGTTACAGGCATGCAGCCCTGCGGTAGGGTGGAGACATACCCACTACCCACCTCTGACTCATTGTGAATTGTCTGACCTAGACAACTGGGTATGATCAGTGCAACAGAAACTGTGATTTGGTACAACCCTATTGATGAAGGAGTAATGTGGTGTCCCTGGATTTTATTCAGATGTAACATTCCCTCTCCCAGTGAAGCCAGTGACAGCTCAGAAAGTATCTGCTTAAAGCATTTCCTGCCCTGTCCTGACAAAGACCCAGATGAAGCCTCTGGTAATCTCTTTTCATCTGATGTAATCCTTCACAAGAACGTTGCTTCGGTTGCTTTGGATCCCCCAGGAAAAACATCTCTAGATAGCATCAGCTTAGGAGACAAATGATCGTGAGTTGGCTTGGCCCACAGTCACATTTTGAATGGACTGATCCCGCTCTATTCCACCATATCTGTTTTTCTACAGGCAGTTATGGCATGCAATCCAGTTATGTGTTTCTTGAGATTTTGTTAGATGACAAAACTATTCTCCAAATATTTTCCTGTGGAAAATAAGTGTGATTGAGCCCATTTAATACATCGCCATAAAGCAGTGGTTTAGGAGTGGAAAAAATAAATGTTGATCTTTGTGTTACTGAATGCAATATCCCAAAGTTGTGATAGGAACACAGTACTACAGGAGGTACTTCCAAACCAGTTATAGTACAGCTCTAATCATACAGAGAAAATATACAGAGTAAAGAGTCAGTGACTTCGGGACATAATGATAAATGGGTCTCAACCTGTGGTAAGAATATTAACACAGAGTACAGAGCCTATCCAGGCTTGTTTGAGCATAGTAACCTTGGATAAATACTGGTACATAATGTTGCAAATTTGTATTATGTGTACAGCAAGCTCCGTAATGTTTGGGGCAAATAAATATTTCCTGTCTCTGTACTTAACATGTACAGAGACTTTCTCTTCAGTATATAAAATGCATGAGCATTCTAATTCTGATCAGGTGAGTGACTTGGCCAGTCAAGAGTTTTCCAGTTTTTAGTGTTGCTTTAGCAGTATGTCTTGGATCTTGCTGTAGGATGAAGTGCCATCCGATGAGTTTGGAGACATTTAACTGAACTGGGGCGGATTCAATGCTTCTGTACACTTCGGAATTAATTAGCTGCTGTTATTATACTTACATCATCAATGATGAAGCGTAAGTGAGCATCTGTGGCAGTCACACATGCACAAACAACCACGTTTCACAGATGAGTCCAGAGGTCTTGCAACTTGCAGTGTAGCCTCTGTAGTTTGAAGTCTTCTGCAGACAGTAGTCACTGACAGAATTCTTTGGTCATCAACTGTAGAAGTCTTCCTTGGCCTCCCAAGCCCTTTGTAACTACTGAGCCCTCCAGTGCTCTCCTTTTAATGATGTTCCAACCATTGATTTTGGTAAGCTTAAGATTTGTCCAGTGTCTGACTGCTTTATTCTTATTGCGACTAATCAGGAACACCTGATTCTCCCGAACATTATGGTGCCTTGAAATGGGGAGACTATGTCATTTCTACATCAAAATCAAAGTGTATACATTTACTGTATACCCTTTAATAAAAGCTTGGAATCTGTACTTAATCTGCATGTGAAGTGTTTGATTATAGATCTAAAACTGTGGAGTACAGAGCCAAATCAATAAAAAAATATGTCTTTATCCCAAACACCACAGTGAACATATGACCTCTGATGCCCTTAAAAGTGTGCCATTTACAGACATTTGCATATTATTTCTGTAGTTGTGAATATACACATGTTCCAGTTCATCTCCTGCAATTCTAACTAGGCTACAGGCACTCTGATGCGAGATTTCACCCTGTGAGTAATTGACCACTTTGGATAAATGTCTGGGAATGACACCAGCATTATTCTCCCATGAAAGTTTGCCCTGTCGAGTGGATGAGCTAACTGTCTCCCGCAAATATATGGGTGCAATTTTCAAAATGGGTTTATAGCATCCCTTTAGAGAGGAGGGAAAGATAGTGATATTACAGACTTTATTATCGCTGTCTGCCGCCACCCAGAACCATTTGATCAGTCTGTGTTCCAGCAGGTGCGTAGCCGACTATTAAGCCTCCTATTGCTTCATCAATGACTGACACATCGTCATGGCACACCCTGTTGGGAAGGTTGTATCGTGTGAAGCTAACATTAAAATGACTACTTGAGGTTCCTCCTGAGGAACGGGGGCAAGAGGGGTCAAGTAAACTTATCAAAACATTGTGTGACTGCTTGTGTGCAGGCAGCTGGAGGTGGCGGTACTGGGGTGAGGTGGCACATTGCGGATGGAGGGAGGGGTGGCAGACAAGCTTAACAACACGGAAAGCCTGATGGATTTGATTGTAAATGAAATGAAAACATTACAAAACTCCTGATTGTGGTGAGACCCATCTTAACTTGTAGTCGTATAAACAACACTGTGTGCTGATGTGTGAATTAACAAAAATAAACCTGTATAACTGTAGCATTTTAATTTAGTTTCATTGATTAATATTGATACTGACATTGATTATGATCTGGAGTCACCATCTTTCAATGCTGTTCTGCTGTACAAACCATTAGTAACTTAATTTCCAGAGCCTGTAAGTTTAGTTAACTTAGAACCAGCTTTGAACAAAAGGAACACTGTGAGTCGATATTCAGCACCAACGCCGCCAACCCCGCCCACCCCCTCCTTGGCACAGCATGAATACTGACCTTTAATAGTGCGGTGGGTGTTAACTGAAAAAGTTCCTTATTCCAGGGGCTGAAAGCAGTCAGAGAGGAATGGCATTCCGTGACTGGCAGCAATCAATCATCCCCAGAGGGAGGCTAAAGGAGAGGCCTGCACTTTATTGGAAAGGCGGAGCAGGGAAAAGATTACTGATCCTGCTTCACAGGATCGGCAGTAGACACGGCCTTGCGGTCTGAAACCATCCCGCTAGCAATCAAGGTGATCGGAACACAGTGTTCCGTTCTGTAATGCGTGTGAGTGCGACGGACTTGTTCTAAAAAAAGCCAGGATTCAATCAGCACCTGACCTCAACTTTGGCAGTCAATGCAAGCATTTGATTTTTTTATCTTTTCTTTTCATTTTTTGCAAACAGTTTGGCAAGCAACTTTTTGGTGATTACAGAACTTTTAAAACTGTTTTTTTTTTTTTTTCTGAAGAACATGTGTGAAGATAATTGCTTTCATAAAGAGGTGGAGCAATCCACGGCCACTCTTTGGCATATGTGGAGCTCATTTGTTCATATCTTGTTTGCCGCTCCTTTCCACGGATTGCTATGCTGCATATCTGATTTGCGTTTCAATTCATCGTATCTGAGTATCTCAGTATGTGTCTACGAGCTTAAGAGACAAGTTGGATTCTCGATTTCTGAAATGTAACATTTACATGCAGCAATGTGAAAGAGTAACTGGAAATGGGGGGGAACTGTCATAAACACATATCCTTTGTGAATTAATAACCTCACACCAGTACTTTTTAAATATTGTGTGGAAGCTAGCTAAAATTCCAATGATAGAATAGATGTGAAATCCAGCTTTGTTGGTATTTTATTATTCTGTGTTTACTGTGAAATGGCTTACTTGTGTGTAGACCTTAGACCAGAGTCCAGTGTAAAGTCAGTCATATGTTTTATAAATTCACAAAACAAATACATTTACTTTGATGTCAGTTTGTAAGATTTGACTGAAATGCACATTCCTTGTAGACCATTTTTGGGGTAACTACAAAATAAAATTCTTGAAATCAAAACTACAAAAGTGGCACAAGTGAAATTATGAAGAGATTTTTAAGACTAGCAAATTTAAGTGAAGCAGGGAAAGTCATTGACCAGTGAGGTCCACTGCTTCTGAGTAAATGACTAAAACCAACCGTAAATCACTTGTTCCTTATCAGCTGGTTAAAGTATTCCTTTGTTATTTTTCCATTTTCAGCCCCAGCTCTGCTGTGATAGTGTCCAGGTCAGAGTCGGTTGGCAAATAGTAAAAGGATAGAGGATGGGGAGGACGAAACGGGAGGGGAGTTGATTTCCTGTTCTAGTGAATCATACATCAGCAGAATTCCCTCCTGTGCTGTTTGGCAGTGACAGAATGACAGGTGTCGTTTATCATATGGACTCAAAGCAGTTGTGGGAGAAAGGGATTGAAATTATTTTGGAGGTGTGGAGATTCCCCTGAGCTGTGGATCGTTTAACTGATGCTGTCCTCCAAAGGGAGCAGAAATCTTCCCATTTTTCCTTTCGCTGTGTTTCACTTGCAGTTTTCTGCTGCTGCCGCTCTTCAGATCAAAGCAGACAAAGAAAAAAAGGAAACAAATCAAAAAAGAATTGGAGACTAATGAAAGGATAATCATAATCTCAACATGAAATAATAATATTTTGAGGGTTTCATCCTGAAATCCAGTCTGAGTTACAGTATGTGATGTTTAAGCTGAATTTAGCAAAGGGATTGCAGAGCTGTGGCTCGAGGTGAACTAACATTACAGTGTTACAATGTTTCTCGCTGAAGATATTCAACAAAGCGCTTTCAAAGCTCATCTGTGGCAGTGTCTCCATGTGCAGCAATTTAACGATGACAAATTAATGAACAGTATGCTGCATAATGTATGAGATTAGCAAAGGCCTACATAAAAATGATTTAGAACACCAATTCAAGTCGATCACAATAAGGATCTAAATGCATTCTGAGGATGTTGCTTTCTTGTGTAAAATTCTTCAGGGCATTAACATTAATCAACGCTCATGTCTCATACTTGTATTACTGGGGTTATTATTAAGAAGGGTCTGAGAAATCTCAGATCAACAAGGGGGGAGGGGGGGAGCAGGCAGACATTTTCTCGTCTGAATGCATCCATGGGCCTTCTTGACCAGTGTCTGTTGAGGTGGACCAGCAGAAAGTCTTTTAAGGCGGCCACATACTGCTGCAGTAGTGTTCACAAAACCCCAAGGTAAAAGAAATGCTCAGTATCTGCCAGACCTGCTCAAATCCGATCTGTTCCACATGCAAAGAAGAACTCAAAGACTCTTCAGACAGGATAGTCTGCATCAGCCATTCCTGATTCTGGCTAAATTGGAAAGAAAAATACTTTTACATGGATTAGTCGATATTTGTACTTAAGTAAGACAACATTTCAATTAAATCATTCTTAATAATTGCCTTTATTTTAGCGAAAAACAGTGGGACAAATGTTTGTTGTAATTCAGGGCTTGGTGTCAGATTAGATGGGACAGCTCCAGACCCAGGGCTGATTTCAGGCAAACAAGAATAAGCCAACTGTCCAGCAAATGCGGTTTAATTTAGACTACTGTTTAGACATTCCATGAAAATAGGTTTAATTGAAAGTATCCCTCTTTTCACAGTTTTAATGTATATTTTCTGAAAATATGTAACTTTTTTAGTTGCCATTTCATGTACCAACATTAGAAACACTGTGCCAGTTTCAAAATGTACTAGATTCTCTTGCATTTTGAAAAAAAGAAGCTCCATACATAAGACAGGAGGCTACAGTAGGTGAATAATGACTGGGATTCACTGAATTCCGTTTTAAGGTATTGGTCTTGACCACGTATGTGATTGATTAAGGTGTCAGAAAATACAATGGTGGCCAGTTTGATTCTGTCCACAGAATGAGAAAATAAATGATCCTGAATCATGATTAATGTGATGGCCCACTACCTCCCCCCATCTTCTTATTTTAATAGCATTTCTCAAGAATTAGCAGTTGGTTTTTGTTTTATCTTCCCATCCCTGCATTTTTAATCAGTTGTAGCCCTCGAATACATCCATTGGGGAGGGTGTGATTAAAAACGATTAAAATGTAAATGAACATGCTTAAAATGTAAATTCGATATTTGCTTTCTTCTAAACGGGGAATATTGGATGCGTTTATGTGTGGGCTGTGTGCTTTGCTCTGAATGTTTTGGAAATGTGGATATCTCCCGTTTAACGTCTCGGTTTCGTCAAGTGGTGTCGAAGAGCCTACTGTGATCATCCGAGCGGGGTGCATTTTTATTCCTTTTCAAATCTTGGCAGCAGTTGAACCTATTTGATTCAAAAGAGAATGTATCATGATCTTTCTGCCCTCCTCATATCTCTAACTGTAGCTGTTAAATCCAATAAAAAATGCATCCATTAGTGGGCACAATTGCACACCGAGTATTCAATGTCAGCTATATTTACAGCACAGTCAGCTGATTAAACCGCAACAAACTACA
Organism: Conger conger; assembly: GCF_963514075.1. Taxonomy (NCBI): domain Eukaryota; kingdom Metazoa; phylum Chordata; class Actinopteri; order Anguilliformes; family Congridae; genus Conger; species Conger conger. The sequence goes on along the minus strand of NC_083773.1, from coordinate 28,635,738 downwards.
TGCCGAAACAAAAACACATAAAAGTAACTGTTACAATTGCACATTGGGAACACGAAGATGGTTCTGTCAACTTCTGAAATATGAAATTTCAGGATGCAATTTCATGCATCTATACAATGCATTGTTTCTTGTGTCTAATCGTACCTTCATAACTCTGTAAAAGTCTCTATAATAACTGCAACTGGTATAATATAATACATTCCTGCCATTGTCTTCAAATATGATGACTCACGCATAGGAACTTGCATGATGAATGCAAACGCGACAGCATCTACAATCCGGTAAAACATTTTTAGATAAGGTTTTATATGTTGCTGAATAGTAACGTGTCATTGTAGGTCATTTAATTTGGTCAGCGGGTTTTGAAAGCGAAATCTAATTTATTTTAGTGCGGATATGCTTCCGTAACAATATTTTTTTTCATAATAGGTCATTATTCGAAGTTAGAAGTAACATTAGTTTTTCTCTGTGGTACTTGGGCATATGCACTACTCTTGTGCATCAGTTGAAAGATATCAGACTGTAATAATTAGTTCTCAATTAAAAGCACATTTTTTCCCCCACAGAAGCAAAATGAAAAGGTCCTGCTATATGCATATACTGTGGCTTACATGGTGCATAAATGTGTATGCTGTTTGTGACTATTTTAATGAATAAATACGCACTCCAAAAACATCCCACTCTGTTTTTTCACGACGCGCACCCTGTCGATATGGGCTTGGGCCTGTACCAGCTTCAGTCGTGAAACTGCTCTTTGACACTGAGGTGAATGGCATACCATCCAAATAGTTGGCTCTTGGCAGCCTCTCTTAGTGGCTCAGAAATAGCCTTCTAGCCCTCAGCCATACCATCAAGTAGCACATTCTCTTCCCCGGTCTTCGACTCAAAAAGATTGCATGCCATCTATTGTGTGAGCAAGCAATGATCTTGTCTTTCCATGGCCCACTTGTGTTGACTGACAGATGATCACACATTGAAATAAAAGTGTCATGAAATGAAAAGTGTTGTCATGAAGTGAAAAAAGAGATGCTCAGAAATGTGCTATCTGAAAAAGTACCATTATGAAATAAATTTAGTCTTTGGAAAAATCAATTTAAAAATAAAACGTGTCCATACATATTTTTCAATGTTGAGAAAATTAGTATGAAATAATATTTTTCAATTAGTTCATGATTATTTAATAATTTCACAAAATATATTGCTGCATTTATTCATATGAAGGCATATTTATTTAATTTTCACAAAAATTGGGATACTATACAGACTAGCCTTTGCTCATTATTCAAAATGGTTACTAATGTCAAGGCTGTACGTGTACGCAGTGCAAATTTTATATTTATGCTGAGACTGCCAAAAGCTGTTCTGCTACTGTTGTGAGAAAATGACATTGTGAGCACTAGTAGACAAATGCCAGTCATTCTCGGTGTACATAAGGCCTAACATTCACACACTGTTTTTGTTATTCAAATCAGATGCAGCTTCTGTAATGCAGGCCTACATAAAAAATGTAATCCATTAACTCATCTTAAAGAAATTGCTTTCATACGCTTGTCAGTCAAGCATCTGTATCATTAGTGTGGGCAATCATTGAGGTTGGGAAATTAACCAAGGGATCTGGAAGGCTTGCTGGGTGGCTCATCATGTGAAGCTATTGGGTTCCAGTGTGTGGGTGTGACCCATGGTATGTCATAGGATTGGGAACGGACTGGTCAGAATTGTCCTGCAGTGCCATGATTGTGGCATAATTTGCTGCACCACCACTGAGTCAATGATTGACCTTTAGGGGCTAATCACACCAAATGTGCTTTTTGGCTTAAAAATGCAAGGCATACAACATGTATGATTTTATGAAGCCTACTCTGTAAACTTGAAGCGCCTTTCCTAATGATAACGGTTTTGGAGCCATGTTTCTGAAGTATTACACTCCAGTGCTCTTTATGTGTTTTCAGAAGGTACCACTGCTGGTGATGAAACAGTCGAATTTGAGTTAAATATACGCATGGTTTTCAAGCACAACTCTGGTTTACTGTCAAGTCATTTCAATATATTTGAGAGTCAAGAGGTCTCTGCTGCATAACAAAAAAAAAAGATTATACATTCAGAAATATGAGTTATTTAACATAGATTAAAGGGGGTGTTTTATGACACCAATTTGCATCATCCGGGTACAATTAGTTAATCAATAAAATACATCGCTATGTGAACTGTGTGCGTATGTGCATGCATGTGTGTGCGTGGACAATATTTGCTTTGTGTTTGTGTGTCCGAATGGTAAGCACACTCCATTCTTTAACTTCATTTTTTCAGACAGCCTCTAAAATGCGTCTGAAAAAAACTGCCAGACTGCTTCTCCACCAATGACAAGCCTCGCTGTCAATACTTCTCAAGATTGATAGCGCTTCAGCTTGCCTATTGATTCGGCGCAGGCCAGAGATAAAAGTATCATTTGTCATTTGTGGAATTATTCGGAGCCGTAGTTAAGAGCTGGAGCAGGGGAGATGGCTGTGCCCCTTGGGGAGATGCTGGCTGTCTGGCCTTTGATGAATGGCCACTCAAATTTTGGTTTCAATGCCACCGCCAGGCCCTTTAACTGTCGCTTTGCTTTCACCACAGTCCAAGAACAACATGACGATGGGTCCAAGGACTGAGGAGCATCATCCTGTCACAGACAGGCCCACAGCTGCCTGTGGTCTGAGCACAACAGCTGCAGGAGTGCAAGGGTTTTTGTGTCTGGTGCTGTATCAGAGTGAAGTTATCTACTGTATGTGCTGCAAGAGGGTGAATCTTCCTGTTGTTAGTTTTGTATAAGGGCTGTGTGCTGCAGTTTTTCCCCAATGGATGCCGATGAGCTTCCTCATAAATTTAGATTGAAGTAAGTTAGGATGTGTAGGTACACGGGTGTATGACGCAGTGTGATGAATAGAGAGAAAAACATATGACAAACAAGTGAACCATCGAAGTGTCCACCGAAATTTCAAAGCAGTTTTTATACCATATGATTTCATCAGAGCTTGGTATGGAGTTGACTGTTACATTTAAAAAGTTTACATGGCAAACCCTGTAAGCCACTTTTGGAGAAGGAATTTTTCAGGCAGACATTCAGAGCATTTCTGATGTTCCATCATTTCAGCACGCACTTCTACTGTAGATGCACATATTATACAGTATAGGTCTATATAGTGTTTGCATCTAAATTAGTTCTTCATTTCAACAGCGGGTGTTGACAACCAGTCATGGAAGTCTACTTCAGGATTCATCCATTATGTTCAAAGAAAGAAACTTGCTTCTATCAAGGCTTAACTGTGAAGTTGTATTTTTCTTCTTAAGTTCTATACAAAAGAAATTTGCATTTCTCCTGCAATTAGATACGTAATGTGTGAAGTGTTTGGCAGCTAAAAAGGAGAGAAACACTTTAATAAAAACATCTTGTCTTGTCAAAGACGTATCACCTTTAAAGTAGCTTTGTGAGCACAACTTCAAAACAAATATGAAAAAGTGATAATAGTTCAGCATTAACAGCTTTTTAATGTGGGTGTGCATTGTGTGTGTGTTCTATGCAATAAGAGTGATTGAAGCGGGGAGCAGAATGAATGGCATCTCCCTGGTTATATTGTGAAGATCTGACAGGGTTGCTGGTACGGCTGAGGGCTGGTCAGGCTGCAGCAGAAAGTTGTGAGCGGGTTGGGAACGCACTCCATCTTTTAATTAGCAGCGGTATCGTCGGGGCGAGGCGAGCGGAGCAGGGTGTTCGCTTTTTTAATTAAAGCTCGGCGGCGTAGCTCGTCAGTGTACATTATCGGCAGAGCGAACGTCAGCGCCGTTGCTCCCCTCTCCGCCTCTTTTGTCTCTGTCTTTATCAAAAAGACGTGATTTATGGTTTCTCTCCGTTTTCCCTGGTCTCATCCATCAAGAGCGCGCCGTGCCAGAGCGCCACGCTGTAAATCATCCCCAAAGTCTGTCACTCATTTCCATCGACTGTTCCGCTGTCGGCCTCGCCTCTGTCGCCCACCGCCCTCGCACGCAACCTATTGACACGCCGGTATCTGTTCCGGTCTGCTGCTTCACCCCCATCCGCCAGCCTTTCAATACACAGAATAATGGATGCACGCTTTAAGCTTGAGCCGTATTGCAGTTGCCTAGATCTGCTATCATGGACCTAATGATGCTGGCCAAAACATGTACTCTAGGCCTACTTTGACTGTTGTGATACTTTCAAACTTAATTTATTGTGCTCTTTTGACAAAATTGTCAACAATTAACATGTTTATATTATCCTGAATAAGTATCATTGTACCAAGTACATTGAATCACCCTAAAAAATGTTTTAAACAATGTGAGAATTTAATAATGGTGATTGCTGAACTAGCAAAGAGAGTGACCTCTTGCAAAGAGAGTGACCCCTTGCAGAGTCAGTTAATGAGCAATGCTGGCACATGGAGTAGGCCATGCTGTCATATGCTGTAATGCAAATGCATATGGGCAGGAATGATGAGACATTGCACTTTATCGTTCAAGATTTTATTCTGCTCTCTCTTGGAAATTGACTGTGCTAGTTAATCGAATGGATATTTTGGTGGATACAGCCAACTCAGTATTAAGAGGGCCTTTTTTATTTCTATATGGACAATAAAATAATAAAAAAGTTATTGAATATGGTTTCTCTAATCCCCTCCCTTAGTTTTTTTCTGGTAGTAATGCATTAAAATGACAAATGGTCATTGTTGCATTCCTTATTTGCATGTTTCTGTGAATTAAATGTTCAGATTTCAACTTCCACACAAACAAGTGTGCCAAAATACAAACAGTTAGCAGAGTATGGCATGGTAAGACAACTACAAAAATGCATCTGTAGTCTACAAATACCTGGGGATCATGCCAAATATATACTCAGTGAGCAATGTATTAGGTAGACCTCTACACAAGCTTATTAATGCAAATATTTAATCAGACATGGGCAAGTGGTTCAGCTGTTGTTCAGACCAAATGTCAGAATGGGGAGAAATGTGATCTAAGTGACTTTGACCGTGGAATGATTGTTGGTGCCAGAAAGGGTGGATTGAGTATCTTAGAAACTGCTGATTCCATGGGTTTAGACTAAGTCTAGAGACTGCGCTAGAGTTTGCAGAGAATCGTGTGAAAAACAGAAACACATTGTTACTGAGAGAGGAGAAGGGCCAGCCTGGTCAAAACTGATAAGAAGGTGACATGAATGCAAATAACCATGCATTACAAGAGTGGTATGCAGAAAAGCATCTCTGAACACGCAACGTGTCAAACCTCTAAGTGGGTTTTTTTTTTTACTTAATAGTCGAAGAAATAAGTCTAATAAATATCTAATAAAGTGTTCAATGAGTGTATAAATAAAGTCATATGGAATTCACAACAGGATTTTTATTAGCTTGTGAAGGTACTAACATCTGAGCAAAGGAATTTGTGGTTTGATTCAACGGGATGTTGCCTGTCAGGAACAAAAAGCTAAGAGAAGTCCTGTTCTTTTGCAGTGGAGATGTGTATGCTGATGGGCCTTTGCATAAACAGATGGGGAATCTGAGGGGGGGAAGTCGGGGGGAGGCTCAATGTTCATATGTTTATGCACAGCATGTGGACAAAGGATATTTTAAGTGTTTCAAGAAGCCAAAGGGGTGGTGTGCGTGTGTATGTGTGTGTGTGTGTGTGTGTGTGGGTAGTTGTACACAGTATACACTATAAACACTATAGTGGAGTCACATATCTGTTCAAGTTGATTTAAGACTGGACTTTTCACTCTGTAGGTGCATATATATATGTATTTCAAGCAGGCAGCAGAACAGCTCTTTACTTACTGACATTGTGGACATCACTGCAGGGTTTAGGCCAACAATCCAACAGTGAAAATGCATTACCAATGTCAACTTTTTAAATAATTGGGGTTGGCGGATGGCTCATCCTGCTTAGACCTTGTTCCAATTAGTGCATGTGCCCCATGATCACAAAGTCATTTTTAGGCATCATTTAATAATTAAAGGAAACATTAATGAATAATTCAGTCCAACAGTTGTTCAGACACTTCCTTTATCAAGCAAGTTTTTCTCACAAATATATGGTACACTTTTAGTATGCATTTATATTAAGTTGACTCAGTACAAACAGGCAGTCTCTAGGCTTTGTCCATACTTTGTCTTTCCTATAAATACAGGACCATGCCTGTGCAAATCCTACTTTTGAGTTTTTGGTATCAGATGTATAGAAGTACAGACATATAAATGAACTGGGAAAAAGAGGATAGATAGCAATCAGTTAAGATTTAGATTTTCATCCAGTGGACCATAAGATGTCAATATTTTATTCAGTCTGGGTATCGCTTTATGAAACAGTTCTTACAGTTCTAAATGTAATCTTCACAGCCTATTACAGAAAAACTAAAACCAAGCAATATGTATTGCTCTCTTTACTTTTTATTTTATGAACCCCAAGATTATTCATTAGGATAAATGGGAGTAAACAATCTGTCCAAGAAAAAATCTGTTGCTATACTTTTACAATACATTTTTGGGAGGCTTTAAGTGAGCCCATTATTCTTTTTTTGATCCACAAGGAATTAACAAACTGGCTAGAAAAGGTAGCGGGAATCTCTTCATGAGGAACATGTCTATGTCTGCTTCTCCTCTCCCTGTATCAAGGGCTTTCCAGACAAAGAGTCAAACGCGAGGGAACCATGCTGTTGATTTTGTGACGTACAGCAACTGCCAATTCGAATTTTTTTTAGAATGGCCTGACAAGCTAACAGATGCAAGTGATTTTCAGTCACTTCCTCTCTTGGCAACTTGGACTTGCCCAGCTCCCCAGAGGGTCAAAGGTGACAACTTCCATTAAAGTCAAAGTGTGCTTCAGTCAAGTTCAGACTGAGTTTTCGGCATCTAATCATCCATTAGATCTCGTTTGCACTTGCCTCTAGGATAATAAAAAAAAGATGATAGCCCTCATACAGTACAGCCACCTCACAATGTGGGTATATTAATGATATGATTCTGTCTGTACGTTCAAAAACATAAAGGAGAAGATTAACCTGTATTTATAGAGGGTAGGTAGACTGAGGACACATGCTCATTTCATATATTGTGCACTTACTAGTGCACAAATTTGGACAGTGACGCCATTTTTGTTGTTTTGGCTTCATGGCTTCTGCCTTAAGTCTTGTCTTCAGCAAGTTGAGTTGGACTCAGGTCAGGTGACTAACTTTGTCAGTCAAGAACATTACACTGACCTTGGTGGCTTTAGCAGGGAGTTTGGGGTCCTGTTGCAAGGTGATGTGGTGTCTAATGACTTTTGTGGCAGTTTTGGTATACTTCAGAATTAATCTGCTGTCAGCAGTGACATCATCAGTAAAGTGAGGCAGTTCCAGTGGCAGCCATATATGCCGAAGCCATAACCACTCCACCTTCAGCATGTTTCAAATATGAGGCAGGGGATACTTTATATCATTAGCAGTTCTTTTCTTTCTCCATGCTATTCTTTCCAGTCATTCCAGTACTTATCTGTCCACAAGAGTTTGTTGCAGAATTTTTTTAAATGTAGTTTTTAGCAAACTCTAACCTGGCCTCTTTTTCTTGCAACGCCATATTCATCATTGCATTTCAAATACAATGCATCGGAGTACAGATAGTAATATCATTAATACCTCAGTCAGACTCCTGACGGACAACCTAAACTTATGATCTTTGCTCATACCTATCAGAACATGCACCTTTGCATTGACACAGACCAAGATCTACAAATGCCTGCATTGTGTATTCTCAAATGATTAGAGCATTTCATATTCATAACTACTCAGAAGTGTTGAAGTGGAAACAGCATATTTTTCAAATGGAAAAATATATATTTTTTAATTGGTTTTGATTAAAAAGCACTTGAGAGGGAATTTATTTTGACTCATCAGGCATTTCTGAGTGTCCGTACCATTACTGTAACTGGTACCGTGTCTGGCCAACTAATCTTACTAGATACAAATTATATATTTTTCTTCATTTTAAAGTATTTCCATTGCTTAGGAATACATTTTGTAACAATAATGTAATGAATGCATTGTGGCTGCTAAATGTGGCCAGCCAAACTAAATTACAGGTTTTAAACTCAGTTTCGTATTATCATTAAATTTTACTAAAGAAATGTTCATGTAATATTAGACCTACCTTATTCATATAGTATTCTACCTACAGCAAAGACGAGACATTAAATAAATCATTATCCAGTGATGATTGTCAGAGGTTAAATTCACACTTTTATATCAGAAATGTGCATGTTAACACAAATCTTTTGCAACATAAGGATAAAATAAACTGGCACACCAAGACTGCCAAATAAACCTAAACATATCAATACTTGCTATCAGTCCTAGACCATGCACATCTGAACCGCAAATGTTTCTGTTTTTCTCTTTCAGTGTACGTGCCTGATGATGAATCAGGTTTTCAAGAGTCCAGCACAGAGGGTGAAGGGCAGAAAAGTACCCAAGCGGGGGAAGAGCTTCCTGAGGAACCCAATCCGAAGGAGCAGAAGGACAAAGTGACATATGACAAAAGCAGCTACAGCCGCCAGAACTCGCCCAAAAGCATTCTGTCCAATCAGGAGGCTGAATTAGAGTCCCGACTGAGTGATGTCAGTGATATACCTTCCGACAAGAGTGACATGTCTGCCCAGAGCCAGAAGTCAGATGAAAGCAAAAGCACAAAGCTGGAGGACAGGACAAACGGTGGGTTACAGAAAAATAGTTCCACCAACTCCAACTTCCTCTCTGACTCTTACTGGACGCGAGTTGGGCTTGGCCTCAAGGTGGGCAAAAACGGCAACAAGGGCAGCTGCGATAGCACAAACGAAGGCAGCACCAAAAGCGAATTTGACTGGCACCAGGATGCACTCTCTAAACATTTTCGCCCAAGCCATGCTCTGAAGCCTGCCTCCAAGACAAATCTGTTCGGTGGTGTCCACCTGCAGAGGCAGAGTGGCAGAACGTGTGGGTCTGTATTCACCGGGGCCAGTCGATTTCGCTGCAGGGACTGCAGCTCAGCCTACGACACCCTGGTGGAGCTGACAGTCCACATGAACAGGAGTGGACACTACCACGATGACAACCATGGCACTAACAGCACATCCAAGGGGTCAAAAAAGGGCTCGCAAGTCCAAGAGGGTAAGGAAGATGCCCAGAAGGTCCTCAAGTGCATGTTCTGTGGCCATTCTTTCGATGCCCTCCAGGACTTAAGTGTCCACATGATAAAGACTAAGCATTACCAAAAAGTGCCTTTGAAAGAGCCCATTCCTGTACTGCCGGCTAAATTAGTGCCACACGGTAAGAAACGAACACATGAAGGCACCAGGCCTTGTTCTCCTGACTCCACAACAGGGGTGGTCGCCAGAATCAATCCACTAATGTCGCATGCCTCACACAGTTCCCAAGCGAGTTATGGGTATCAGAACGGCGCCAGCTACACATTTCAGTTTGAGACGTGCAAGTCCCAGATTCTGAAGTGCATGGAGTGCGGGAGCTCGCACGAAACCCTGCAGCAGCTCACCGCTCACATGATGGTGACCGGACACTTTGTCAAGGTAACAAACTCTGCCTCTAAGAAGGGTAAACTCCTAGCAATGAACCCTGCGTCTGTGGAGAAGATGCAGTCGCTATCACCATCCCCGGGAAAGGAAATACTGCATGATGGCGAGCTCGATAAAGCATTGCAGAAAACCTCTACTGGGGACGCTAAGGATATGCATGAGGAAAAGGTGGAAGAGGACACAAAGAGCAGAAGTGCTGAAGGAAATACAGACAAAGTGAATATTGAGGGCGAAAGGCCAGGGGACACAGAGTTTAAGACCCAGTACCTGCGCGAAGAGGACCTTGTGCAGGTATCGACAGGAGGAGGAGATATACTGAAGTCTTTAGCCAACACGGTCACCTCTGCCATCAACAAAGCTCAAACTGGAACCCCCAGCTGGAGTGCCTATCCCAGCATCCATGCCGCATACCAGTTTTCAGGACTGCCGAAAAACTCCACCCTGCCGACAGCACCGCCTGTCCAGCTGAAACAGGCCTTAAACAATAAACTGAGAGTAATAGCCCCAAAGGGAATGCTGCACCAGCCTGGCCGGGGGGCAAAGTTTTTCCAAGCGCAACATCACAGTTCGGACATGAAAAAAGAGAACGGCGGCCCTCGTGACCCCAGCAAGGGGTGCCGAAACGCGAAGGCTGGCCATGGCGAAAAAGACGGAGGCGATGGAAAAGAGGTTTCTCCACAGCCTCGTGACTGTGGGGAAAAAGGCAGTGATGCGATCAAAAAGAGGCTGAGCCCTCAATTCCCAGACAAGAAAGGTAAGGACTCCCCATATTCTCTTACCAGCAACGGGTCAGCCCTCATCTGCAACTCTCCTGAGGTGACGCGCACAAACCCTCTAAGTGCACTGCAGTCTGTTTTTAACAATCATCTGGGGAAAGATAAAAAACCATCCATTGAAATGTCAGAAACAGATCTTCTTGCTAGTGTCCAGACAACACTGTCGAAAGTCAGCAGAAATCTGGACAGCCCCGCTTTACTGACTGTTCCCTCCAGACCAAGAAGGGTTACCAAGGAGTTTCTGTCGGAGAGCAGTGATCAGCCAATGGACTTAACCCAATCCAAAAGGCCTAAACTAAGCACCTCCTGCCTGCAGTCGTGCACTCCAGTACAGCGGAAACACGCTTTATCCGACATTGCTGATATGGTCAAGATTCTTCCAAAAGCCACAACGCCAAAGCCTTCACTGCCTTCAAAACCGCCCAGGATGAAACTTGAAACGGACATGCAATGCTTTGAAGACATGTCCCATAAGCGAAAGGGTAGGCAGTCCAACTGGAACCCGCAGCACCTCCTTATTTTGCAAGCTCAGTTCGCTTCCAGCCTTTTCCTGACCACTGAGGGCAAGTACTTGCTATCAGACCTTGGACCTCAGGAACGATTGCATATATCCAAGTTTACTGGACTCTCCCTGACCACCATTAGCCACTGGTTGGCAAATGTGAAATATCAGTTGAGGAAAACAGGAGGTACAAAGTTCTTGAAGAACATGGACTCGGGCCATCCCGTCTTGCACTGCAATGATTGCGCAATTAAATTCCGGACACCTTCCACTTTCATATCCCATCTAGAATCCCACCTTGGGTTCCAAATAAAAGACATAGGTAAACTTTCAATTGACCATCAATCAAAAGCCGAGCCAGAGTTCACCAAGTCTGTAGTGGAAAGACCAGCTGAAACACAAACTGCAGAAGATGAAATTGACACCAAGTTCAAGTGCAAGCTTTGCTGTCGAGCATTCGTCAGCAACCATGCTGTCAAACTCCATTTAAGTAAAACTCACAGCAAATCACCAGAGAACCATTCACAATTTGTAGAAATGGACCAAGAATAGCGTAATTGGTAAAAACAAATGTTGCTGTCTATTTAATGTAAGTCTTAATTTAATTTAGGTCATTGGTATTTATTGTAATTGTTTGCCATTTTCATTTTCATTTGTAGGTCAGTTTCACTTAACATAATTTCAAGTAACATTACTTAAAATATTACCATCCATTTTGGAATAAACTGATATGCACATTACTTAACAGTTGGACCTTTGAGGAGTTTTGATGATGGAAACATAGATCAGGGATAAATAACCTTTTTGCAATATGTTTTGATGCATCACCAATAATAAGCTGTATTACTGCTTGATAAATAATTGCTGACATTTGCATGCAATAGCACTGGCTATGACCATTTATTTGTATGATATGCCAAGGTTTCATTTTAGTACACAAATTATATGTTGATTAATGTGATTTGAAGTTCAATGACAATTCAACTGAAGCAACACTGAAATGTACTTTTATTTCATGGTAAATGTCTTTGTAAAACAGAAAAGAGAAAAGCACTTTAATAAATCTCTCATCACCAGGCACAGATTTTGTCAATCATGTCAATGATTGAAATGGCAGAACAATTGTAGAAAGGCCAAAAGGGTATAATAGTCATACACAAGAATGAAAATATCATACTTTTCACTACATGAAACAGAAATAGTAGACCAGTACATTTTGAGCAAAGACACATTTTGTACACATACATGAAACATTCTGATTTCGAATTAACTTTCTAATGAACTTAGTCCAGAAATCCAGATTGCCACTTACATCAGTATTTGAAAATCCAACAACCAAACTACATTAAATGGTTTGTATAGTGCTTTAATCCAAAGTGCTTAACAATTAATGCCTCTCATTCACCCATTCACACACACGGCGACTGGCTGCCATGCAAAGCACGAATCAGCTCATCTGGAACATTATTCAGAAAGTGCAAGTTACCGAAGTATAAATATAAAACCTCATCAAGATCAAAGTATGTAAATTCACTCCTTTTTTATTGTACTTCACAGTTGCAACCTCAAAGAAGAGAAAATATTGACCACTCATCCTCTTTAATAGTGTAAGAACAGCTGGTTTGAAAAATTATTGCTGTATGCTGTGCACAACACAGCCACCAACACTCATAACAAATGCAACTTCACTCTGCGCTTTGTTTCAATGCTCAGACCCTCACCCGTGCCCTAAGACAGCTTTATTCATTGATTCACCAGACAATGCCATGAAAAAGTATATGCCCCCTTCCTTATTTCCTCTATTGTTGCATATTTGCAACACTGAATGATTTCAGATCTTTAGGCAAAATGCAATATTAGACAAAGGGTACCTGAGTAAGCACAAAGCTATTTTTAAAGTAGGCCATTATTTCATTTATTTAATGAAAAGTTATCAAATACTCATATCACTTATATGAAAAATAATTGCCCCCTTAATATCTAGTTTTGCCACATTTAACTAATTGCAACCAAATGATTCTAATAGTTTGATAACAGTCATTTACATCAACATTGAACCCTTTTGACCAGAGGCATAATCCTGGTCTCTTCTGAAAGGTAACCCTTTGGGGAGTCGTAATTACTAAAACAAGTTACAGAAGTGCAAACACAATTAAAGTGGAAGCTTTTCTTCTCACTGAAAATATTTTTTTTTGAGTGAATACAGATCATCGTGGCTGTGCCTGGTGCGCACAACACTGGACAAATCCCGTCAAATTTAATGACAATATCACCAAAAATGAGCATTCTAAAATAGGTACAATAATCATAATAATAACATGTATACTAATATATTCATTGAGGCCCATAGTTAAATACCCAACCCATAAACAAGTCAAACACATTTCACAATTTCACATGCTATTTATTATTTAAACATTTTTTGCCATAAAATCACAAGAAACATTTTTTCCAAAGCGTATCTGTCTTAGCGTGCGTATTGAAAATGCTACAATTTTGTTACGCAGGCAAAAAAATTCTGTGTTGTTTTATGTTAGCCTACCAAGCTATGGTATGGATGTATGGATGGAAGTATGGATGGGGTAACGCCTTACTGCATTACCGATACTGGTCAGAGAAGCTCATACATGGCCTCATCGTGTTCCAGAGAGCATATGTACAAGTTTTTGGTACCTTTGTAGAAGTATGCAATGGCGAAACAGACACCGAACATAATTCCTCCAGACATATTCTAAGTAAACAATGGACATTTATCCGAGTTACCTTTAGAATTAGAAACTATTATGCATTTGGTTCACTGTACCCTCTTTTGCCACCCACTTGTTACAAAATAAAGAACTGTTGTTGCTAAAGCAATGACATACTGTAAATAGGTTACACAGAACGCTTTCAAATAGTATATCGTGTTACCATAGTGATTGAAAATTAACCGTGAAAAAAGGAATGAATGCAAAAAAGATCTGAAACCATTCAGTGTGACAACAATGCAATCATAGAGGAGATTAGCAAGGGGAGAAATACTTGTCATGGCTCTGTATACAATTCCTAACTTTCCTAATGGGAGTCAATGTTCACATGCGAGAAGGTTTGTAAATACAGGATCATCTCCTCCTACATGAATACTGATTGTGTGCATTAATCTTTAAATTAAGTCAACCTCTGCAATGGTTGTATATTTTAGGTGGTACAGAATGCATATTGGACAGAATGGACATGGGATATAACCATGGGAACTTACAGGTAATAAGCAGTTGGGTTAAAAATGACATGCTAGTTATGAATATGCAAAATGGCGACTGGTATCATATGTCCAGTCATTTACCATTGGACATTTGTATAATGACTAATTTGAGCAACATTTTTAAAGAAAAAATAACAAGGCCTGTACTTCAGGGTGCTGTGTAAGAACCTGTGTGTGATAATTCCACCATCACTTAAACCAAATTCATCCTTGAAACACAGAGCAGACAACTATGCAAATGTTGGTAATATGAGAGGGGAAATTGCCATTTAAGTGTTGAACAAAATATAGGTTTTCTCTCTGTAGTTTCTAGTTTGTATGGACAGATTTAAGCCTTCCTTCTCTCTAATGAGACAATTCCATTAAACATGGCCGATATATTTCCTTGGTTTCACCTTACTCATCTGAGGACCAGCATCTTATCTGAAAAACATGGTATCCTGACTCCTACATCACAATGTTTGTCACTCTGTTTTCTGCTTGGTCTAGACAGAAGACCGACCCCAAGTAACCCACATCACCATTTCCAGCATCAACATTTTTAGGTGGTCAGTAGGTGGTTAGGTGGTTAGTAATTTACAACACACTTATCATGAGAATTACAATGTAAGAGAACATGACTGATTTCACTCAACTTACAAAAAACAACAGTGTTCCCAGGCTAGTGAGTATATTGGCAACATTACTAAAATAAATAAATGTAAGTTTAACAAGCCAACCTATAAACATTTTACAAATTGCACACACAGAGAAACATCCAAAACCATACCAATCTGAATTACAATAGATAGGAGTGCTGGTACTACCAAGCTTAAATGTGCTTAGCTTTAACCTCTGGGATGGAGTTAGGTGCAAGTTAGTATAGCCGCGGGCTAATTAACTTCAGAAGAACATGGGAAGGAACCTCGGTTCATGTAAGCATCGGTCTGCAAAGCTGCATGACTCATTAAACACAACATACCACCTTCATGTTAATGTGGGTTTTTAATACAGGAAACCAGGAGAAAACAGAAATTAGTCTAGATCATATTTCAAGGTTTTGAATATGACTGTTATCAGCACCATGTATGTAACTATCTGTGTACTTAGAGAAACGTTTCTTTATTTTATGGGAAACTGTATAAATTTTTCTGATGCTACAATAAATAAAGTACTTTTGGAAATTGGACAGTTGTACCGGGGTGTCTTGCAAGAAATCTCTGGTTCCCACAGTATTTATCTTCTTTAAAATAAGTACTTTAAATAATGCTGTTCTTGCAATAAATTACTGAATACCATATATTGTAACTGACACACTGTTCACTGTATGTTAAAGGCTTCAGGTGTTTACATATAAATGCATTATAGGATAAAATATTTCTTAAAACTATAATTATTACATTAATGTATTGTTGACTTAATAATCATGTCCCATATCTTAAATCCATGTAACTTTTAACAAAGTCATTTGCGGTGTACAGTCTGTTGTCTCGAATATAATTAAGAGAATTCTTGTTTTAATAACTCAGTTCTGACAGAAATGTCAGTTAGAACCCTATAATTCCAAGCTCTAAAAACAATGTGTGTGTTAATTATAGCCTGTCTCCACACAAACCGTAATCTGAAACACTTTGTGTGCTGGCGAAGTGAAATTCAATTTCAGAGCTCACATGGTTGTTACTCCGTCAATTCCAACTGATGGACAAATAATGTGATAGTCTGAAGAAGAATGTGCACTGGAGGCAAGAATGTGGGGGGTGGGGAGTAGAGGGTGCGTATGGGTTCATTCAGAATATTATAATCAGCACTGGGCATAAATACTATAGTACCATGAAAAGAGGGAAAAGTCAGTATACCTAAGATAGGCAACAAACTCAAACCCTTGGAAAAATCTCCCATCGCCTTCCATGGAACTTAGCAACATAATCTACCTTTATTTACCATTTATTTTTCTTCCAATCTTTCATACCCATTATCAAACAGTGATAAATGTATGCATAACACTTGGCACCAGCACACCTCTTTCTGATGTTGATGTGCAGGGTTGGTGTAAAAGTACAGTAAAGTCTTTCTGCTTGAATGTGTGCATTACGTTTCCTCCTGTGACCAGCTGATGCATGTTGTTTCGTTAAAAAATTAAAAGGTTACATTTTACATGCTTCACAGTATACCACTAAATGCTGTACACATTTGATCTGGTCTGAATAAATACAAACATATTCTCCTTTTTCACTCTCTAGACATGTCTTTATAATTTGTTTTTTGGGGCTTCAACAGCTTATTTGGACTCCAAAAGCAGAAATCTGAATAATCTTTAGCTGTCACCTCACGTCACCTAGTCAGGCATGGCTACCTTCTACTTTACACGTTGGACTCAGCACTGTGCGACAAGCCACACAGAATAGAATCTAAAGGGAACCCACAAACACAGCTGGATTTTCCAACTATTTAAAACCCCAATCAACACTTTCCTTAACTCTGACTAGCAAATAAAAAAAAAAGAAATGTACCTGTCTTTGCTGAGTTGTGTTATTATTGGAGATAATGTGAAATGCTTCATTTTGGTGCATGGAAGTGGAATATTTTTTTCAGTCAATGTTAAATACAAGTGTTGATTTAATCCAGGGGAGAAATACTCCACTAGCAATGCAGCCCCAATTGGTTTGTAAGAAAATACTTAAAAGGGTAAGGAGTGTAACAAAACAGACTATTTTATGCACTATGAGTAGTCAAGTGAATTAAGAGGCAGGCTTGTTTCTCAGAGGTTGCAGGGTAGAAGCCTTGGTAGTTCTGCTGTTAAGCCTATGGGCAAGGCACTCAAATGGAATTGCTTCAGTATCACATGCAAGAGCAGAGAAGGTAAACTGAGATATGCTGTGGATGAGCGGGCGTGTTAATAATCAAGCAATATTTTTATTAGATACCTTCACATGGCCACATGAGCAAAGTGAAATAACCTAATGGAAATTATGTCAGTGCCAGCAGTCTATCAGCACCTCCATCAGACATGTCACACCGGCTGCCCAGAGCGACAGGCTGGCTCAAATCAAACCTGACACCGTCCAAACACCGAGGCAGCAAAATCATACCTTTTATTGATCGTCATACTTAATTATCAGGCCGGCTCTCAGGCTCAAATCTGTGCAATCTGGAACGGGTCGCTAATTCCTGCTGACCTGACAAATTTGCCTGAGCATTTTGTGTAGACTCGGAAGACAAATACACTCATACTTTGTGTCAGATAAAACGGCTAACAATGGACACTGAGCAGAGGACAGGTGCTCAACAAACACTAAAAGGGAGATTTATAGTGGAAAAACAGGACTGAAGCGTTGATAGGAAACAATATGCAACTTCATAGATACAGGTAGATGTCAGCTGGATTTTCACTGCAAAACCCCCGTTTTTATTAGGTGCCATTTAATATGAATTATATAAACAATTATTCAATTCATACATTAAAGTCAGATTTTATAAATTGAAGTTAATTCATGACCACACAGTTGCCATTTTCAATTATAATTATGATCTTTATTAACAACAACAGCAACAGCAGCCTCTGCTCCATCTTTCTGTCCATACAGTCTGGCTTAGAGAAGGATGAGAGGTCAAAGCAGTCTTTCTCTTTCTCTCCCTCCCTCTCTCTCTCTCCACAGGGGCACTCTGTGGCATGTCATGACCGTTAATTTTTAATCTGTCCTGGTGTCAGGGCGCTTGCCTGTGGTCACCCATCACTCAGTGGGAGCAGCGTGCAGTGAATCTGCCAGATCTTTATCAATTTCTTTCTTTTTTCAAACACAGAGCCAAGAGTTCATAGACCTAGAGCAAAGGAAAACCTGCTTTGTCTCCCCTCAGCCAGCCAAAAAGAACCATAAACATTTTATATATGATATTATTTTCAGGGGAATGTAGGGGGTGCTGTGACAAATATAAATGCTTCAGTTCCCATCTCTGCAACACTGCAGGAATGAAGACGTGTGCTTATGTCTGTGTCCACTAAATAATTTAGCTGCTTGTTCCTACCCTCTATGAATCTCCAGCAACTCTCAAGCCTTTTATAGTGTTTTAAAATAACCTTTGTTCAGTGGTGTAGTGGCTATCAAAGCAGTAGGTTCCACAATAGCATAGATCAAAAGTGTTGGTGGCCAAGCTCTGTGGCAGTCTTAATTCTCATGTCTTTTAAAAGTTAAACCTTCTATTATGTTTGGGGTCAATTTGACCACATTCAGTGTTTGACATCTCTGAAAAACCAGTTATCCTTTTCTTCATCTTCATTCATTCGACTGTATGATTTTTCTATTTTGGTGGGATTAAATAGTAAACATG
This sequence comes from Conger conger, assembly GCF_963514075.1. NCBI lineage: Eukaryota > Metazoa > Chordata > Actinopteri > Anguilliformes > Congridae > Conger > Conger conger. The sequence continues at coordinate 28,617,329 of NC_083773.1, read as the reverse complement.
TAATAAACATAATGCTACATTCTCAGAAGTCCTGTATCAACTTTGCAAGTGTTATATTGGCTTAGTTTGACCCTATAACTCTATAACATTTTTATTTTATTTTTGTGGATGATTTTGGTGGCACCTGGCGGCACGGATGGCGCAGTGGGTAGCACTGCCGCCTCACAGCAAGGAGGTCCTGGGTTCGAATCCCCGTCGGCCGGGGCCTCTCTGTGCGGAGTTTGCATGTTCTCCCCGTGTCTGCGTGGGTTTCCTCCGGGTACTCCGGTTTCCTCCCACAGTCCAAAGACATGCAGGTTAGGCTGATTGGAGAGTCTAAATTGCCCGTAGGTATGAGTGTGTGAGTGAATGGTGTGTGTGCCCTGCGATGGACTGGCGACCTGTCCAGGGTGTATTCCTGCCTTTCGCCCAATGTATGCTGGGATAGGCTCCAGCCCCCCTGCGACCCTGTTCAGGATAAGCGGGTTCAGATAATGGATGGATGGATGGATGGATTTTGGTGGCACCTTCCCATACAGGTGCCAAACTTTCACTTCCTATACCTCTAAAATGATATGTTTCTCACAGATTTTTCATATTTATGGATAAAAGGCTATTAATTTGGGAGACAATAAGAAGGCGACACACAGTGTCAACATTTTTCTTTTGCAATAATTATGCGTTCATTTAAACTGTTGGGGTCAATCTGACCCCAAACATAAAAGCGGTCATAAACTCTGAACATAATAGGAGGGTTAAAACACTTTGCTTGTGTGTCTGTAATAGATCGTGTCTGTGAACACACTCTCTCTATACATATCCAGTACATTTAGGCAGAAGGTCATGCAGAATACAACCTTCAGATTAGTATGGGAAGCAGGCTAAAATTCAACACAGCTATAGAAAAGTCCAGATTTAACATATGGCTGACATATTAATCTCTGGCCTTAGTTTAGCATATTGCTTTTTACAAGACTTGTACAGGATAAATTAGCCAACAAAAGTCACAAGATGATCTCATGCCACTTTTCTGATTTGTTCACATATTGCGGTGTAGATAAAACTCTTGCTAATATGCGACAAAAAATGCTTGCTCATTGGTTAAAGGTGGAATATCTGGCATAAGCAGCACTTTCCTAATGGTCTCTGCTGAGCCGACACTATAAAGATCAAACTACATACAAAATATTCAATTATTAATTTAATCTGTGGCAAAAGGAACATGAACTCATGAAGAAAAATGATTATTAAGTAGTAGTAAAATGAACAGTAAAATTTAAATGAACACTACTTTGGCTTTGAACACAAATGTCAATCATGCCTTATGCATAAGCAGCCACCCAATGGGAAGACCTGGACTTAAAGGAAGTGAGTGTGTGGCTAGAGATGGAAGGATGGTCAGCGACCAGCATCGGAGGTAGTGGCTACCTCCCACAGTGCAGGGTTGTGGTCCAGTGAGGAGGCATTCCTGTAGGTGGCACTAGGTTTCCCAGCGGGTTTGCCAAGACCCTGAAGCAGGATTAGCAAGATTTGTATTGCGAGATCTGCTGGCTGGATGTTGAGGCTCACTGCCACAGGTGTGATGCCTGCACTGTCAGAAAAAGTCCAACAGGGTCCCCCAGCAACAGCGACAAGTGGGCTGTCCAATGGATCGAGTGGGAGTTGATGTGTTTGGGCTGTCCCCCATACCCCACTGGGGGGTTAGTGGTTGTGGCACTCGACTACTAATTCACAAAATGGCCAGAGGCTTATGCTGTCCCAGACCAAGAAGCTGACACTGCCACCAAGAGTGAGGAGCTATTGGAAGGGATGTTTGCTAGATTCAGCGCCTCTTCTGAAATCCACACTCACTAAGGGTGAACTCTGAGTCCTCTCTCGGTTCTGCCAAGAATTTGGTGCCCCGCAAGGCCCGGACGGCACCACTCCACCCACAGAGCAATGGGCTAGTGGAGCAGCTAAACTGGACACTTGGTGCTCAGTGGCATTGCATGTTCAGTGAGACCAGGACTGGGACCTATAGCTCCGCAAAGCCCCAGATAGAGCTCCTAGACAAGCTGACAGCCCCCTATCCCAGAGGAGCTCCCAATGACACCACAGCATCTCCCTGGCAGCTTACTGGTCCCAGACTGCGACCAAGGGGAGCATTGTGTCGACCCCAGTGCTATGTGGATTTCAACTTCTCTACCATGGTGCAGTGAAAGTTGCCCAAATAATTAGGCTACAAGCATTTTTATTTGACCTAATTTCTGGGGAGTGGTATCATCAGTATCAATCAGTAATTGTATCATCAGACTCTTCATCAGTTCTGAATTGAAGGTGTAGAAGAAAAAGTGTAAACCAGAGCTCTCAAAATAATCATGTTTGCATTTGACACCTTTTCATGTAGAAAACCTTTTAATGTTCAACTATTATCAAAACAGAACAATAGGAGACATGTAACGAGCTGTCAGGGGGAAACTTTTGAGTTAAAAGCAAAAGTACTGCTACAGTGATCTTTTTTACTGGGACAAATTGTTCTTGCCTTGGCTCTGTAGACCAGCACATTGGATTTGAAATAAAACAATGAATATGAGGGTAAAGTGCAGATTGTCAGCCTCAATATGAGGGTAATTACATCCATATTGGGTGATCTGTGTAATTATCTTAAGAGTATATAGAGACAGCGATGCCGAAAAGAAACCAATGGGGGGACATTTCGCCATAGAGGGCATTACTGAATGCTTCCCCTAAAGCTGGATGTGAATACAGCTCTATTGTTGCTGGCTCTTTGATTCAGAATTTCATGGATTTACATTTATTTGGACATTGTTCTCACCTCAACTGGTTTCTTGGTCCTGCGTTGGTTAGCAATTTTAAAACAAAACCAAAAAAGAAAACCAGATGCGCAGTGACCGCAACCCAGCCTTATGCATGTGGTAATAAATAGGGCACCAATTCGAAACGGGAAAAAACGGTCTGGAAATGGAAGATGCCCTCAATCCGTTAAGCCAAAAGTGTCCGTGTCAGTTTCATTACAAGTCTGATGGAATATAAAGCCAAAACGAAAAAAAGCCTGCGCATGCAGTCCTTGCTGTGAGTTTGGGTATAACCCTATGAAGCTGTGTTACGGTGTAGCTAGTTGCCAGTTGTTTGTTAATTTTCACCTGTCTACACTGATGACATTCCCTCTCACTTTCAGATTGACTACCCTTAATGACAAGCAAAATTAACGTTGTAATTATGCAGAGTGCAGCGATGGTTTTGACGGAGCTCGCTTTCCATATCCAATTCAATGCTAATTTCATCTGTTCTGTTTCATCAACACGCTGCCGAGCGTTTTCTGATGGATTGATTCATCAAACATTTGAAATGAAATAAGTGGTTTTCCCAGTTGATGCTTTGGAGGTCTAGATGAAAACAGAGGGAAATCTTAATCAAAACTTAAAAAGATATCATGTAACTCTGAGAGTGAGGAATTATTTCCCATTAAATATACAGTATGCTTTACTAATGAACAGCAATTACATTTCATGCACTGTAATTACAGAAAACATTGAAAATGTTTTTGATTTGCTTTCCTTTAAGAAAACATTCTTGAGCTTTCCTTGAATACAGGGATTAATACGTTTTATACAAATCCTTTCCAAATCAGAGTTTACCCATTGCATGACACAACAGTATGGTTTGTCCAGTCCCCTTAACAGCTATCGTAGCCAGACACCATCGTCCGATAACTCAGGCATGGGCAGAGGCCCATTTCTGCCAACATCTGCTCTTAATTATTTAATTAGCTCAATAATATAGTATATGATAGACATTTTAGATAAGTTGTCCCTGCTGTAAAATCCAGCTATTGCCACCTTGAAATTACCAGCCACCAGCTGTTTCAAAACAACAAACCATGTTGACCGTGGAGCTGGTGTGAACTGGTTAACCAGCTACCAGCTGTCTGAAAACAAAGCAGGACTGTCAGTCACTATATGAAAATGTTTAATCTGGTCAAATCTACAAGTAAACCAGCACATCTAAGGTACCCTGTTGAAAAAACGGATCAAGCTAGGTTTTGAAGGTACAGCAGGCAGCTGGACCATTCAAGCTGGTCATAGCTGGATTTTACACAAGGGTTCACTGCTCCGTCGATGTGACCTGTAACAGGCAGCCAGTAAAGTGAGATGGGAAGGGCTGTGACAAGAGTATGCTTGAGAAGACTGTATGCAAGTCATACGGCTGCATTCTGTATTAGCTGCAGGTGTTTAATAACAGAAGCAGAGAGAGCAGCAAGAAGTTAATTGCATTTAATGAGACTGCCAGTACATGGTTGAGTGAGAGCAAAGAGTAAGTGCTGAGAACGGATCTGTTTCCTCCAAGCCCAACTTACTGCCTATATGGGAGGAGAAGGAGTCAAATATCTAGGGTTACCTCTATCTTATGATAAAAATGTTCTGAGTGAACTCTCCTGTAACATAAAGTCTGAGTGTGATGTTTTGTAGTGGCAAGGACTTGGAGGGACTGAACAGCCTTTCTGTTTTATCCAGGTTAAGCTTCAGGCAACAGTCTGCTATCCAGCACGAGATATCAAGAGATATCAAGAACCTGCATCTCACATGTAAACATATGTATTTTGACTTGCTAAGGGCTTAACCTGCAACTGGACTACAAAGAAAAAACAAGGTACCCCATTTAGATCTAATCGGATCGCTCTGTACATAAAAAAACGGAGAAAAAATAAAACGTGACCAGAATGACACAAGTCATTTTTTTGTTCTGTCAATCATTTTTTAATTGTCTTTTTCATATCTTACATCACGTCAAAATTAATGAAAATAAAAGGCAGCAGGAGAAAGTCACAGCTGCCACTCATCAGCAGGAATGTGGAAAATATGCAAAGCGCGGAGCGGTAATTGAGCAAGGACAGGCCCGTCGTCATTTACCCCCCCCTCCCCCCCAGCAGACTGGCAGCTGTGTGTGAAATGTCACATCAGCTGACAGTATGTTCAGAGCCGGCTCGGGCAACCCCAGGTCCCCGGGAAGGCTTGCCAGATTGTCATTGGTTAGAAAAAGGAAATAATCAAGCAAGCTGAAAAATTCCAGCCTTAAAAAAAAGCTTTGCTGTTGTGAAAACTTTTTATTTATCTATCTTACTTATGTATTGTCCTTTCTTTTCCAAGTAGAAACTGGAGGAAAGGGCACGGGAAAATGTGTTCTACGATTTCCACTTTTGGTTCCATTTAAAATGTACTGCAGTTTTATATTATGCGTTTTAGATGCTGTAATTAGGTTTTTAAAAAGAAGTTTATGACACGCAGTATGTTGGAAGTTAGCCACAAGCCAGACTGCTCTCTCCACTATAAGAATTTGTCATTCAATGGGTTTAAGGTGTATCCTGCCAGCGTCAGAGCTTGTGCATCCCTGGTCTCCCTATCACTGTTACCGTACAGTATATACTGGTCATAGATGGAAATGGCAGGCAAGATGACTGCTTATGAGAAGCATGCTGAAGATTAAAGCTCTGAGGGTGGTGCAACCTGTTAAGGCACTGTTCTAGTTTGTGGATGGGCCCTATGGTCTGGGATCAAATGGGAACTGCCGATGAGTTTAGTCGCCGGGATCTGCCTCGCGGTGCTCTTTAGCAACCCCCATTGGTCGATGCGAACTTAAGTTATGTGCTGCAGCGTGACAAGAAGCAGCTGGTGACATTGCGCAGGAGAGCATCCTCTTCTAAGCATAAAAAAAGATTAATGCCATTTGGACTTGTTGTGGAATGTTAACTTGCCTTTGAACCCACGTGCCTTTAGGGCTAGAGCTGTGGGCTCCTGCAGTGACTGCATTTCTCTTTTAACCATATTTCTCTCATCTTTCGTGGGGAGCAGTTTGCGGGAGATGAAACTGTCACCGCGCTGAGGGATGGCTTGATGTTCGCAGCCACCCACAGGCAAAATTAATACAAGAACGCATCCTAAATTTACCGTTGCAAGGAGACATCTCGGTTCATCTTTTTGTTGAAGAGTGCATATTGGAGGAATTATTGATGCTCTGGAGAACATACTACTCAAAGATACAGGAGGTATCCCTTTCTTAATTAACACTTAATTGACTAATTAATTTCATCCCCTGTCCAGGTGTTAGGTCAGTAAGCTACATATTTACTGCACTTATGCGAGGACCAAAAGCTAAAACCAGAAGAAGGCCATTTAACCACTATGTGTAGCCTAGGTAGTGAGTACATTGCTTTTAAAGAAGAATACCTTGGAACTAGCTCTGGTACACAATCTACAACCTTTTCAGTGCACACAAAAAAGGTGACGATTCTCTCCTCTCTGCTCAGACCCTCATCACAGAATTGTGTCTTTCCATTTGAGTGCTCGTAACGTCATTTCCCAGGACAATGCCGATTCCTCACGCCCCAAGTCATCCAGCCGCCACCTACAAGCGGGCGCGGTTATTCCTCATTCTCTCTAACAATTTGGTAATGAAGTATTGATTTCCAGGTTCCCCTCCCTTGGACGGCATTAGGGTTTGTTTGATAAACTGTTCCGTGCCCCTGGTCCCCCCGTCCCCTCCTGCTGTCTCTGAAATAAAGTGCCACTGGAGAGATAATGGCCAGGGAACGTCGAAGAACTCATTTCTACAATTTGTAAGGCCTGGCAATGAGAAACAGACGTGATTTATCAAGTCCCAGTGCCCCGCTTTATGGCCTCATTGGAAGCCGTACTCATTTCACTGCACAGACCTCTTATGGCTCCTATGTGGCCGTACACACACATACCTATATACACACACAAATGCACATTCAAACACATATACACAAACACACACATACGCAAACACCATGACAGAGATGCGCACACACACACAAACACACCAACACACACATGCACACCAGGACCAGGATTGTAGCCCCCTGTCTTAAGAAAAGTTTTCATGTGACAGGTTTATTTAGTGTTTTAGTAACAGTAGTAGTAATAAAACAAAATAGGCAACCAAAAAAGAGGAAGGGGTATATTGGGAGGAAAATGTGTATGGCAGAAATGGGTTTCTGTGAATGATACAGACAGGCAACAAGGGAGGCAGAAGAAATTGGCATTGCGTCATGGGATAAGGATGTCAAAAGAAATGGCAATTAAGGTCCGGCTTTAATTCACTGATCCAACTCTTTCAGATAAAACAATAATGGAGCAAGGGTTGCCTTAAAATGGCTCACAATGATATGTAGCAGCACTTAACAGTTTTTTATGCATGGGGAAAAAGAACCACAACAACACAAAGATTATGACCTTGTACTTTACATCAAATTATAAATAAGGAGAAATGGCAAAAACAGTTTGAATAGCTGAAATTTCAGAGAGTGCTAAACTGCTTTATCAGGGAAGAAAATTAAAATGTTATGTATTAAGTGAAGGCTGAGGGGAAATATAGACTGAAGCTCGTTCACTGCCTGTAGTGCAGTTCAAGATTGGCCAAAGAAGATAATGGACACATAGTGCAGGTGTTCTGTGTTCCGTTTCAAAGCTGCCTTCAGGTGTAGTGAGCTCTGTTGAAAAGGAGAGCAACGAATCTCCATTAGTTCTTTCCTTATCCATTTACATTTGTTTCTGTATATGTGAGATATAATTGGCTTTTTTAATTATGGGAATTGATAAAAAGTAGGACATGTTACCTGGACTGATTAGAAGTTATTTTGGTGTTGGAGCTCTTTATAATTCCACAGTGCCAGAGAGAACTCAATTTGCAAAGACATTCTTCCAAATGATTGATAGGCAGTCTTGAAGGAGTTGCTTGATTTCAATTTCATATTACAAGCTGGATAAAAAATGTAAAATCATCTCCATGAATATTAACCCACATCAAAAGATATGTTACATGAGGGCATCTGAGTGTTATCTTGTTAGGACACTTGCAGAGCATGGCTGGGCCCCATGGACTGGTATTTAATCCCTTTGATGTTGACGACTGCAGTCAGGCAGGGGTGCACAAGATTGGACACAAGATCCCCAGGGAGGGAGGGATTTAGTCAGTGGGATACACCAGCCCCTCCCCCCTGACATCCCCTCTCCTGGCACAAGCTAAACATAACGGGTCTTCCACAGCTTTCTCAGTGGAATGGTTTCCCATGAGGGGTTTGCGCTTCACAACAGCCAAGACACTGAAAACACATTCTCCTTTATGCGGGCAGGCTGTTTCCTCCAGACACAGCCACAGGTAAAATCATATTTCCGTTTATCTGGGGAAGCACCACAGAGAAGCTTAAAATTGCTCATGAAAGAGGAGAGGAATAGGGGGAGGGGGATTTCAGACACATCATCTTGGTACAGGGTCTGGTAACACTGGTCCAGAATGTAGAGGTCTCTGGTACCTTTACCAGGTACTATGCCACTCCCTTCTTGAGGGCAATGGGCCTGTGCATGCTGGACTTGACAGTACCATACATGGGATCCCCCTTATAGTATGACTATCAGGCCCTGAAGGACTTTGCCTTCAGGATTGGATTGTCCAGAGGCCGGCTAACAATGTGTAGTTATAAAGTAATAATGACTTCTGTAATATCTGGCCAAACCATTAAACCCCCGAAGGGAGGCCCAACCCTGGAGCCAGCAACAATCTGGACTTATGTTCCACATACATGCCTAAATAAATAAATAAATAAACAGAAAGCCATAACTTGGGCATCCACTCATTATGTGTCTCCCCTCCATGGGGTTCATATATAAACAGCACTTAGCACTAACTGAGCGCTTCCCCCAAGGATGCACTGACATACATAATGTGTTCTGGGAATGCTCCATAGCCAGACGGGTCTGGGACCTTGTTGTCTCCTCAGTGTCCCTGAACAAGTTGCTGCCAAGGTCCTACCTGACTGCTGGGACTATTCTCGACAGGCCAAGAGAAGTCTGTAAAACCACCAAGCTCCAGCGTCAGTGGAGGATAATCAACAACGTCAAACAGGTCCTGTGAGAGACGAGGAACCTCAAGCCAGGTCTACAAAAAAACAACAACAGACCTGGTCACTCTCCAGAGGACGATTCAGAATCTCCTCCTGGATGGAATGGTGGACTAAAAATAAAAAACTGACAAGAAAAGAATTGGGAGTGGACCACTGAAAAGAGCTGATCATCTAGTCCACCAACGCCCCCCGCCCTCCATAGGACACGCTGCTTGTTAATGCGACAGAATCTCGCAATGCTACCAATGGCTGTGTGAATATTATCATGAATAAACAAAACAAATGTCAAACACTGAAAGATGACAGGTTCAAAGAAACAGGAGTAGGCCTAATTATATAGTTGATGTCTGGGTCATGACCCGTTGTAATCTAAACAAATATATAAAACATTCTGTGTTTATAGGACACATTGGATTTATTTACTTCCCTCCATTTTGGCTCTTTTTTCTGCATAAAACATTCCTACACTGCAGGCAGAATCCACTGCACTGTCACTGATTACATCACCAAAAAACTTTTAGCCAATGTAAAAATGCCACTAGCAAAATCCCTCTACAGAAAGTCGATTCATAATGTAAAACTTGCACAGCAATAGACAAAGCTTTGTAGAATCCTCAAACTAAGAAGTCAAGCTGCCTGAAAACAGTAGATCAGTTGCTTGTTCTCATATAAATTATTTGGAATAAGAACAGAGACTGAGAATTTTAGTTCAATGATGTTCAATAAAGTATTTAATGCAATGATGCGTCTTATGTATTTCCCTTTTTGTCTTGGTAGAAATGACGCCATGGAAGACTACGAGTGAGGCCAAACGGATGTGTCTTAAAGCAGAGCTAGAAGCCACCATTACGCTAAAATAAATATGTTGTCACACGGGAAGTGAAATGGAGAAGAATTGCAGATTGTGAGGGAGAGTTGGGGGGGGGGGGGGGGGGGGTGATGTGAGGATAATGGAAGAGGGATTCCAGAATATGTGTCCCTACAGAGCAAGAGACCCTGAAACTGAGGCCAAGCCATCACTGCTGGGGCACAGGTCTGCTAAAGAGATTAAAAGAGCTCTACAGATCTGTCATATTGGCTTTTACACAAAGACAATGAGGCCAGCTAACTGGGATTTTTCAGTTAAAACACTTGTGCTTTGAGACTCCATTGTGTTTTTTTGTATTCTTTAATGGGGATAAAATTAATAGAGTGTTCTTATGAGAAGGGTGACCACTCTATTTCGCCATGGCTGTCAAAGTTGGATGTGCATGGTCTAAGCAGTGTCCCAGCAACATCTGGACCTGTGTAATTAGGAAGCAAATTCTTGCAGCACATACTTGGTAGAGTGGCTCAGAAATAGAAATTGGAAGGGGGTGATCTCACCTGCGGTAATGCTGGCTAATTTTGGGCAAGGTGCCAGCAAGTAGACAGGTTCTGAGATGAAGCTGTTGGCCTTCGGTGAGCCCGGGTGTTAATTTGCGTCACAGTGACTTTATGATGTAGAATGATGTCCGCTGGTGGCAGATGCCATAAAGTGACTGAGACCGTGTGGGGGAGGCAGGGGAAGAGTTCTGTCAGCACTGAAAGGTGGGCCTATCACTCCTGCTCAGACCCTCTGTATTTCACCAAAGACTCTGTATTTCATGTGTCGAGTAAAGATAAGAAATAAACAGAAAATGTCATTTTCTGCTTCCAGTGCTGGTAGAAAATTTTACTTGTCGTTTTAATTTACTGGAAGACCTCAAGAATTAGGGAATTTCATCATTTTCACAAATCACAGTCTCTCTTTTTTTTTTTGTTGCAATTTTTGTTTTGTTTTATGGTAGACATTAAGGCATTCACTAATTTCCACTAAACAACTTTAAATTGAAAGATGTGCACTACAACACTCACAGCTGCTGTGAATCCCTGCAAATTCCATGGAAAGCCCATCCAATATGAATCTGACCGCTTCTGAGAGAAAACATGTCCACGCAAAACACATAATAAAGTACTATTGAACGAAGTGTGAGAGTGCCAGAGAAGTCTGAGCTGAAGGCCTTATTAGTAGCATTGAAGGTTCTGCTTCTTGCTGAAATTCAATAGTTACCATATGCATTTTATGAATATTTAAAGAAAACTCATTTATATTAATTCTTCCTGGCAACAAAAAACCTTCAATTTGAAAAGGGTGTGCCTTAGTAAGCAAACTCAGAATCTATGTCAGTTCACTGAATAGTGAAATAGAATAAGTAATCTGCAAGTATACACCAACATCATCATCAAAAATAACAATGGTCTGACACACAAGGATATGGCTGAGTTAAGACCAATAAAACAGCCAAACACTATAAATAAATGTGAAGCATATTTATCAGAATATGTTGGGAATCATTACACCAGCGTGGGCAGTGCACTTGCTGGCCCAAAGCACAAGTTCACCACAGTGCTACAGTGCTACCTGACCAGCTCTTACCTCGTCCCCACATTGACACAAAAATCATACAACTCATGAATAGGCATTATTTATGCACTTATCTCTTTATCTTTATCTCTTTATCAATTATGGGCTCCTCCCTGTTCATTTACGGCTAACTAGGCGACAAATTGGCAGAAACAGAACCTCTGCGTTTGCTAATGGAAGACGGCGGTGGAATGTGAGACTGCTAGGCCTTGCTGAGCATGATGGGATGCAGTTGGCGTTCCGAAGTGGATTCCCTTGCTGGGTTAGTCAGGAAATTCGAACGTAGGCTACCAGCCTGTCCCTCACTATTTATTTTTAATTATCTAACCGTCAAATTAACGTCTTTCCGATCGAGTAAAAGTAGCCGTGCTTCCAAGGACCCCGACAAAGATTAGATTCGCCCAAGTTGGAGGAGGCGGCCTCAAGATGGTATACATTGAAAGATGGCAAATTTGTCTTCGTCACCACAGAAGTCTTACTGCAGTTAACGAAAGCATCGCATTCAGAGGTTTCACTGACTGCTGCCGGCATTCCATTGTATTTCTCACACATTTGTCTCACTATCTCGAATTGTTTCTGTAAATTTACGGCTTTCCTAGGTCTAATATTATTTTGTATAGCGTTTGTTTGGCTAGGTGAGGAAAAAAGGCTAATTCATTACAGCTAAATCTGATATTTTTCAGTATGATTCAAAGAATATTCAATATTTTTTGTTTACATTTTCCAAATTGAATCAGACCTTTTCGTGATAATGATTCAGACAGGCGGATTCCAATTATGTTATCCAAATTGACCAAAGTATTCCTTGAAGTTCTCGTGCTCAATAGGCAAATAACTCGAGTAAGTTGTTGGTTTCTTGTCTCGTCTTATAGTAGCAGGTTCTGACCACCAGATGTCGCTGTTTCTTCTATTGGTCCAAAGTTCCTTCGATTCAGGAAGGAGGGTTAGTGGTAACCAACGCAACTGTAAATCCTTTTTTAGTGACCTTTACATTTTAAAGTAAATATTCAATAAGATTTAGTGTTTTTGTCTATAGTTTGACCCTGCCAAATAGAACCTTGGAGCAACCAATAAACGTATCAGAGTTGTAGCTGCAGTCAAGTCTCTACAAAGGGATGCCATCAGGATTTGATGAGTTCCCTCCAGGAGCTATAGGCTAACTGCCGTTGTGGGTTGTGATAGGACTCTTAAGTTGTGGGTCTATAATTTAAGTGGTCTAGGCTGGAGCCTTTCGTGGGGACCAGAAGGTAGCACGGCTGGTCCTGGACAGCCGCAGGGTGTGCTGGCTTTTGTTGTTACTCAGCAATTAATTGCTCAGTCCAAGCAGTTCATTACACAATTAAGTCACCTCACCTGGTTTCTTGGGTCTGAATTGGTTGTTGATGTTAAGGTGAAAAAAAAAACAGCACAACCTGCGCCTTTCCAGGACCATGTGGAAAGGCCCCCTTTCTCATTTCCTCTGCTATTGCATATTTGTCATACTGAGTGGTTTCAGATCTTTAGACAAAATGTAATATTACACAAAGGGAACCTGAGTGAACACAAAATACATTTTTTAAGTTATTTCCTTTATTTAATTAATTTAAATTATTTAATGAGAAAATCATTAAAGTTATCAATCCTCTCCCTTTCAGCTGTGTAGATGGATGAGCAGAGCTCTGTACTATCAGCCCAGCTCTTAGCTCTATCGCTGGGAATAGGTAGCATTGTCTCACACTCCTTCCAATTTTGGAGAAAGGCAGAAACCGAATGATCTACCCCAGTTTTTACCAGCTATCTTATGAAACCGTTTCCATTGGCTGACGAGGGAACAGGCGTTCACACGTTATGCATACATTAAGTGATATTTACGACAAGGGTGGCTCACCTTTGTCAATTGAAGAATCAGAAGTGCCTTTGATCTTCCAGGCTCCTCTTACAACATATACGATTGAGATCAGCCTTGAAGGCATATGGCAATGTGATTTGTGTGTTTATATTTAGTTGTGCTTGCATTAGTTGTGTATGGATAAAATTAAATATGTTAATTTCAAGAAAGAAATCTGCTTGGATTACAATAAATGATGCCTAGAAGGAAACAAATCCTTATTATTTCCTTATTTTGCACCCCTTTTCCTTTCTGTTTCTTAAATGTTTAGTTCTGAACGATCAAACATTTTCCTTTGACAGCTGTAGAGCATTGGATGCTGATAACAAGCAGTTTTGTATGAAGATAGTTCCAAAGGCACGATGCTGAATCTGGCATTTGACTGCACCAGGCCAACAGATATGAATCACATAAATTGTTATTATGGATTTAAAACAATTACAGTCTCTTTCCAGCCTCTGGGGAAAAATATTTCATATTTCCAGATGGCTTTCATGAAAGTTCCCTTCAATCTTTTTTTTTTTTTGTACATCGTAGTCTCAGGCTGTACATTTAAATATTATGTGAGGGATAATACCCTATGGACAAGTCAGTTATTAGGAAATAATAGCCCAATAGGGTGGTTTAGGAGCCTGAAGGGCAATTACTTCCTCATCACTGACTCGTTCATCGGGTATTATCCCGCTTATACCATCGCTAACTTGCGAAAGTAATGTAGCTGTGGAAAATGTACTTTTAGTTTAGAAACAAATGTATTAATTGAAAAGCAATGGGAACAGGAGAAATAATATTCCCTGTCGCTGAGAAAAAAATTGACGGCCTGCAACTAAAAGCCAACTGCATCATTGCCAAAGAAAAGTTCACTAGCTCACCAGATTCCCTCTCCCCTTGCTCAGTATTTCAGAGTTGAATGTGCTGAACATTCCTCTGTCATTATGACGATCAGTGCCAGCCGACCTCTGCAGGTGACACTGGGTAAATTCAGAATCGCAACACCTTTACAACATTACAAACATTCAGTCTGCCCCCTGTTGGCACTATACCCTCTACTCTGATTAAGTGTTTAAGCAGATATTCATTTATAGGTGCATTTATTGCAAGCTTAGCAGTCAATATTTAATATTGTAATTTTTTCCTATATGAATGTAAGAATAATAAGGAATTAAATGGTTGCTTAAAAAGAGTATTTTGCGAAATATTTGTTGATGCTATCATTTATGAATACATACATCTGATTAAACATAAATGAAAAGGAGACTACTAGGTGAAAATTATTTATTATGTAACCCATTGTACAATTTGACAGTCTGACCCTTCCCTTTTGATGAAGCCCCGCCTACACGGAAGATAAATCCAACGGAGGTTGTGTCAGCCAACTGGCGAGGTAAGGGTGGCTACCCCACCAGACAGAGGTAAGAAGCTGGAATATACAAGAATGATGGGGGTGTAAGCCGAAACGTAACCCTTATTTAGAAAAAAACGAAATGGCGAACATTAGCTCGGTTAAGGTTAAAGTATATTTGTCCTCTTTACAGGCATTGGATAATGAGCTGATTAGATTTTAAGTGAAGCAAAAGGAGAACATTCTATCTGAGCTTTCATATACTGTAGGAGAGTACAATATGCTGTCAATTCATTGTATGCAGCAGGGCCCTACATTTGTACATAGTGAAACAAGGAGGCAGAGTTGTTAGGCAGGATTGTTCTTGTCTCACAAATGATACTAGCAGCCAGAAAGTGTTGTTCAGGCCTGCTTTGCTATAGCCCTGTAGGGGCTTCCAACTTTTCTCCTCATAAACCCCTTGCTCTCCACCTCAGCTGATGTGAGGCTGCCGTGCCTCACACAGGTGGGTGCTACACATGTGTTTGAGGTGAGGTTCCCACTTCACTGTAAAGCATGCTGTGCAAGATGCTATATAAATGCAATTTATTATCATCATTATCAATTAAATAGTGCAAATTTAATTGGTTCAAGCAAGACAATTTCTAGTTTAATCAAGTAGTTAAGTTCCTGGGTGAAACACAATGCTTCAGACACTTCAGGCCTGTATGATCAGAGCTGACAATCCTGTTCTATAATGGCGTCACATGATAAAAAAATATTGAATGCGAAAGCAAATTTTCTTCATTTCCTCTCGGGACGGCAAAGCAACGGGCAGCAGGCATAGTGGTGTTATCCAGCCTTCACTGGGGTAACAGCCACACGGGTTCACTGCGGCTTTGGACTCTGTGTCTGAAACAACAAGTCATTTGCATTCAGTTCATTCTCATTTTACATAAAAATCGAGTGCTGATGACTATCAATACTATTAACGTCGACAGCAGCTGTCATCTACGTCATAAAGAGGTTCAGAACTTGCTACAAGCCCAGACAGAGCTCTATAACCGACAGGGCTAGTTCAAAACTGTGACTGACATATGTCGGTCAAAGTTTTTGTGGTGAGCTTAAGTTCCTCAGGTTACCACTGCACAAAGACCCCTAGCTCTTTATCTGCCATTATTTTATTTCTGTTAATTTCATGTTTACATAAGATTTCTGGACATACAAAGGCTCCAGTTTACAGGATGCATGGGTATGTACTATTGCAGTCTGACCTGGCTATTTCTGTTAGAATTCATAAAAGAAAAAACCATCAGGCACATGGTTAATGACAGTGTGTTCTGTTTTTAGAACTGAAATTATCAGCAGGGGGCAGCAGTGTAGTATAATGGGTAGGGAACTGGGCTGGTAAATGAAAGGTTGCTGGTTCAGTTCCTAGGAAGGACACTGCCATTGTGTCCTTCCTATGTGAAATGGATACTGTGTAAAAAATGCAATAGCTTTGTAAGTCTGGATAATGTCATGTGCATTAATCTGGAGGTGAACAATTTTCCTACCCCACACTTAAAACAGGAAGCAAGCCTGGATTTTTCTGCCTTCTTCCCCTCCTGCTTTGCTGCTTTGTCCGATGAGGACGCCTCAAGCGTATTTGCCTTGGAAGGGTCAACCTTTATATGTGAAAGGAAAGGAAAAAACAAAAGGAACAATAATGTTGATTGTTATCGCAAATATCCATTGCTGGGCGGAAGGGGGGGGGGGGGGGGTTTGACAGAAAAAAAAGAAATGAAAAATTAACGTAATTTAGCAAACAAAACCGACTGTAACAGTGGGTAGCAGACATCCGGCTGCTAATTTTGCCCATTATACAGTGCTGCTGTTTTATGGAAAAGTCAATGGAGATCTTTGTTTGTTTGGTACTGTAGGACCCCATCGCAGCAGACAAACGGAAGTGAATTAGAGGGGCGAAATGAGAGACAGAACATTCATTAGCACATTACTCTCTCTGTTCCCTCTGCCGCCCGCTCCTCCTCTTCCTCAGTTGGCACACAAAGCAGACACAAAGTGCATCCTGGTCAGACATCCATCTTACTTCCAATTAGAATAGACATAAGGCCAAGGCAGGGCAAATTTAGCTCAGTTATCATGCTTCCCATTGCACCCAGTCTGGTTGGCCTAATTTTGAAATTAAATTCCAATATTATGAGAACAGTTTGTGTATGTGGACTTCATTAGCTTCAGTTTTGATGTACATGGTTAGGTGCTGCCCTACCTTTGGGCGGAAGAACTTGCTGAAGGCGCTGTCTTTGCCTGGTGACGGAACACCCAGAGTCACTTTCGGCAGCTCCTTCTTCATGGGAGCTTTAGCCTTGCTGTCCGCCACTTCAGGTGGTGGGGCAGCCTTCCCGGCTTTGTTAGCGGCTGCAGGGTCCCCTTCCTGTGCAACCTGACCAAGGTGGTGGGAGGGATTTCATAAATCAGCGTACATATAAAAATATTTTTAATACTATGAAATAATTTGCATTTCTGTCATGTGAAAACCATTCCTAGACAATCAGAATAACATGGTATGATTATAATATACTCGCACTCATTATTTGTATGGACTCCATCTGTTTCAGGTCATGGCTATCCTTGTAATTGATGAGCCAATTGAGGTTGATTGATAAGTTCAAAGGTCAACTAAAAGGAAGCTATACCTATAGCCAAATAGATGCCAAGATGTCCAAGGTAAATATCCAGTTGTACACCAATATGACATATTCTCCATCTTGACGTGGCAACTGCGCAAGTCATATTGTCAATTTAAAATGTGTTAGGATAAGGTTTGATGACACTACTCATGTTGAAATTATGGTAACATTACAGATTTGTTTTCTGATACTTACACTTGTTGCTGCAGGTTGGTTGTCCTTCAAAGACTGTCAAATTTTGAAGAAAATATTTTGTTAAACAGACAGTATGCATTATTAGATATGAACAGTAGTCATTTTATTTAAGTTCCCCCAGAGCTTCACATGACCAGATGTACATTCCCCATGTATTACTGCAGAGGAAAAAACAACATTTGGGTAAGAACTCCAGAATGTGTCAGTTGACAGAAACTTGGCATATCTTTTCATTGTACACAAACACAAAAATAATATTGCAGATAAACAGTACATTTTGAATATGCACATCCAGTCTCAATCCAAGATTAGTACTGTTGTTAATAAATTCATGAGAAACATTAATTTTTTAAACAAAAATCTGGCTGAGGAAATGGTGCCCCTGACCTTCTGCCTGAAGATCTTGCTGAAGGTGCTGCCGGACTCCTTTGCGGTGGGGTCCTGCTCTTTGGGCTCTGAGGGTACCTGGGCAGCTCCTCCAGTGGGAGGGTTCTTCTCCATCTTTAGGGACTTCTGCTCTTTCTCAGGTTTCGATGTGCCCTCTGGCTCTTTGCTGCCTTTGGTCTTACCCAAGAGAAAAATATAATTCATTATTCATTCAGTCAGTCTATGATTTTATTGTATATCTTAGAGCCAGATTATTGCACTCAGTTCTTCATAATCAAACTTTCAATGTTAAAAACACCCTGTACTGTTCTCTGTTATTACTGGACATCTGACTACATCACCTCTGCTCTTCCTATCATACTGTGATCACTGACTGAATACTGTTGTAGGTACGATTATTATTTCTCTAGCTGCTCTACCTCTGCTCTAGCTCTGATGACTGCTCTAGCTCTGATGACTGTTCTAGCTCTGATGACTGCTCTAGCTCTGATGACTGCTCTAGCTCTGATGACTGTTCTAGCTCTGATGACGGCTCTAGCTCTGCTCTAACTCTGATGACTTCTAGCTCTGATGACTGCTCTAGCTCTGATGACTGCTCTAGCTCTGATGACTGTTCTAGCTCTGATGACGGCTCTAGCTCTGCTCTAACTCTGATGACTGTTCTAGCTCTGATGACTGCTCTAGCTCTGATGACTGCTCTGGCTCTGCTCTAGCTCTGATGACTGCTCTGGCTCTGCTCTAGCTCTGATGACTGTTCTAGCTCTGATGACTGCTCTGGCTCTGCTCTAGCTCTGATGACTGCTCTGGCTCTGCTCTAGCTCTGATGACTGCTCTGGCTCTGCTGTAGCTCTGATGACTGCTCTAGCTCTGATGACTGCTCTGGCTCTGCTCTAGCTCTGATGACTGCTGTAGCTCTGATGACTGCTGTAGATCTGAAGACTGCTCTCGACTTTATTATTATACAGTATTCCACAAGAATGTCACAGAGACTGTTAGTTATCCCCAGTCACCCCCAAAAGCTTATAAAGTTCCAGTTATAGGCCTCCAAAAATCAGTGAAAGAGTTCAACTGTCTATGTGAAGAAAAAGACTTTAATTTATTTGTCAAGTGTGATTGAATCCAGACATTTTTAAAATATTGTATCCAAGCTTTCCTCAAACATCCTCTCCACAGCATGCACCATCTTCACCTGAAGCTGTGCTGCCGTCATGTGCATATAGCTGCTGCCAGGCGTCTAAGATGGCTCCAAGGTGTGGGCTGAATTATCACAGTGTGCTGCTGGGTTACTGTATAATATGTCATACGTCAATGATCCTATGCTTTGCACTACTATGAACAAGCTCCCTGTTGTTCTCTTTTTGTTCTGTTGTTCCCCCCACAGCTGGGTGTCCTCAACCCCGACATCCCATAGTCCTATATCCACTCCATCTGCTCCTGTGCCGTGATTTGGATTTCTGATGGTTTTGTTTATTTTATGAATTTTTTACATTATAAATAGTTTCAGGTTAGGTTCATTATGCTGTCTGCCAGTAAGCCTAAGTGATCCTACACATGCAGTTTATTGTGTTTTGCGCTTTCAATTTTTCTCTTGGATGTGAGAATTTTTTGATGTGCTCTTCTATCTGCTCAGGATAGTCGCCCTGTCCCTAGACAGTATACAGTGCGGGCATTTTCTTATTGCTTCGATCTGTTCTCTGTAGTGGCGTACTTTTTGTTATATCTGTGTCAGCTTGCAGTGATTCTCTCTTCAATAGATCGAGTGAAGCTCTACAGTGCTGCGCTAAATAAAATCCAATCGGCTGATAAATGGATTGCAAAGGAATTTTGTCCTTAATGTAAATGTCTTTTTTAGAAACTAGATTTGTCACCCCCTTACATTGCCTTTTCTGTGTCTGTATTGTGAAATTCCATATTGCCATATGAAATAAAATAATATGAAATATGCGTCTCATTTTTATTCTGTACATATACATGTAATTGCTTAGCTCTCAACTGTGGGGAAAGAGATGTAATAGAAGGAATTTAGAGCAATCAGTGTGGTGACCTTTACTGTAATTAGTCCTCTTTTCATTGCAGGATTTTGGATTGTTTTCGTCTTTCTGTAAGTTTTGCATGTGTGTAGAAATACCACTTAATTACACAAAATGAACCAAACACAATGTTCTCTGAAAGATGTGATTCACAACATAGGTAACAATTTGAGAATTGTCAAAACAACTTAATTTGTTTCCTTGCCTCCCTCTATGGAATCCTTAAAAGCCTGGTGTTTTCATGTGACCAAGACTTACACCAAACACAACCCAAACCCCCACCCCTGCTCACTACAACACAACACAACAGAGCACCCCAAACACCTGCACCCTTCGGTATCTGCTGAAGGTCTCCTAATATAACAAATGCTGATCTAAATGGGATTAACCTGGTACATTAAAAAACAGTAAAATAAAGGATGACAATATGAATAACAGCTATTTGTGTCATAATTTACCATAAAACTGATGCACATTGCATGCAAGTATGTTTCAAATGTGAAATGGATAATTAATATTCACATTGATTCAATTATATGTGGCTCAAATTAACATTTTGTACTTACAGACTGGATAGGAGTAAGAAAAGTTGCTTTTCTGTGATTTGTATTTGCCATATGACTATAATATGTAAGATGTTGTCCTGAATATTACAGAACCAATAGTTTATAGAATGAAAAGTATAATTGAAATGAAATAACTGAGTTTTAAGCCTCTACCAAATTTTCATTTTCAAGTTTCATACATGGCTTCTGCTTTAGCAGCCTTAAAAACTCTGCTCACTGACTTACGTCTATTTGTTTTAATCTCACTATAGGCCTACTAAATCTGCATTCATCCAGAACAGAGATTCCCCTTGTATGGTAGATCAACAAAAAACATTGATAATTGAGGGAAAAAAAGGAAAAGCACCGCTCAAACAGAAACTCACCAGTGTTTTGATAAAGTCCATAATTGGCGGTCTTCCTGCCTGACCGTTCCTCTCCGTTCTTCGTGGCGAGACTGTGCACTGAGAAGGAGCCGGGCGGGCCGTCAGGACGGCTGTGATGTCCGCTTCGCCTCGGGCCCTGGATCCCGCGCTGACTCTGGGGGCTCTCGGGAGCGTTTGGGGAGCCGCACAGCTGATACGCAGCCTCCGCGTTTGTTGATTGTGGGGTTGAAAGGGAGCTCAGAACCCAGGCCGTGCCCCTGCCCCCTCACCGCAGCGGCAACAATCGCCCTTTTATCAGCGTGGCCCTTTCTCACCCGCCCGTCTGTAACGGGCAGTGTTCTGAGCCGGCCCCTTCTGCCCCACTCTCAGACCCTCCGGGACACCATAGAAACACTTTGATTGTATTTCACTCACTTAATGCTTTTTTTCCTAGTAAAACACTACAATAAGAAATATTGTAGAAAAAATACAATAAGAACTTCTGTAGTAAGTTGTTGTCCTAAGTATAATAAATGACAAGTGGAAAAAGAATGATGATTTGCAAGAGCAAAATATTATTATGTATTATTTGTTTTTTATTACTACAATTTGTGTCAACTTTTTTCAGCAGCTGAAATATTGTTGGGCAAGATTTAGGTGTAAGATTTTCAATGATTGCCAGCGCCTATCAAAGTACGCAGATACCCAGTGATGTCTCTGACAGCTGTGCTGGCTTTGTTACAGTAAATGAGGAAATTAATTAAAACAGCTATTTATCTCCATGGCTGAGAACTGGAGCCATATTTCTCTAGTCCTCCTGCCCCTCAACCAAACCGATGTGACTTTATATTCCATGAAAGATCTGATGTAGGTGCTTGTCCTGCAAATAGATTGTCTTCCTAAGCTTGTGTCTTTGAAATCTGCTATCCTAGTCTGTACACTGACAGCTCCAAAATGTGTCTTGGAAGACAAAGCTTCTTTCTCTTTGTAAATACAATGGATATTACGTTGAATTACTGTCACATGCCATTTAAATACATATCTGTAAACTTTTTCGTGTTTTCTTAAAAGCATCAAATTGAACAGTGTTACATTGCATATGAAGAACCTGGAAATCATTTTAATATCAATCACAAGTTTAAAAAGATTGTCTGTTATTTATGTTGGTTATTGCTACTTAATGCACAATAAAAGAGAATTGAAAGAAGAAATCTGTTGGTGTCTTCAGGTTGGCTTCAAGTATTTTGGTTTAATAGCAGAAGACAAGTTGAAAATGAGCAGCATTTATTGCTTCACAGAAAGGTGCATTCAGCGGAATAAGTCTGCAGGTTTTGCAGTGGAGTCTGGAGACCCAGGAATACTCTGAGATGAAACTCTAAACCCTGAATGCAGTGAGGTAGGCCTGGGAACCCAATGTCCACACCAATAACAACAGCCCTGTGGAAATGCCTGTTGCAGACACAAGGTTCTGAGCAGTACCAACAATACAGTAACTATTCCCTTATAAATGCCATTGCCCCACTGCCTACTCTCATACCACGAGCCAGAGTATTCATTAAAAATTCAGAGCACAAGTATTCATTAAATATTCTTCACTGGGCTGGTGGGGTCTGGGGCAGCATCTAGGTCAAGGAGGCCTAACCTTCCCAAAGAAATGCTCACAGAATGATGACTTCTGCAAACAATGTAAAAACAATGATAGAATTAAATATGGTCAGGGCCTATACTGATTCATTACTAAAGTCAGTCCAGTTCTTCACCCTTAGCTGTGTTACCTCAGTTCACTTTAAACACTTTTAGGTTTTTGCCTAATTGCCAAGAAATATATATACACATAATTAAAGTAAATATTTTTAATCCACAAACAAGATACATGTCTTTGTTATGATTATATACCATCAGTAGTGTTCGGGGACATTCCAGGCCACTGCAGTTAAACCAAAGGTAATGAAGGGAAATTGTAGAAGTGTAATAGCTCAGGGGCATGTTGTAGCAGTGTCCAAAATGTCAGAAAACAGATGGGAAAGGGCTTTGTTTTAATAGAAGTCAAAGGTAGGTGAATTCCACATTTCTAACTATTTATAATTTTCATCTGTACATATGTAGAAATGGTCTACACTCAGTGAACACTTTATCAGGTAGACCGGTACACCAGCTTGTTAATGCAAATATTTAATGTGGCAGCAACTAAAAGGATATGAGCTTGCAGACATGGTCAAGAGGTTCAGCATCTCTGAACACACAGCGCGTCAAAACTCTGAGTGGATAGGCTACAGCAGCAGAAGATCAATAAGTCTAATAAGTAAACACATCTTTCTTTTACTCAAATGCAACTATGCACAATCCCCACGTTTAAACATGCCCCGTGTTAGTTTGTAGTTTGTGCCCCGGTCTTCCCTACATTCACTGCTATTGTAATTACATCGAATTAGTAAGGAGTTGCTTGTGACAGAAGTGACAGTTTAAGAGTTAAAGCAACTTATCCTGGGGTTACAAAGCTACACATCATGCTTTTTATGTGAACAAATGGATTTGTGATCCTATGGGAATGTGGGAATTTGAGTGCGTGGGCAGACACATATTGTGGATACACACACTGAGGGAGGGGGCAGGATTCCTGGCACAGTGTCAGCTGCACGACGTGGGTTTACTGAAAGGCTGTTTGTGATCACTTCAGGGCATAAAGTACTCGCATAAACCTTGAACAGATAAGAGTCAAAAACACCTTCAATGTTTTTCTATGTCTAAGTGCATATTAGCTGGAGTTTTATACTTCAGGTTTTAAACCCCTGCACCACAGAACTGAATAACAATCGGAGCAGCTGTCTGAATTTGTGAAATGAGGATTAACTCGTCCAGTTGTAATTGCACTTCTGTGGTCGAGGGGCTTAAACCTGAGGTTCCAGCTAAGAACACTGCAATTGACCAATGTGTTTGTGTATAGTGCACACATTTTTTTACATTTTGAAAAATGAAAGAATGCCTTGTTTGGGGTATAAAATACTCTTCTAATATTTGGAGTTTATATTTTGAGGGGTAAGAGCTTGTTGCTTGTCTATTTTCATTGTTTTTCTATTTTGTTTTTCTATTTTGTTGACAACATTTATGCACTGATCATTTCATGAAGCAACATTGTTTATGCTTGTTAAAATGATCATACACCATCTTAAGCAATTCTCTTAACTATGTGAAATGACCCTGTTTGTTTTCCTAACATTACACAAGAAAGAATTGAGTCCAGGTCCGTGGTAGTTTTAACCACATAAAATTCTATATAGTCTGTTGTCAATATGTCTAATTTGCTCCCTTTATTTTCCTAATTACTTTTAGAACATCAATAACACCATTTGTTTTGTTTTTCTGCATTTGCCATTTAAGAGTAACTGTACTGGTATTGAATGGAAAATGTCCACCAGGGGGCAGAGTTAAGACAATAATTTTTTAAAAGGACTGATCAAATATAACTGCATTCTGGGCTGCCAGCTACTGTACCGATGTATACCAGGCACACACATTGCAAAAAACATTGAGTGTTTACAGCAGTGGCTTTGAGTATCATAGACGTCAGGCTCTTGATAATAAACAATTAGTGCTGACCTTCCACTCTAAACACACCCCAGGTCATATCAGCATGCACCTATGCTTAGGGGTGGTGCAGATGTACTCTGACATTTCTTCACCCCAACCATTCCCGCAGTGAATAAAAAAGAGCGTCAACTTTGTCCCATTTATTAAAAACATTCTGTAAGACATACAATACTCTATTTTCGATTTTTTTCAGGGCTTGATTATGGGAATGACTTCATAATATCATTTTAAATGCTTTCATCCCAGGCATATAAAATCGACATCTGAAGTCCAGCAAATGAACACTGAATAATACTCCAGTATATGTACATTGCCTGTCGTCTGTGATGTTAAGTGAATCTGTACCATAGAGAGAATTGTTTTAACCTAATCTCTTATAGAGTAAACTGGAATCATATGGGAAAAAGTTTAACATTCAAGGGGGGTATAAGTGATGTCTTCCACACATGTTACTACTTTGTGTTCTATGACTTATTTCCTTATACAGACACATGAGCCAACTATGGTCCATAGCATGCATCACATCTGACCTTGTGTCATTGTCCAGGCAAACTCTCATACCATTAATGTCCTAATGAATATAAGTTTTGCATATCAGTCATCATCTTTGCTTTGCTAAACATTGATTTACTGTACTTTTTCTTGTGACAAAACTGTTCTTTCATTCTTTCTTTCAGAATAGTTATTTTGCTGTACACCATGCTAATATGCAGTAGAGCTACATCCACTAAGGGGTAAGGAGATAAACAATCTTAATCAATCGAGATAACACCTGCTGATATGTCACCTATTGTTTTTTCTTTCTCTCCTGGCATGTGACTTCAACCGAAATACATACGCATAACAAGGTTATATGGCTACAAAGTCTAAATTGAAGGCCTGTATCATAGTCGATGACCGGAGACCTTGAGGAGGTATTTCAGAGAGAAATCGATTAGGTCCAAAGAAATACAGTACACAAAAAGAGGTTGAAGATAAAGTGTCCTTGGTAGTGTGATTGCACCATCACTAACTATGTAATACTGCAGAGTTCGGACTGGCCCCACTGCACCCTACTGTAATGTGCGTGTGTGTGAGGATCACAGTGTGTGTGTGTGTGTGTGTGTGTGTGTGTATGTCCGTGTGTCCATGCATGCACATGTGGGTGTGTTCCTCTTTTGAATTAACCCAAAAAAAAATCAAAAAATATATTAGAAGTATATATTTTAATTGCACTATGCTTATTGTGGGCTTAACCAAAAATTATATTTATTCTGTTTTCCCCCCAAATGTAATATATGCAAGTGGTGACATGTTGATGAATGTCTTATATGGAAATGCATTGACATGAAAATGCTTTAAATGAAAGGAAAAACCTAAATGTGAAGTGTATGCCACTTTTCATGCTTAACAATGAGCCTGCCAATGATTTAAATCAATGCAAGATATTGGATCAAATAAACTTTTAATAAAGTCAAAAACAAATGTAATTAGGTCTTTTTGTTGCCTGATGTCTTGAAAGTTAATAACTGTATGAATCCGACTGATCACAATCACAATTTTCACAATAAGAAACCAAACATTTGTACACTGCCAAAAAATAAATAGCCTTTATGAATCAGCCTTACTGTGCACTCAAAAGCGAACTGGTGAATGTACACAATGGACATTTGTGAATGAACGTACAAAATGGGACAGCATTTGTTCAAATGAGCATCATCAATGAAGAGATTCTGTTCTATTCACAACATTTCCCAAGACCATGTATTGCAATGTTAATTACTCATAATTAGTTTAGTCGCTGTCTTCTTTATAAATGACCTTTTTTAATTCTGATAGAACAGCGACTAATACATTTTTCCAGCAAAATAACCAGGCTCTGGCTTGCCCTCACCTCTCTGAATGTAACCTTGGAGAATATCAGTCCAAATAAAATCTAAGGCCACGTGTGTGCATTAAAAAACTAGCGGCATCTGATTTCTACTTGAGCCACAGGGTCAAACAGTGCATGTTTTCTGCCTGGTCCTGCATCACTCCAAAGGGGTGCTGGAGTTCATCACAGAAAATACCGCCACCCTCCTGAACCCTACGAGCTGGCAAGCGCCCAAGCGTGCCTACGAGCACAGGACCTGGCCTCCCGTTCTGCTCAACAGTGACAACAGGAGAACAGCACCGCAATGCCATTCTGTCCAAAACAACCGGCTGTTTATTCCACAGAACCAGTTCTACCCCTAGAATGCCCCTTTCACAGAGTTTATAATTGACAGCGGTCTGCCAGATCCGGTAAACCTTGGCATGGGGTCCCGTCAGAATAGACTGATGTTGTAACCACCTGACCTGTGCCATGTTTCAGCTATCTGTGCCTATCACGAAAGCTGAGCAAATAGAAAACAAAATATTCACCACTGTAGAGGGAGAAATTGATGATAGAAGATTCATAAACAAAGCTGAGATATGATTTCAGCGGGAAAATTAGTTGTTACTGGACTGATGCCCAGTCATTGTGAGAAACAACCCATTTGTATTTCTCAGATTCTGAGAGTGTTGGGTGTATATTTAGATGTGTGTTTCAAGAACTTGGTCACTAGCAGATGTCAGTAGATGAGACTCAACAAAAGTACATTTGTTTAATCTGACAACTGGAAGTTGCACACAAATTAATACAAGGAGTAGCATATCAGGACATTCAATGCACTCCAGCCTGGCAGGAAGAACAAAGAAATACTTCATTCCCACTTCTTGTCATTACAGTTTGTAGCAATGTTCTCTGCTGAGAAGGAAGCAATGTTGGTTTAGTGACATGGAGGTAAATATGCTTTAAATGCTCGGGCTGTCCTCTCACTTGTTGGCTGCTGTCATGTGTTCCTGCTCAGGGCCTTGTACACTGGCAGCCACCAGTACTTTCAGGATCTTGAGCAGTGGCAGCCTGACCAACAAGCATGCACCAGAGTTTGATTAGTGATCAGCTCAGGTGAGGCTCTTTGTCAAGTCTGGTCAAAGAGCCTTTATTTGGACTTTATTGAGCCCTGGAGCCTGTGTGGCTATAATGTTTGGCCTGGAGTTAGCGTGATTCTTTTTTGTTAAGTACATTGTAAAATAGATCATAGAACTTCTGGCCTTTTTTTCTCTCTGGGGACCCTTTGAATTTGAATAGTACACTGTAAAAAAAAAACTCAAATGGTTTTAGGAAACCAATAGCAATAAAAAGTAGGACAGGGCAGATTAATCAGTTTAAGTGTTCCCTGCCCTTTTTCAGTAAAACTATTTGTGTCCAATCCATTAATTTATTTATGCATTCATTTATTTAAATATAATAATATATCCCAATCATAATCAATCCACAAACTCCCTCTGCTAGCAAATACATATTTACATTTCGGTTGAAGTCACATGCCAAAGCTGTAACTGACCAACAAAAAGTAGTAGATGTGTAGCTAGGAGGTAACTAAGTAACTAGCTAGAAATGTAACAAACCCATATACAGAAATTTTTATATTTATAAAAGCTGTGACTATACAGTAGTTAGCCATTCGGATGTTTTAAATTATGTTTCCACTGCAAAGTGGAAGCCTTTTGTAATTGATAATATAATTATTGTTATTTTGTTGTAATTATTATTATTATTATTATTATTATCATTATTATTATTATTATCCATCCATCCATCCATTATCTGAACCCGCTTATCCTGAACAGGGTCGCAGGGGGGCTGGAGCCTATCCCAGCATACATTGGGCGAAAGGCAGGAATACACCCTGGACAGGTCGCCAGTCCATCGCAGGGCACACACACCATTCACTCACACACTCATACCTACGGGCAATTTAGACTCTCCAATCAGCCTAACCTGCATGTCTTTGGACTGTGGGAGGAAACCGGAGTACCCAGAGGAAACCCACGCAGACACGGGGAGAACATGCAAACTCTGCACAGAGAGGCCCCGGCCGACAGGGATTTGAACCCAGGACCTCCTTGCTGTGAGGCGGCAGTGCTACCCACTGCACCATCCATGCCGGCATTATTATTATTATTATTATTATTATTATTATTATTATTATTATTATTATTATTATTATTATTATTTATTTATTTATTTATTTATTTATTTATTTATTTATTTATTTTTTTAAATATAATTATTTACCCTCTATTTTGTCCAATAATTAGGTACTGCAAACATTGTTAGCTGTCAATTTTGCCACACAGTACAGGCCATGCATGCTATAATCAAGGCAAATGCTCTGCCCCATCCCTTTAAGAATAAAAAAATGAAAATGACATACCCAAATTAAAATCTGCCACTATTCTTGAACTCTTGAATTCTTGACTGCAGGCATAATGCTGGTCTCTTCTGAAATGCAACCCAAAGACAACGTTTTTCAAGAGTAACTCTACTGAAACAAAGTTACAGAAGCTCAAAAACAGTGGACATTTTCTCAATGAAAATATTGTGTTGTTGTTGAGTGGATACAAATGCTTGTAGCTGTGCCTGGTGCAGTTAGAAACACAGTGAAGCCACAGCCACAACACTGGACAAATCTAATTCCATATATGATGACAATATCCAATACTTGCATATTTATGGTTATTTTATCCATATAAAATGTATTTGCAATCCAAAATAGTTCATTTGTTTTGATTTAAATCAAAGCTGAGAAATTCCAGAGGAGCAATGCCTTAGCTACAGATTTCAGATCTGATATAAGATTAGTTCTTCGGAGTTTGATCAATATATCATGAAAATAACTTTTTCCATTCTTGTAAGGTAAATAAGTCTCACATAACAACATATTTCATTTATTTTATCGTCAGTCTCGTAACACTTCACCGAGCAGACATATCGCTGAATACTTGACGGAGGTGTGATGTCAAGTTGTTGCGAGCCAGGAGCCAATGCGTGTTTTATGCGGTCCTGGTGAGCTAGCAATGGTGCTGGAGGTCCTACAATGTTATCATCTGAATCATCGCTATCTCCACCAAAGCATTCCAAATGGGGATAATCCCTCTTCAGTGGTTCATACAAATAGTTTGTTGAAGTTCATTAACTATTTTCCCCACTCATAACAATGCCTAGATATATATATATATATATATTTTTTAAACGAATTATCTCAATGATTTTGCATATATACTCCACTGTGTTTACATATAGTAAATGGATTTAGCATTTTCCAGTTTGAGCTGTCAACAACTTGATGTCACATAACACTTGATGTCCCATAACACTTGGTCAAGCATTCGATAATATGTCTGCTCAAGTGTTATGGGATGCTAGTCCTATAAAATAAATGAAATATGTTGTTATGCGTGATTTATTTCGCTTACGAGAATGGAAGAAGTAATTTTTTCATGATACATTGAACAGATCTAGGTATATGCTCATTTTGGGTACAGGTACCCTTTCAGTCAGTCTAGAGTCTTAGCTTTAAAATAAGCCCTCAGAAGAGTGTCTGTCATTAGGGGTTATTGAACTAATCAGTCAGCTAGTTGGTGTCTAGTTGGCTCCAGCTATTGCTGTTTTAATTTGCTTTCAGTAAAGACACAGCATGGGTTTTTTTAAAGACACCGTTTAAATAATAGCACATATTTAAATACTATAATTTTTCATGATGGGCAATTTATTGAAGAACTGGACAAAAATCCTTCAATGTGAAACATAATCTTTCCTTTGGGACCCTTGTAGAATTTGTCACCTTTTAGATAAGTAAATGATACTATTATAATTTTTTTTCTCCCTATTTTTTTATTCATTTATTTACATTTTTAAGTATATTCTGTGTGTACCATTCATAATTACTTACATATTTCATAGGTTAAGAGCAGCACAAACCAGGACAAATATTTGGTGATGGAAAAAGATGACATTTTTGCCAAAAACATCTCAGGAACCCGTCCAAGGGATCCTAAACTCCAGGTTGGGAATGACTTCCATAAAACATGGTGTAACATTTTTACAATTACTCCATTTGACCACAGTGAGATAAAAATCATTGTTTAAATACTGTAATTTTCCGTTAGGACCAACGAGTTCCACCCATATTTTTCTCATCATTTTGGCTGTTTTTTGTATTGCAGTAGAATCTTGCTCTTAGGAGCTGTATTTACTGGCTGAATTAGTGCTAGCCATCTAGCTACAAATGAATATATGTTTTGTGTCTAAGCTAGATAAGAAATAAATGAATTAATTCCTGAAGCAATCTTACTATCTAACTACCAATTAATTGGAATATTTTTGTACTTACACTGACAGAAATGATTTGTTTCAAATATCTAGACATTTTATTGCCCAGACCAACATCCCAACTGATTTGTTTCAGCCTAAAGGTGTCCTCAGCTCGTACCAAAACTCCTTCACACGCTAGTATGGATACAGCGGTGAAAATATTGACAAAGAATTGAACATTTTGTTAGTGCTGGCTTTCTTTATTTTCTGAGGACAGTGACTCAGACGTATGCACAATCACAAATTGAAGGGGGTCAGTGAGTTCGGTACAGGCTGCCTCACCAATCACACACAACTGACTCTGCTGAGCTAAGCTTCCTGCCTGCATTTTCCCTTCCCAGATGAAATACCCTTCATAGCGTTGGGGAGCCAGAATGCTACCTGATCCCTGAATTGGCAGATGTCTCCATTTGAGGGTCCATTCAACGAACCTCAATTCATGTATCATATGTTTTTCTTTCATTGCTCCTGTGACTTAGTTTGTATCTGGGAGTCTAAGATTGAAAAGGAAAAGTTCCATTTCTATTCAAAAAAGCTTCAGTTCTGTAAAAACATTGTTTACCAGTTCCATTCTCTGTAAAGCATACACTCAGTGAGCACTTTAATAGGTATCTATTAGACTGTGAATGAAAACCTCCATAGGGTGTAGGAGGACAGTAAAAGCAGAGCCTGAGCTGAACACTGTCACGGCCTGCAGGAGAGCGCCCTCCTCAGCTGTGTCTCAGAGAAAGGACAGTGCCACAGGCACAGTGCTCACGCACTGAAGGGGGTCAGTGGGTTTACTGCAGCTTGTCTCGCTGACACACACACAAGCTATCGGCGATGGGATTACTGCACTAAACTTCTGGAGCCAGCATGCTTCTTCATCCTAGAACTGGCAAATGGTTCAGATTGTGCATTTGAAATAACATCAAAATCTCCAAGTATATTTAAGTATTTTAATCTGGGGGAGAGGAGGGGTAAATACTGTATAGACAGCATGATAGCATTGGTAAAGTAAATAATGAAATGACAATTACAAATATACACTCACCGAGCACTTTATTAGGAACATTTTCACTTTATTACACCTACTTATTCATGCGATGCATTGAATCATGTAGATACGGGTCAGGAGCTTCAGTTAATGTTCACATCAACCATCAGAATGGGAATTGTTGGTGGCAGACAGGGTGGTTTGAATATCTCAGAAACCTCTGATCTCCTGGGATTTTCATGCACACTAGTCTCTAGAGTTTGCAAAGAATGGTGCAAAAAACAAAAAATAATCCAGTGAGCAGCAGTTCTGCAGACAGAAATGCTGTGTTAATGAGAGACATCAGAGGAGAATGGCCAGACTGGTTTAAGCTGACAAGAAGGTGACAGAAATGCAAATAACCACACATTACAACAGTGGTATGCAGAAGAGAATCTCTGAACACACAACACTTCATAACTCTTAGTGGATAGGCTGCAGCAGTAGAAGTCTAAAAAATAGTCTAATAAATACCTAATAAAGTGCTCGGTGAGTGTATTTAAGCATACATACAGTAGATAACATTTGTTGGTATTAACATTTGTTGGGGCGGCCTGTACCGTAGTGGTTAAGGTAAATGATTGGGTCACGCAAGGTCAGTGGTTCTAATCTCAGTGTAGCCACAATAAGATCCGCACAGCCGTTGGGCCCTTGAGCAAGTCCCTTAACCCTGCATTGCTCCAGGGGAGGATTGTCTCCTGCTTAGTCTAATCAACTGTACGTCGCTCTGGATAAGAGCGTCTGCCAAATGTCAATAATGTTTTGTTTTTTTTACAAATTGTGATGAAAGTGTGGAATAATATGGTATGCTTAATACTTGGAATATTCACAATGTTATCAAAGATGACTAAACCAAACAGGTCCTATTTGAAGGTCTTAAATATTTCATTTAGTAAGCATGAAAGCTTACTGAAACTGAAAAGTTAACTTTTTGTGATTTGTTCAGGAACCCCTGACCTATAATACTGTGGGTGTTTTTTTAAATGACTAATACTTGAGTTCATCAGAAACACAATAAACCCAATGACTCCAAAATCCTGACTTTGTACACTTTGCTTTGGTTGGGACCAGTGCCAGGAACCAGGTGCACCTGCATTTTTTAATTATAAAAAGAGTTAACTTCATGATGCTTCTTATTCTTCTTCTGAATACTGTAGTTGTTATTATTATTAAATATTTTATTTTTTTGCAAGACGGTGTTAGATACTATTTAGTTTTTAGGCAAACTAAGCAGTCGGTACACATAGGGGGAGGAAGAGGCAAGCATTGCTGTGCTGAATGGCCTGTTCTTGCCATTACCTCATGTTATATGTTATATGTTGTTGTTGTTATTATTATTATTATTATTATTATTATTATTATTATTATTATTATTATTATTGTTATTAGTCTACTATTATCTCCAGCCATCTGTGAGGTATACATTGAACTTAGTTTTAACTCTAACTACATTTTCTGCCTAAATACATCTGTAATATATTAGTTTATTTAAGTGATTTTTGTGGACAAAAATAAACCCCTTCAAGATCCCCATGTATTCAGCAAGAGAGGGCCGGTAATTCAGGAAATAACAACCAAAATAACAAAAAGAGCAAACCATAGGATAGGTGTTGTGCAGATAACAGCAGTGAAAGTATCTGTAGCAAAAAACACTCTTGTCTCAAATAATGCTATAATAAAACACATTTGAATTAATATTGGTAATAATGCTCCTCCTCCTGCCTTTAAAAATTTATCTCGCATCCAGGCACATTGTACACCAATACAAAGCATTTGACATTTGACATGACTTTGCTTCCTTGTAAATGACAACATCAGGTTTTCTCTTATGATGGGTACTCTTAAGACAGACATCAACTGATGTTTTATAAAAGAAATTGAAATATTAGAGAAAAAAACAAGCCCTCCTTCAATTTGAAGGCTTTGTGGCAGGAATCTCTACAACACTTTGCACTTTGTTTGCTTCACTCACTGTACACTGTAGACCCAAACTCCAGTGGAGGGTTAACAATGTTAAAGGAACCTTTTGTAAGCCACTTTCTGCCAAATGCATTAAATAGTTTTGTAACCAAGTATGAATGAGTTGGGCTCTGGAATTGAACAGTGTGCTGGTTCAGAGATCACAGGACCTCACTGAGTTCTCCAGGCTGCCTTCATTGCATTTGGAAGGAGAACATGCAGACACCAACCTATAGCTCAGGAGAGCGCTGTGTGAGCCAGTGAGATGGCTTGCACTGAACCCACTGACCCGTTGCAATTTGTGAAATATGTTTTGAGCTGTCACCACCATCATCACCTTCATCTTTGCCCTAAGTAACTGTGATCCCACCAAGTCTTCTGTTGCTGACCCCCTGGACCAGGTTATCTTCTTGTGTAACATGTCCTTTGCTTTCAATTCACATCTGCAGATAGGAAATCATTTCATTGGTCGGATTGCCAGCATTTTGAGTCTTGTAGAATCAATTTAACATGCTCAAATTCCAAGACTTTTAATCATCAAGATCAGTTAAAGCTCTTACTTTCTGCCATGTACTTTGTGCCAAATGTGTCCCTTAGAAAGCAGCTATGATTTTAATTGGCTGAATTACAGACTGACAGGTGAAAGCCCCTGTCCCTTCCTCTCTGTACTTGAACCCATAGATGGCTCCGCCATAGGTTTACTTCCTGAACAGTTTGCCTCCTAATGCACCAGCATGGAGGGGCACCAAGGAGGTGGTAGAAAATAACTAACTGATTCATCTATTTTTAAATGATGCACTACACCACGTACCTGGTGCAGTTTTGCTCTGGTTGTCCTGACCCGCGGTGCTTGGCCAAACTTTGAGAATTATAGCAGAAGAGAATGTGTTTTCAACATCCTTAATTGTCAAGGCATTGAAAACCATAACTGAGGCTGTGTTCCAATCAGCCTCCTAACTAATGCGTCATCAAATGACATATACTGCGTACTGTTTACTGCGTACATTTTCGTAAATGAAAAAATATCAAGTGCACTTGTAGACATGCTCACGGGTTGTTGTTGGTGTTGAAGGAAAACGTCAGCAAAGCTGCACCTCATCTTTAAAACAAAGTTGCCCGTCATACATATGGGACCAAAATGGTCAAAGTATGCCCCTGAATATACTCAGCAGAACCCAGGAAATAGGTGTATCATCCTGGTATGTTAAATATACTATGGAAAATTGTGGAAAATATATATATTTATGGAAAAATTGTGCCTCCTAACAACTTCATAATGCAGTGCACTCAACAACTATATTGCGTAGATTCGGACATGGCTATTAAGCCTTCTGTGGAGGAGGGGTGCTTTCAGAATTGATGTTTTAAGTGCTTGTCACTGTCTTTCATGAATGTGCACAGCTGACTGTTGGCAAGGATTTAGAAAGAGCTCTTATCTCACAGTAGAGGATTGGGAGCTGGGGGAGAGTGGTGTTGAGACTGAGAAAATCTCAGACTAGGTTTGTCTGAGATTGTCTAAGTAGTAGCGGATTTCCTTTTAATAATACTTTATTAAGTATTTATTTGACTTTTTTTTTATTCTTCTGCTGCTGTAGCTCATCCACTTCAAGCTTCAAAGTGTTGTGTGTTCAGAGATGCTCTTCTTCATAACATTGTTGTAATGCATAGTTATTTGAGTTACTGTTGCCCACCTGTCAGCTTTGACCAGTCTGGCCCTTCTCTTCTGACCTCTTTCATTAACAAGGCATTTTAGCCCACAAAACTGGATGTTTTTTTTGGTTTTTGCATAATTCTCTGTAAACTGTAGATGCTGTTGTGCATGAAAAAGGCAGCCTGTAGCGTAGTGGCTAAGGTTCATGACTGGGACCTGGAAGGTTGGTGGTTCAGTCCCCGGTGTAGCCACAATAAGATCCGCACAGCTATTGAGCCCTTGAGCAAGGCCCTTAACCCTGCATTGCTTTAGGGGGAACTGTCCCTGGCTTGGTGGAATCAACTTTGCCTTTATCCAAAAAGCATCAGATAAATAACAAATTCTATTATTATTATAAAATAATTTTACAGTCAAGGTCACTTAAAGTAGGTGACATTTATTTGGTTTGAACAACTACTGAACCTCTTCCCCATGTCTGCATGCTTTTATGCATTTAGTTCCTGCCACATAATTAGCTGATGAAACATTTGCATTAAAGAGTTGGTGTGTCGTTCTACCTAATAAAATGGTCACTGAGTGTATGTGTGTATTTTCAATTGATTGCATTCATTGACTTGTATTATTGCATAATGAAACTGTGTTTCTTTTAGCAAATGTTTAATTTTGAATTCCTTGGCTCGACAGGTTTCTGTGGTTTGTGAGTAAGCAATTAACCCACTGACCCCTCTCTACCTCCACCCCGACCGACCCCCATCAATTTCTGAAAGCGAGATTAAGTCATCACCTCTACCCTGAAGGCCAGAATTATGGTACTATATGTCGAAACACATGAGGCACATTACATTAGAGTTATTTAGCTGATGTTTTTATCCCAAACGACTTACAGCTGATTAGACTAGGCCCCCTTGGAGCAATGCAGGGTTAAGGGCCTTGCTCAACAGCCCAACAGCTGTGCAGATCTTATTGTAGCTACACTGCCAGCCTTCCGGGTCCCGGTCATGTACCTTAGCCACTAGGAAACATGGGGGCAGCCTTTAGGCTAGTGGCTAAGGTACATGACTGTTCTGTTCTTTGTTCTGTGTTATTTAAAATCAAACAGCTTATGAGTACCACTGGAACTACATGTATTTTATAACTGGCTAATGACGATATTGTAATTATACGTTTTAACTGTAAAAAAAAAGAAATAAAAAAAGAAAATCGTAAGAAAAGCATAAACTGATGCAAGTGATAAATCAGTTTGTTTACTTCAGGTTTTCTATTGTCTTGTCCTTTTTTCAATGAGTACCACCATACTTACGTTGTGGACAACATACTCTATAACTTCAAAATGTTGATGACCCTTTTTAAATATTCTGCTTCCTGTAATTCATTTATATCTATAAATAAATAAATATTGCCATTATGAATTACTTTTATTTAGCGGCTTTACACATGACACTCAAGATGCAGAAATCTTTTTATAAATCAGTCACCTCATAGTGAATTTTAACATTCTTTATGGGAATGGAAAGGTGGACTGACTTGGCTCCTGGAAAAGTTTCCACCCAAATTCATGCTTACAAAGGAAAATATTCAGGAGTCAATGGGTTCAATGTGATTGTGCTGAACTCCAATGCCTGCAGTCATTCAGAAACAACAATACCAAGATTGGTAATCCATACAGTCGGACTCCACCCAAATCAATCTGCGCACCAGTAAGGATTAGAGAGTCACTGGGTTCAGTGCAGTTCTGCTGAACTCCATTATTGTTTGAAACGCAGTAAGAAAGGTAATCCCTTTTCTTTTCAACGTGTAATTCCGGATCAACGTGTTCTATGACTAAGTGCATCCCGTGCTAACAATTCCAGTGAGAATGTTTTTGCACATTTCATTTCACACAATAATATCGTATGGTATTTATTAGCACCCATTCCCTCTTTAAAATGATAAGATACATTGTTCTTATAAGAAATTATACTAACATAATACTAATATGTATTGAATGTTCTTTGGGTCTCATTCGCATTATCATTTGATATGTTTTGCCTGGTGTCTTCCAAATTACTGCCTTTGTTAACAGGCAACCCAGGTCATATTCCATATCTGTTTAGGCGGATTTCATTCTCCAGATGAGAAGGCAATTATTCCAAATGCAACACAAACATGCCCGGTGGACAAGAAATGAGTACTGTGAAAGATGTGAAAAACATGGTGTTTGCAATCTGACAAAGGCTGGATCAAGCATAGTGCTGCATTGCATTTTGGACGGGATCATGCAGGCAGGAATCCCTTAGCTCAGCACAGCTGTGTGAGATCACTGAGGTAGCCTGCTCCAAACCCAATGACCCCCTTAAGTTTGTCAAATCCGCTACCTGCACCGTCATGATACCCTCACTGCCTTATCTTTTTCTCTTCTTTTTTATCCCACCTTTGCTGTTTTCCCACAATTATTCTTGTTGTTTTATTATTTTTGCTGTAGCGTCCTTGGTCATGGACGTGCATGCGTTCTCCATCTTGCCAGCTGCTGTCTCTTTTCAGTTTGCAGTGCACCAGCTGTGTCCTGGAGCCAGGGACGTACTCCGTGCAGCTGGGCAGTGGGGTACAGCAGCGGGCTGGGAAGGGACCCCACACAGGGACCCGCAACCCTGCCCTGAAACCGGGATTTATTCAGCCCTTTCCCAGTTCATAATGTACCGTACAAATATTATGTACACAGATATTATGCATGTGAGTGTACATTCCTATGTGCATTCTTAGAGAAACTGAGAAAAGTGGTGGTTCATTCTGGCAAACACTGAATCGTCTGAATGTTTCGATGGACTCTTTAACCTCTTTAACCACATTATGTCAGAAGTAGCTATGAATACCATGGAGAATAAAACTCTGATATTCACATTATGTTTATTCAAATGTGTAACTGATTGTATTAAAGACTGAGGTGAATCAATAGGTTCCTGGACATCTGGCCACTAATACTAACCATTTGGTAGATACTGAATAATTCAAAGACAAAGAAAGCATAATGAACCAAGCCAACCAAGTGTTAACCAGTTTCAGGAAAAAATAATGAAAGAAATGGAAGTTCACAGAGCGGTTGGATAGCAACCCATTGATCAATTGGCCAATCATTAGCATTTACATGGTAAAAAAATATGAAAGTATTAGAGCATAAAAATGCCAGTTATCTGTTTCTATCTGCATTTCAGTATCACGCACCACCTCCCACCACTGCCAGCTTCTGTCTCCATCCTGGGCCGGCCCCTGGCCTTGCCATTCATCGACCCACCTGATGGCTCTTCTTTGGGCTGATTAACCACTGCTCCTCTTTGCCGGAGGGGTCATTTAAAGTGACATCAGCAAAACTTTTCTATTGCATAACACATTTTGTTATTAAATAAGCTGTTAAACATGGCATCTTTCTGCAACTTTCCATTTATATATATTTTTTTCCATTTAATAATATTTATACTTAACACAGATTAAAAATAACAAACTAAAGTGAACATGCAAAAGCCCTGTCAGTTACTACTCCGATGGTGGATCTATAGCAGTTTCCAAACTTTTCCAACAGCAGCTAAATATTTCTATTCACATAAATAAGTTTGTAGGAGTCCTTGCATGCATCGCATGTTAAAGTCTGCATGTCAAAACCTTCAACTTTCTTGCCTGTAAGTAATTTGTGGTGAATTTTTAGGTACGCTTGGAATCATTGGCTTACTGACTTGAATAATACAGTGATTAATACTGTATAGCACAATATACAGGATATGATGGCAGGCCACTGGTCAGAGTCTAAAGAACATAACACTCACATTGTATTTCACCAGCGTACATGTGTAGCAAACTGCCAGTCTAGTATAGTGTAATAATAATAATAGTAATAAGAGTAGTAGTAGCAACAGCAGCAGTAATAGTATTATGTAGATCATGATACACCCTAATTATTTTGAATCTTTCATCGCTTTGTTTGGACAGAAACAAAATTAGCAGTTGAAATTGTACTTCCAGCAGTTGAAATTGTATTTCCCTCTAGGGTCTTTCAGTGCACTTATCCCTGGTTATGGGTATGCACTTTGCACTTTGTTGTACGTCGCTCTGGATAAGAGCGCCTGCCAAACGCCATTAATATAGAAAAGAATGATGAAAACTCTTCCCCAGATTGGCCAGACAGAACAGTTAGCGTAGCGTCAACCCAAATGGATTGACGCTACTGTCATTTTCCACATGGTTATGGGCGAAATCTCAGCTGCGCCCAGCCCTCGTGTGCTCATGCCGTCCCATTCAGTAATGTGGGAGCTGTGCATGCAGCAGGCTGCTGGACGTCACCCATCATTGAAAAGTACAGGCTGTAACAGAAACAACTGGCACCCTGCTAAAAATAGGGGCCAGGGAGGGGGTGGGAGGGAAAGGAGAGAATACCTTGCATCCAACTACAGGGTTGACAGGAGATGTTTCATGTCAACAGGAAGACTGTGTTCACTGGAGACCCATTTAAGTCATGGTAAATAG
This sequence comes from Conger conger, assembly GCF_963514075.1. NCBI lineage: Eukaryota > Metazoa > Chordata > Actinopteri > Anguilliformes > Congridae > Conger > Conger conger. The sequence goes on along the minus strand of NC_083773.1, from coordinate 28,577,699 downwards.
CATATGATGTCAGATGGAATTTGAAAAATCACTAATTGGGTAACTTGCATGGAGGGGGGCAGGCAAGGTCTTCCCGTACCAACATGTACTTCTCCGGCCCCCCTCATCCCCCCGTCCCTCCACCCCCTGCAAACATTGCTGGAGGGTCAAGGTTGTGATGGAGCATGATACCCAGGGAGCTAGTGCTCTTATAACTCAAAAACATGGTTTGTGTGGCTACAGCCTCCTCCTTTCTCCTTCACGCTTCACACTTTAGTACAGTTTTCCTGAAGAATCGCTGTTCTTTTTCCTTTTGGTATTTGGAGAAAGGATCATTTGTGCTATTTTAAAGAGCAACATTTTGTGGCATGTGCATGCCTTAACTTCTGGGTTTACTGTAAAGATCATTAAATGTAGATTTCTCAGCAGTATTATTTTTAATTACATCTCAAAATACACAATAAGAAATATTGAAAAATACTTTTACAAAAATGCAGCTTTCAATTCATTAAATACATTACCGTGATCTTTTTATTTAATTTGATGTGAATACATTCATTCATTCATTCATTATCCTAACCCGCTTATCCTGAACAGGGTCGCAGGGGGGCTGGAGCCTATCCCAGCATACATTGGGCGAAAAGGCAGGAATACACCTTGGACAGGTCGCCAGTCCATCGCAGGGCACACACACCATTCACTCACACACTCATACCTACGGGCAATTTAGACTCTCCAATCAGTCTAACCTGCATGTCTTTGGACTGTGGGAGGAAACCGGAGTACCCAGAGGAAACCCACACAGACACGGGGAGAACATGCAAACTCTGCACTCCGACGGGAATTCGAACTCAGGACCTCCTTGCTGTGAGGCGACAGTGCACACTGCACAGTCCGTGCCGTCTTGATGTGAATATATTTGCTAAATATCATGAACACACACACATGCATAGTGCGTGCACACACATGCACACGGACACACACACACACACACACACACACAGAATGGCGGTGGGTCTTCTTTTGCATGTATGGGTCCTGGAGCTCTTGTTAAGGCCCTTGGAATCTAAAAATCCAGTAGAGGAAGTTCCAAGTCATTTGCCCAATAACACAATAATACCAAGCATACATGAAATCCTAACTAAATAACTAATGAATCATCAACATGTCACACTGTCTATGCTTTAATACATGACCTGTTATGATTTCTGTAGCTATTACAGTATTTGACCAAACAATATTCTACAACCTTTTTTATCATACAAGGAATTTATAGCCTACTCTATGGCAGATAGTAGTTTGATATTTTATATGTAGTTTTACCTGCGATCACATTGTCCCATCTCATCCGAAATATATATATATAGGCGTTCGTAGCCTATACGGTAATTATCCGAGGCACGATTATTGCTTGTTTTAAAACTGTACCCGAAGCCAAGGTGTATAGTATCGCACAATTTTCGAGAGGCAACCGAGCGCTGGGCAAATATTTGCTTTAAATGGCACGCTGTAGTAGTATGGCGTTTACACAGCGAAGGTTCCGGTTCTTCCAATTGGCCGGAGGTGAAATGTTTCAACTGAACCGCGTCACCCTGGGTAAGTGTTTATTTATATAGTAGGGGCAAGGGCACTTCCTCGGTCTATCTGGGGTCACGCGATACACACATCTTGGTTCCAAAAGCGAATGGTGGGCTCGTCGGCCACACCATGCCATACCTAATTCTGATTGGTTCCGTGTTTGACTTCAACAGACATGCCAAAGGCTATATATTCTGGGAAAATTTGGCATTTTAAAAGAACGAGAAGCTACAGAATATCATATCACCTATATTTTCGCAAATAAGACACTATTTATTATTTTTCACATTTGGTTTGTTAAAATGCGGGTTCAAATTCAAAGATCTTCCCAAATTCTAGAATTCTTGAAACAGAAATCGGTATGGCTGCAACCCTGCAAGACAACGTCTTCAGTATGCGTGCTAGACTCCAAGGATGCTGTGCAGGTTGCACCTTGTGGACACAGTCTCAACTCCATTCCGGGACCCACAAGGTGGCCGCTGGTCGGCAGTCTAATCCAGCTGCTTTGGAAGGGGGGCTTGACCCGGCAACACGACATATTGGTAGGCTAAAATAATGCGATAATCGTAAATATAATTAATGACAAATAACAATTATTCTGTATTCGACAGGCATTACATAAATTAGATTGCTCACACATATTGATGCACAGGATCACATGCGAATTTTCTGAATAATAATTATGTTGTCTATAGGTATAATTTACGGGTTGTGCTTTAAATGTGCTATACAATTCAATTTGATGGATAATCTTAATTTCCTGAGTTATGCATCACTTCCTCAGCCAGTTATGCATCACTTCATTAGCTCACTTTTATTTCTGTATTTTTATGTAATTACCATACCATGTGTCTCGTTTTTCTTTTTTACGACACATAAAAAACCTTTTATTTTGCGATTTTTCCCCTAGATTGAGTACCATAAAAAGTATGGGAAGATTTTTAAAATGAAACTGGGACCCTTTGAAGGTGTTCACATCGGCGCACCTTGTCTGCTGGAAACGCTGTTCAGAAAAGAGAGCATGTACCCACAGCGACTGGAAATCAGACCCTGGAAAGCATACAGAGATTTGAGGAACGAGGCATACGGACTTCTTATGATGTGAGTGTAGCTTCACACAGCCTATCTTCCGAAGTTATATCATGTTTTTCACTCATACATTTTTTTTGTTTTCGTTTGTTTGAGAGTTGTTCTTTTCTCCAAAAAAAAACACGCAGGGAGGGGAAAGACTGGCAGAGAGTGAGGAGCGCGTTTCAGCAAAAATTAATGAAACCTACAGAGGTTGCTAAACTTGATGTGAAAATAAATCAGGTGTGTATATACATTCAACTGTTAAAAGATTGAAAGGTTGATGATGATGATGATAATGATGATGATACGTTTCTAAATGGACCAGCTTAATATATCTACAGAATCTGAAATATGTGACGTAAAATGACAGTGGCATTGCATTTGCATTTTCCCGCATAGGTTTTGGCCGATTTCGTCAAAAGAATTGGAAGTGTGAGCCACAACGGACAGATCAATGACTTGTATTTTGAATTGAACAAATGGTCTTTTGAAAGTGAGTTTCTTCTAAATTGCATCAAGAATAGAAGATACATAAATTTGCAACTACCATAAATTTGAGCGCGAGCGTTCCATGAAGCATAGTAGGTTATATTTAAAAATGTATTTAGTGTGCTGTGCAGATAATTGGCCCTTTTCTCCCAGTAAAAAAAGCTGAACTACGTGATTAGAAATGATCTTTGGGTATATAGGTACTAAATTAATACATTCACGAATTAATATAAATAAGTATAATGTGTATGCTTTGTATAAATCTCATGTATTTACTAACTATGTTCCTAATATTTTATAGCCATTTCATTGGTACTGTATGATAAGAGATTTGGACTTCTGCACCAGGATGTGGACGAAGAAGCCATAAACTTTATAACAGCAGTAAAAACAGTAAGTGCGAAAAAATGATGATTCAAATGATAGGTACTCCCTGACACTTCTATTTTAACAATGAACTTCCTCACCTTTGTGAAAGGAATACCTAGTCAGCAAGAAAATGGACTCACAAGTCGATAACAAAGATGATCCACTTCTGACACAGCTAGATTGCAAGCGCACTTACAAAACCTAGCAGAATGAGTTCGCCAAGTTCATCAGCGGGTGAAGTTTCCCTGCATTTCGTGTTGCGGTACTGCCCAGCTGCGCATCAGGGTCTAATGTAAAGACCAGACAGCCCACTGCTATACAGCGATATCAAAAGTGAAAATACAAATATAAAATGTCCGACTTATTTAGCTGCGATCCATAGTTCATTGTTTATTATTGTTTATAATGTGTGTGCTGGCTGTCTAAATTAAATACCCTTAATTTGCACCTAGCCAAGCAATGTAGCCTATATATTTTTTCTTTCTTCATTTTTTTCCTGTTACAGTTTTTTCATGATAATGTTTCAGAACATGAATTTGATCTTTTCGGGGTGACTTATATTCTGTTGGGATTCCCTTGCCTTAGCTAACCTTTCACTGGATTCTTTCTCTGCTTAGATGATGAGCACGTTTGGCACGATGATGGTAACTCCAGTGGCGCTTCACAGAATCCTGAACACAAAGACGTGGAAGGACCACACCGCCGCCTGGGATCGTATATTTAGCACAGGTACGGGCGCGAACTATCCCATCCCTTCCCCTGATGACGTGTGACCCACAAACTGCTTTGAGCCCGTGGGATGAGCCCGAGCGCCTCTCCCATTAAAGCGCAGCGCAATGTCACTCACCGGGAGAGTCGTAGTAAACTGCATGACCTACGGTGGAGAACGCTGCCAAATATTTGTAGTGGAGCAGCGGGAGGAGGAGACTCGAATGGAATGTTGACCCAGGGTTGCGTTACAGATCGGTTGTTGTGCTGATTATACTGGCGTCAACCGGGGAGCGCATGTGAACACGCACGCGTGCAGACACACGCGCACACACACACTCTCTCTCTCTTTCTTAGTCATATAAAGAACGGAGGTAGCCAAAATGATAGTGTATAAAATATACGTTTTAAAATCATGAATCAGCCGTCAGGAGATGACTAAGACTGGAGTAAGAGGTAGTTTAATATGATGCACAGGATAAATATCTGCCAGGTCGTACTGGATATTATCAGGGCTGTGTAGAGACAAACAGGGGCAGGTGGTCAAAGTGAGAAAATGGCACACCTAAAATTGTTTATTGACACCCATTTTATTAGTTCAAATATGAATTATTTCATGATTTTCTTTTAATAAATATAATTATTCTACTGAATATATTTTACATAAATTAATGAAAAGTAATTATTAGGAGCCCTAATGCCCCCACCATCCACCCCTACATTTACCTGTAACTAACACTGGAATAATACTTAAAATAGTTTAAAAGTGCAAGTATGCAATACATAAGCGCATGCAGTATACTGTATATTAGAGACTTTCTCCAGAAATTCAGCACCTAAAATGTTAAATAACATATACTACAGGTATATTTGAACAGCAATGCACTGCATTTGTCCATTACAAACAATACTAGTGTATTCATCTTCTTTTATTTCCCATGAAATATACCATATATAGACATCCTTATTTTCTGCCTTTGTTTTCACAGCAAAAGTGTACATCGACAAGAGACTGAAACGTCACGTGAGCAAACCGGGAGATGACTTCTTGTGTGACATCTTCCACCAAAGCAACCTTTCCAAGAAGGAGCTATATGCAGCCACCACAGAACTGCAGATAGGGGGGGTGGAGACGGTGAGTAACAGTAAAGCTCACACATACAGTGTCCCATTTCAACAGGGCGGAAGAAGGATTTATGGCATGTACATACTGTAAATATTTCAAACCATTGGCATCCTATGGTAATGCCTGGGGTCAATAAAGTTGTTCTGAGCAATTTTTATCTCCACAAACAGTATGGTGAATTCTGTGTTCACCAGCATTTAACTTATCAGTGTGTTTGTGGAGAAAATACATTAATTTCCATTTATTGTCAAGTAGAAAACTACAGATAAATGATGATTGAATCCATTTAAAGTAAATGAAATAAATGCAATTATTAATTTCCTTTTTTATTTAATTCTTTAATTTTATTAAGACAGTATGGCAAATCTGTTGTACTAATTGTCCTCTTTGGACTAAAAGACTTGTTCTACCGAAAAAAACATCTGGTGGACTCCAAATTGACTCCAAAGATATAAGATGTTCAAAAGATGCCTTATATATATATATGAGTCAAAATCATCCAAAAGGTGGTATTATCCTGAATGTTTTTCAGTGGAACAAAACCTTAAATGCAATGACTGAATCCAACCCAAAGTAACACATTTAAGAGGGGACATCACATATGTTCAAATGGATATAGGTAAACAATTTGTAGAAAATAACTGAATATTATCTGAATTGTCACGACACTTCACTATGAAAAATAAGAGAGCAATGGACTTTTTATCAGTGACAAATAATGGTGCATCGCACATATAAACCTGCATAAACTTGTGAATGTTTCTGAATCCTGTTATCAAAGGACTGCAAAGAACTTAAATCTCTATTATCTTTGTAATACTGTCGGCTGCTTGATTGTACCCTAATCATGTCTTTATCTCATCTCTGTCACAGACTGCCAACAGCATGCTGTGGGCTATTTTCAACCTCTCCCGCAACCCCTGCGCACAAGCAAAGTTGCTTCAGGAAATTCAAGCTGTGGTCCCCCTCGATCAATCCCCCAGTGCTGACCACATTAAGAGAATGCCGTATCTCAAAGCCTGTCTTAAGGAGTCAATGCGGTGAGTATATAGGTCAGCTCTGTCCCCTCTGTCAACACAGTATCAAATATAGCCTACTATAATACTAGGAAAATGTATCCATGGGAACCCCTTAAATATATTACCAGAGAACCATTAAAGCTGTTTACAAGACTCATGCTAAATGCATTCCTTGGCTATAGCGGTTACATTTACCTTGTGTACATCCCATGGCTGTTCTTAGAAATGGTGATGAAATACATTACTCCTCAGTTCTAGATCTTGATTCAAGTCCAAACACAGTTTGCATTTAATTGTGATTCAAATTTAAGGGCAAATATTAATTGACTATGTCTACATGGTGATTCACAGTTGCTACATCCATTTCTAAAACCGTTTACAGTGCATAGACAAACTCAATGTAAGCAATATAATCAATCAATATGTTTTGAATTAGGCTATGGCGATTAAAATATATATATTTTTTTTTTGCAGCTGTAAGATGCTCATTGCCTGTTTCTTTTTACAGGTTATCACCCTCTGTCCCATTCACAAGCCGAACATTAGATAAAGAGACCGTGCTGGGAGACTACGCCTTACCGAAGGGAGTGAGTCATTTTCACTGTGATTTTTTCCCCAGTGGCGATTAAGTATATTCTTATTCTGCAGCCTGTACACTGTCATCAAAGGCCACATGCCAGTTGTTCCTTTCAAGTTGTTTTCCGTTTTTAGCCATTGTAATATCATGAAATGTAAATTTTTCGTTTTGTTAAAATGTTTGTCCAATTTTCCCACAGACAATCATGATGATAAGCAGTCATGCTCTGGGCTGCAACGAGGAGTACTTTGATGATGGAAAGCAGTTTAAGCCGGAGCGGTGGCTGCAGAACAGGAGCTCCATCAACCCCTTCACTCACGTGCCCTTTGGGATTGGGAAGAGGATGTGCATCGGCCGCCGGCTGGCAGAGCTGGAGCTCCAGCTGGCCCTGTGCTGGGTGAGTCCTGCTCGCCTGTCCCCAAAGCTCTGCTTCATGAGAGTCCAAGCTCTCCAAGCTCATGTACCCACCTCAAACGAGTCACAGCTCACATATCTATCTCCAATGAGTCACAGCTCACATATCTACCTCCAATGAGTCACAGCTCACATATCTACCTCCAATGAGTCACAGCTCACATATCTATCTCCAATGAGTCACAGCTCACATATCTACCTCCAATGAGTCACAGCTCACATATCTACCTCCAATGAGTCACAGCTCACATATCTACCTCCAATGAGTCACAGCTCACATATCTACCTCCAATGAGTCACAGCTCACATATCTACCTCCAATGAGTCAAAGCTTATATATCTACCTCCAATGAGTCACAGCTTATACATCTGTCTCAAATGAGTCAAAGCTTATACATCTGTCTCAAATGAGTCAAAGCTTATATAGCTGCCTCAAATGAGTGAAACCTCTCATATCTACCTCAAATCAGTCAAACCTCTCATATCTACGTCAAATCAGTCAAACCTCTCATATCTACCTCCAATGAGTCAAAGCTGACATATCTGCCTCAAATCAGTCAAAGCTCACATATCTGCCTCCAATGAGTCACAGCTCACATATCTACCTCCAATGAGTCAAAGCTTATATATCTACCTCCAATGAGTCACAGCTTATACATCTGTCTCAAATGAGTCAAAGCTTATATATCTGCCTCAAATGAGTGAAACTTCTCATATCTACCTCAAATCAGTCAAACCTCTCATATCTACCTCCAATGAGTCAAAGCTGACATATCTGCCTCAAATCAGTCAAAGCTCACATATCTACCTCCATTGAGTCACAGCTCCCAAGCTTACATAACTGCCTCAAATTCTTTAAAGCTCATATATCTAGCTCAAATGAGTCAAGGCCCACATAGGTAGCTCAAATGAATTTAAGCTCACATCTCTGCCTCAAATGAGTACAAGTTATTTTCTGTGCCTCACATGAATTAAAGCTTACATATCTGCCTCAACCTCTCAACCAGAAACATAACCCCATAATAATACATCCCATACAACCCTCAGTCAGAGTTTTATCTTCTCAAAAATCTCCAATTATAACCCTTATTGTTAACTCAACTTGGCTTCTCTGGTTGACAGGTGATTAGGGAGTATGAGATTGTGGCGACAGATACTGAACCAGTGGAAGTGATTCATTCAGGACTGCTGGTCCCCAACCGTGAGCTGCCTGTGGCCTTCATCAGGAGATGAGGTAAGCACTGCAGTCATGTCTTCATCTTGTCATTTCCACACAGCCTCCAGACAACAGATTATCAGCAATTAAAATATAGGATGTCAATAAATGTCAATCCTTCTCTGATTCACATACACTCACTCGTTGGACTTCTCACAGAAATGTTTGTTCTTCTTAAGCCACTGCTTTGTCAGATAAGTATGTGTGTGTGCATACCTGTGCATGTGATTAAGCTTTAAATAAATCTGCAAATAAATCACAAAATCACCCTCTGCTCTTCACTGTGAAAATGGCCATTTATCTGTCCTTTGTTCCTTTCCCATAAACAGGGCACAACTGGGCTTCCTCCATGTCCAGGGCAGCTGTGCAGGAAGACAGAGGCTGCCAGCATGAGATGCTTACCTCTAGGAGCCTCTGCCTCTGCATCACCTGTTCTCAAGCAATACTGGAGAAGAGAGAAGGACAATGTCAGAGCGAACATCAGCAGAATAGCAATCTTACTTTTTAGCATTAACTCATTGTGAGTCATTGATCACCAAAACAAAATATGTATTACAGGAGGCAACAAAAGAAACAAACAAAAAACAATAATATTGATGATATGGAAACAAATGTGCAGCTTAAAATGAAATTGATTCCACATGCTGTAATCATTATTTTAGAATGGTGATGACAAAGATTTTTATCCTGATTTCAACTAAAGTCATGTGAAGAACTGATGACTTGCCTGGATAAAAATACAATTTTAATGCTACAACAATGTATCTTTTAATACTGTATATACTCAACTAAAACTGCTTTCAGAAAAGCTGTGCAAAATGAGTTTTTCACGGCTAAGGACATATTTATTTTTGGTTCCATTGAATATTGGTGTATATTTAATGTAAAACATAAAGCCTTGAGCAAGCCAACGACATGTATGAACTCATTTTGACTATAATGTAATGTAATGTAATTTTACCACTGTATAAAAATGTACCTCTTGTATTTAAAAATATTACTTTGTGTGTAACAATTTTCTGTACAGTATGCATTTTGTGAATTATACATCAATTAATGTAATCTAATGTACAAACAATATATATAGTTTATGGAATTGACTGTTTGTTTCTTTATTTGAGGTATCCTCACAGTATTCACCAAAGTTTATAATAATCTGTCTATTGTCATTTTCTATAAATTGATTAAATGTGTTGAATCTGGCATGGAAAAGCACTAAAGAAATTTGTTATATATTCAGGACTATTTTCAAGCACTTCTTTAAAGACCATGTGCAATCCAAGTCATGATCATTTTCAAATAGCATTACGTCATTTCCAAATATGTATACATAAAAATGGTGGAAATATCCTGAAAGCAACACAAATATTTCCCCGGCCAAAAATGAAGGATTTGGTATTGGTCATTTTGAGACCAACCAATCAACAGTGTGACTGCTTAGTAGGCCGCCTATCAGAAGGGAACGTGAAGTGAATACCCATACAGAGAGGACAGAGCACGTGCCCAAACTCTTGTGATTAGAAATGACGCATTTTCCATCAAAAGGAAATGTTAATGGTAATTTCTCTGGTCATCATTTTGAAAAAGTAATTTCCATGAAGTAGCTTTATTTGGCACTTCAAATGCAATCATTTTTCATGTCTTCATCATTACACTTTCACAGTTTAACTACCATAAGCATTGGGCTTTTTAAATATAGCTTTCACTACATTTAGTTACAGGTTACCTTTACAATCTAACACAAAGTATGAAGTGTTCCATCAGAGTTTTATTAGAAGTTTATTAGCTATATAACTGAAATGAGAAAGAAGCTTTTGATCAAATATACTTGACATTATACTTGGCAACAATGGCATTATGAGGAGCTACTAAATTGGTGACATATACAGTAGCTACAGTGGGCTCCTGAATCATTGGCACCCCTGATAAATCTTCACAAAACGTGCTGTAAACTAAAAAAGAATACATTAATTGACATAAGCTATATTTCCCAACATGTGTAGTGTGTTTTATTCATGATTCAACAGAATCAACCAAAGCCTTAGATTTTTTAAATAAAATGATTTTTCCATAATTATTGGCACCCATGGTTCAATATTTTGTGCAAACACCCCTGGCAAAGATGACAGCCATGAGTCTTTTCCTATCATTTGTGATAAGGTTAGATAACTCATTTGGAGGGATTTTGACCATTCCATGCAGAAATGTTCAGAATCATTAATATCCTTGGGATATCCCCGTCTTCAGTTCGGACCACACATTTTTCATGGGATTTAAGTCTGGAGAATGAGATGGCCATTGCAGAACAACGTTGTTGCTTTTAATTAAGCATTTCTATGTGGATTTTGATGTATGCTTGGAGTCATTGTCCAGCTGGACAATCTACCTATGACAAAGACTCAGCTTTCCAGCAGAGGTAATAAGATTTTGTGGTACTTTGTGGAATTAATTTTGCCATTGATCTTAAATGGTGTCCCTTGACCAGCAAAACATCTCCAGAGTATCAATGACCCACTGCCATATTTGACAGTAGGTATGTGGGGCTTCTCCTTGTATGCATTTCATTTTGTCACCAAACATGACAAACTCAGGTTCAAACTTAAAGATGGGGGATAATGTGTACTTGCATCCTCTTCCTGGCAAGTTTTTAACCATTCCATATGTTTTATGCCTTTTTATAATTACAGTTCTAAGTGGTATGTTTAACCTTTTATGTATGTTTTTGCACCCTTTACCCAACTTGTGATGGTCAATTACCATCTGGGTCTTCTGAATTGACGGTTATTTGGCTTTTCCCATGCTGATGAATGGCAAAAGGATTTTGCATGCTTGTTACCTCATTTTTATACTCATAATTGTTAGGGGTGGCAATAATTTTGGTTAAAGGCTGTCAACAAGAATGCAAAGACAGCCGTGCCAATAAATAAAGGTTGTTTCCCATTCTGAAAAGTCTGTGTCAATACTACCTGCATCAGCCACAGTAACACTTTATACCACATTAAATCAAACATGGCAAAACATACGGTTTTCTTTTAATTATTTGAAAATGTATTTAACTACAGTAATAGATTCAACCTAGGCTCCTCAATTTCCAGTGGTTTTGTTATGTTTACATTTGAATGTTGCAGAGAGTTTAAGATTGCTTTTTATTTATATGTATTGCCAAATACATTTGAGGTAGAAAAAGTGATATGAAAAGAGCCAGCCTTAGATTGTGCAATTGGTTTTAATTAATCATTCGCAACTGGGGAAAGGTGTGCTTTGTATGAATATATTTTATTTTATTTTTGCCTTTGTGTGCATTTAGAGAAATTATATTGCATTTTCCCAAACCGTTTAATTAAGGTATTAATTCTTACAGTAGGTCTTATGTTTTTTATAAGGTCTACTAATCAACTGTTATTAACTTTTAGGGAATCGTATGTGTCCCCAGCAGCTTTTCAGTTTTGTTTGTGAGGCAAATTCTAACTGTTATTTTATGTAAAAACATCTGCCTTGTCATTATAAATGCTGGTAATGGACTGGGGTAAACATTCTTTGTGGAAGTGCTTATGTAAGGGCAGGCCACTGTAACCTTCCCCTCTGAAGAAACCCCCAGTTTCTCAACATTCTTTACTTTGGACCACTGCCCATGTCATTCACCTGAAAGAATGCTGTCCTTTTCGCTCAAAACAAAATGTGACAGAAGGGATTCAGAATGCCCTGGAAAGGAATATGCCCCCTATGTCACAACAGAAACATTTTTAAACTTACTGACTTACAAATGCAAATGTTAGTTTTTTTTCTTCACAAACAGTTTGGTAAGGTAAATTTGGTAATTGCTGAACTGTGTATGGAGAAAAAACAAATAGTGATATTTACCTGTAAACCAAAGTCAAGGACAAATGTTGATTTAATCCAGTTTCACAGTGGCCATGAATGGCTAAGGGAAATAGAAAAAAACACAGGCTTAAGTTAGGAAAGCAGTGCATTACTACAATGTTAACTGAATTAAAACAAATCTATTTTATTTTAGTATTATGCTGATATTCATCTGATATTTACATCAATAAAATACCATTAAATACTAAAGGATGGGAACACGACAAAACACTACAGAAAAGTAATCCCCACAAAAAGTAATGCATAATGTTTATTTAGATTTTCACATGGCTCAACATTTTGATTGATGTCTTGAGTGATTGATTAATTTAAAATATTGCTAATAAGATTTGCAGAACTGTAAAAACAATATTATAATCCCTTGAAATTATGTAAATTGAAAAATACTTATCAAGGTAGCCTACTACATAAAACATTGTTAGAAACAACTGTGCAGATTTTGAGAATACAGTATGTTATTGTGTTCTCAAAACTCTTCATACCATTAACAAAATCACATAGTGGTGGCTAAAAAGAAAATACTATAACAAAAATTCCTTACTAATGACAGCAAAAGGAAAAACAACCCTCTTTCTTAAAACTGTCAATCAAATCATAAGTTTACACCAGCAATCATTTAGTGGTACAAAAAAGCCATAGATTTTTATCCACACAGTCCACTAGTATACTATATAATTTCATACATTACAGTGCATACTTTAAATTGTTGACATCACAGGTCTTTCATTCTGGCACTCTTATTCTGAAGAGGAATGTTTCATGATTTCACATTCCTCTTCATACTGGTCAATAGTTGCCAAACTGGCAGTGTGATATTTTGAAATTATCTTGAATGTTTTTTTATTATCTTTATGTCTTTCAGTCAGAGGGCATTGTTTTCAAGCACCACATTTATAATAACAGTTTCTGGTTCATTCTTCTCTCAACCCTATAGTGTACAGTTTCCCATTATAGTAGTAAGTAAGGCAAACACAAGTGAATCAATGTCAGACCACGGTTGATTACATTATCCAAAACTGCTGCTCTTATTTAATTTGCTATAGATCGAGTTTTTCTTTGAAGGCCTCGTCCAGCTCTCCCATCTCACATTTGCACCTCCCAACCCCTACATATCACAGCTGCACCTCTTCTACTCCCTCTGCTTCAATTTTCTTTTATATCGGTGACCAACCTGTTGTAATATAGGTGACCAACCTATTTACAGTATTGTACACATCAAACTGTGTTTTCAATGTGATCGTGAGTTAAAAGCGAAGATAATTGTGTGACGAGAACTAGAAATCATTGAAAGTTGTGATCACTGCGTCACCGAATTTGCAGTCTTAACCACAGTTGCCACCAATGCATCCGAACAATGGAGAAAATCTGTCAAATGGATTTGTGGCAGAGCATTAAAATTTGTGGGTGTTTCACGTCACCTGCTGGCAATTTCTGGCATTGCATATAAACCGACGATTTATGTTGCGTGGAATGTACCATTTGTCAAACTGTACAAAAATGGAATATGCCTTTTTTATTTGTTTACCTTTTTAAGTGTCGATCTAATTTAAAAAGTAAATAATTCTTATTTTCCTACGTACAACTTCCAGATTTTATTACTCAACTTGAAATACTATTATTACAAAAATGTGAGAATAACACCCCTTACCACAGTAACCAGATAGTTTCGTTCCTCAAAAATGGCTACTACCATGAAGACAGTGGTGAGTGTATTAATTTGCAATATTAGGTGAATCTTTAGTTGTACGAAATTAAACTTATTTCTGTCATTTATATCCGATGGTAAACTTTATGTAACGTTTGGAGGTTTTGTTTCCACGGGGCAACAGTTATTTTTTCTTCTCGAATTCCTTGAATTATTGCTCTCTCTAGCTAGCATTATGCTAACATAGCAGCACGAGTGTAGCTCCCGGTGGAACTATCGCTAGCTAGTATGCTACGGTTAACCAGGTGTCTGTACGGCTTACTAGTTAATATTGTACTTTAGACCAAGTCAATAGTTACCTAACAAGCAAACTGTGAGAAAATTTAGCTATTTTACTCTGTCAAACGTTGCGTGATTCATATCTAGTTTACCCAAATAGCTAAGCTACCGTTAGCCGTCTACTGTAGCATAGCGAGAGGAATCTTAAGTTACTACAAATGTTACTTCTCGTTTGCACAGGCGGTTGAAGATGTCAATGTTACTTTTGAAGACCAACAGAAGATAAACAAGTTTGCAAGAAGCACAAACCGGATGACTGAACTGAAAGATGAAATAGAAGCTAAAAAAGTAAGAACCAATACGTTTCATAAGCCGGGAACATTTAATTTACCAAATTAATGGTAATACGATTTGTAAAAAAGATATTTTAACTAATTGAATTCAATTAAGATCTGTGACAGGGTTCTAATGTGCTCCTATTTTAGGAGCATTTGTTCTTGGAAATTGGTGTGTGATGATTGGAAAAATTATTTTGGAACACATCTATTAATTGGGATGCATCAGTGTGCTCCTAATTGTTTCACACGTGCTCCTTGAAATCAATATTGGGTAGAGCCCTGTGTGCAGCATGCAGCGGTTAATTTCTCCTGTCTTCTCCTCATTTGCTTAGAAGTCTTTACAGAATTTGGAGGATGCAAGTGATGACATCATGATGCTGGATGATGACTCCTTACGGATCCCTTATCAAATCGGGGATGTTTTCATTAGTCACACCCAAGACGAAACGCAAGAGATGTTAGAAGCTGCAAAGGTACGCTAGAGCTTTTACAGTGGGTTTTATATTGAATGAGCAAATCAATTAGAATATGAATGCAGCTGTATTACAGGGTGTAATTACGATGAGCTTCTTCTGTAGTTTAATCTTAACATTAGCGTGCATAAACTCATTTTTGAATCGTAAACTTTACGATGTGTAACATAGTGCAATGCATGCTTGCACTGTTGCCAACTTTTTCTCAGAGAAAGCAGCTACTGCTGGGCTGCCCAACCCTGTTCCTGGAGATCTATCGTCCTGTAGGTTTTCACCCCAACCCTAACAATGCACACCTCATCATTTAACAGCTAAAGATCGAGCTGCTAATTAGTAGGTGTGCCTAATTATGGTTGAAATGAAGACCCACAGGACCTCCAGGAGCACGGTTGGGAAGCTGTGCTCGACATTCTGCAGTTGCAACCTGACCCACAGGTGGCTGCAGATGTTGAATTGCCAGGAGAAGGAGCTATTGTATCACAATAATCCAATTTTCAGTTCTCAAAATGTTTTTTGTATCAATATATTTATGAAATGCATTTATCATTTTTTCACCTCACAAGTTTGGCCCTAACTTTGTTGTACCGTCCACAGGAAGCACTGAACAGGGAGATAAAAGGGCTAGAGGGCCAGGTCTCCTCCATTCAGCAAGTCCTATCTGATCTGAAGGTTCAGCTCTATGCCAAGTTCGGGAACAACATTAACCTGGAGGCAGACGAGAGCTGAAGCTGCAGTATATGGACATGATTTCACACACACTCCGTGTGTAAGAGACGTTACAGTCGTTTGGAAGTGCGCTACATTGCCTTACACAGTGTCTGTTTTTTCTTTTTGGAAATAGCCCATTTCATCCTCCTTTCGGAATGAAACCGTTCACTTGCTTTTGGAATTGATTTCTTTTTTTTTTTTTACTGTCAAAGCCGCAGAGAATCTTAATGATTAAATGTGTTAATATATGTGTTATGTGTGCACACATGTACGGGGGACAAAGTGGAAATGAAAAAGCGCTGAAATAAAGAATGAAATTAAGGCGTCTGTTGCACTTGGTCAGTGCTTTCTACAGCTATAGCTCTGGTTCACTCCTCCCTGGATTTTAACCTTAGCTGGCCCTTTCATTGTCCAGTGTTTTGTGAAGCTCCAGGCTCATGGAACATGAGTTTAATAGCCAGGCTGCAGGAAATTTTCAGAAAGTTTAAATGACATCTGTGTATCTTGTGGTACGTAAAATTAGGATGTTTGACTAACTCAAGTCAATGCAATTGCATGTCATTATGGAGGTGTAATGAGGAAGACTGAGGTTGAACGGTTTTTGTGTCATTTGTTATTTACTGACAATTTGCGGTTAGCTAAAGCTTGTTAAAAGCCACTAAAAAGCATGAGGGTTGAAGTATCCCACTGTACAAAGCTGGCTGATCCGGTATGCAAAATTGCAGCTCCATCACATGAAGAACCAGAGCTGTGGTGTGTCCTGTCAGTCTGAATCCTGGAACTTGCCCCAATTGAAATGTCTCCCATGTTCATGTCTCCATGTTCTCTGTTGAAGGCCAAGGTTGAGGTCCCCCTTCAAAAAAAGGCTTCTTTAGAGTGTACCTCGCAAAAAGTCCTTTGGAATAATTTATATCATTGAGCCTGCATGATCATTAAAGTTCATTCCCATTATTAAGTCTATAATTGAATTGGATTTTATATTGTTTTGTATTCTTGTGTTTGGATATAAAATGTATGAAGAGAGCAGTGTAGCTCTGCTTGAATTCTGGGTAACTAAACAAATTCCAAGCCGGTTTAGTCCTCTTCTATTCCAGAATTTTTCATTCATTCCTTTATTTCTGATTGGTGGAGAGGCCGTAGGGACAACTGCTCCCGTACAGAGAACATGAAATAATGACAAAGACTGGTCTGTTTGTACTTTGGACTGCATTCAGAATGTTATATGTACTATTCCTTACCACTGAAATCTAAGATTAAGCTGTAAAAATAACTTCAATACGGCTGACATTCATGTCTGTCTGAAAATAGGGCTGAAATGCATGATATCATCTTCACAAGTGCCAGATTAATAATAGCTTCATGGGCATTTGTGGGGGGTCCTCAGACTTGTCCTACACACTGATCTAACTGACACAATATTGGTTGTGACTGAAACTTGTGTACCAGATGAAGGCTTCAATTCAATCAGCATTTGTTCTTCATTTTGACAGTTTGGAGAGTAGTGGTCCCTGAAGATTTGCCCCCTAAACTATGTTTGTGAAGGTGGAAATCATATGTAAGCCATATTTAAGATTTGATGTTGAGTCAATTTTTTTTATTTTGTGAATTCGTTTTTGTGTTTCGTTTTTTTGCCTTCAGATATAATTTTAGTGGAAGGATGCTTGACTAGATTAAACACAGTAGGAGCTTGATTAAGAAGGTATGGGTGTCACTGGCCAAATTATTTTAGTCGTTCAGTTGTTTGGTGGGATGGAGGCCAGTATTTATATCCTAGAGCCACACGACGGCGCGTGGCGTAAATTGTTGCCCAGGGTGCTGATGTTGGTGGAAGTGGACACCAGATTGCTTTAATTGGTATTAACTATTGAAGAGGGCACTGGCTAAATATGATGTTGTGACATGAACACTGCGTTGGGAATGCAGTTGGACTATTTACAGAAATAACATTGGGCAACTGCCCTTGGTCAGGACTAGAAGTTTGCAATAAAAAGCATGCTCATATTTATTTATTTATTTATTTATTTATTTATTTATTTATTTATTTAGCTTAAGGCAGAATGTGAAAGCATGAAAGTGCTCGGAAGCCACTGGATTCATCAGCTTTTTTTTTTGTTACCGTAATCGTATATTTATACTTAAACATCGAAAATGATATAAAATGTTGGACCAGATTAGGAGATTTCCTGTTCTAAATCAACTGAAAACAGGAGTTGAACCTGCACCTTGGAAGAGCCTACAGAACAACATCTGCCTGTTGTAATAATTACTATCTGCAAGGAAGTCATAATTATTACCCCTATGGTATTATGATAATGATTCTGACTGCTCTCTGGGAAGAATGGACTGACAGGGGTCATAATATTACCTCCAGGTGGCCAGGTGTGGGAAATGAATACCGTGACACGAAACGGTGATATTAAACATTTAGATGTGAATGGCAGATTTCTAATGCTGCAATAAGAAAATATGATTCCGAAGGTACAGCCTTTGCTGCACCTTTGTTTTGAAAATGTAAAAAGTCATGTGTTTTTATGATGCCAGCAACTTTCATTATAATGTGTATAATGTTTCCACTTGGCAAATCACACTAAAGTGGAAATCAATAAGGGTGTCAAACTCAAATCCTGGAGGACTGCAGTGTCTGCAGGTATTTTTGGTTTCCTTTCTACCACTAACCAATTAAGGCCTTGAGAACAAGGTGTGTGGATTTTTTAGCCAATCAATGACTTAAATGAATCGCACATGCTGAAACGCATTAAAAAACGAGCAAATGTGTAGTGTAACTACGCTACTCTGTCTACCTTTTTTTTACATTATCTTTTCATTTCATGTAGTAAAAGGGTTGTTTGTGGTAGCCAGAATGACATTTTCTGACTGGAAGCTTATTGAGAGATTTTCAGTCAGTGAATTCAGTCCGTTTATCTCAATCTCTCTGTTGACCAATGCTTGCACGCCAGAATATACATAATTCACACTTTGAAGGTATATATAGCTGTTAATAGATCCTGCTTGCAGAATCAGGAGCAAACATTGACTGCACACTCGCCTTACATTGGCAGCTTCTGTAGCCTACTCCCTGTTATGGTTTTGAAAAGCATTATTTTATCTACAAAAATATTTCTGGCAAAAATGACGCCCTTAATAAATCCAAATAAAAATGGGTGAGATGTGCAATTGCTATTGAACTGCCGGGGACCAGAACCTTGGGGAATCTCCTCAAGAGCGAGCTAAGGATTATGTTTCAACTCTGGGAGAATTTTAAATAGATCGCAGTTGACAAGAAACTTTAGAGCTCCTGTCCTTTCAAAAGCTTGGTGAGTTGGTTCAGTCCTTCTGATCGAGCAGCCGGTCTCCGTCTCACAATCGCGATTCTCTCTTCCTGCGTTTCCCCATCTCTGAAGCAGACGTCGCGCACCTCTGCGTGATCGTCTACACAGTTTGAACTTCATACGGGCCTTGAAATTGCAACAGCAGGGACGGAAACTACAGTGGCCACTTAACAGGTATCTGGGCATCCATGGATTTCTCCTGGGATAAAACGCAGATGACTTCAATTTTTAATGACGTTGTGAAACAGGGATATGTGAGAATTCGCAGCAAACGTTTTGGGGTGAGTGTGTTTACGTTAAGTTCTGTTTTATTGCTTAATGACTGCGACCAACAGACAGAACTGTTCGTCTTTAACAATAATACAACTTACTAATTATATATATATATATATGTGTGTGTGTGTGTGTGTGTGTGTGTGTGTGTGTGTGTGTGTGTTATAGCGATTATGAGTTTATTTTACAAAGTAGGAATTACAAAGAATGCATTCCTTATCGGTAGAAAATACCTGGCACACAACCGCGACACACCTTTTTCATGGGCATTTAGAAGGCCACCAAATATAGTAAAGACAAAGGGATGACAAACTTGAACAGTCACTTAAAAAGATATAGCGAACATGTTTCATTAAAATGTTTCATTTCAGCTGTTCAACAATACAGATCAATGTATAATCTTCTAAAAAATATATATATTCTTTTAAGTAAAAAAAAAAAGATTATACATTGATCTGTATTTCTTTTAAGTTTTTTTTTTAGAAGATTATACATTGATCTGTATTGTTGAACAGCTGAAATGAAACATTTTGTTCTACTTACAAAATAAATGCTTGCTTTATTGCTATGGCAGGAGTTTAATAAATAAGCTCTCATTGAATGGATTTGGCTTAACACAACAAAATAGTTCTGCAGGCAAATGTATTAACATATTAACAAAATAAAATGCAACTATCATGTAAGATTCTAGATTTCATCAAATCACTTCTTTCTATATACCAGCTTTGTTGTGATATAACTATTGGTGCAGTTTGGTATAATGTGACACGCAAGGAAAGAGTCATTTAGGCAGTTATACTAACTAATTGGACCTGAAAGAGCCAAGTTTGGAATTTTTCCACGAAACCACGGTAACTACCTGCTCTTTCTGAGGAATGCCATGATGGGACACTAGCTGGGGAACCGCAAAAAATATTTTCCCAGATAAACCTGTTTTCCCTGGAGATCCTATGGATCCTGTATTTACGCCTCTACACCCAACGCCATAAGGAGATGTGTTGACTGCATACTTGAATTCAGTTATTGCCATTGGAGTTTCTATTGTGATTCATTTTCTTATATAATGAAAGTCCAAGTCATATTTCTTCTAATTAATGATAGTGATTGTTTGGAACAACAAACCAACAAAAAAACAAAACATGTATGAACAATGAATAATAGTGAATAACTTTTTTTCTCATAGTGCTTTTCTCAAATGTATAGATGTATAGAAGTTCACTGTAAACAACAGAACATTTTCAAACAATCAGTTAATACAAGAAATGAAATGACAATCTGTCAATAGTTTTGAAAACTTCCAACAACAAAAAATGCTACCTTTCGTGAGTTTTTCTAAATTAAAACATTATTAACTTTAGACTGTAGGATAAAGATAAATAATGTAGCTTATGTGTGTCAATTTAAAAAGAAAGAATGCTAATAACCAAGAAAAGCACTAGAAGGTCACACTGGAAAACTGTGAGTTCCAACCAAGCAAGAAATGGTTCTTGCCGTGCCATGAAAGATGGTGAGGTGTGGATGGGGAGACTCTGAAAGGTAAGCAGCAGTCTGTGGACACAAAGACAGCTTCTGACAACCCAGTTGAATATAATATACCGCTGACGGCACATGTTCATTTACTAATGACACAAGTAGGACCAGCTCTACGTCCGTCATGAAATGCAGCTGATGAGGCGTGGAGTGGCAGGCGCAATGGGACTCTAGGAACATCATGTGGGAGAAGGCTTTTTCATCTGGTTATGTACTGTACAGGTGCAGCAGAACTTTTATTGAACATGTAGCTAATATAATTTCTTTGCACAGGAGCTGATGCAGGTATTCATAAGGTTGTCAGGATTTTTGGACATATCTGGTAAAGAAAGTAATCGCCCACTGCTCTTACGATTTTAGGAAAGCAGTTACTCATGACCCAGTTATGGAGATACATTTTATCCTTATACCCTAAGAACAAAGAATATGGACAATTTCAATGTCTGGGCACATCTCTAGGCTGAAACCTGGCGTGTAAACAGGAATATCTTATCCCAGTGGTAACCACTTTTCTTTTATTTATCTCTGGTCAGTCCAACGCACTGGGGTGACACTGAAATACAGTGAAGTATTTGCTTGCTCAAAGGAAAGATTTTCTAACTTCTACTTCTAACCCCTGGAAAGAACATTTAGCAGGTTGGAATGTCCTTAAAGATTGCCGACCTTGATCGGTCAAGAGCTAGGAGAAGGAAAAAAAAAGGATGTCATAAAGATGCTTTACAAAGAAGCAGTAATGGCAGGGTATGGACCATCCAGAGAGCCAATACCCATTGAGTGTAGGCCAGGGGTGCACAACTCCAGTCCTCAAGGGCCGGTCTGCGTATTGGTTTTTGTTCCAACCAATTGCTTTGTTTTTAATTTGCTGACAGCTCTATAAATTACCCTGGTTCAAGCCTGTACTTGAGCACAGTAAAATCATTAGGATACACTTGCAGGCTACAGCTGTAGCTGGTACTCATACATATGTCAGATAAGATATGATTGAGTCAATTAAATAATTAGGACCAGGTGTAGGCCTGAGATTAGGGTTAGGCTACATGAACCCCAAAATGGCAGGCAGCGATTGCCGATGATAATACTCCCACTGTACTCCCAATCATGTTTATATTTGAGCATAAGACACCTCATTATGGGTAGAGGTATCATATATTTCAATCTCAAAGCACTATAATAAAGAGTGGAAATATATAAAGAGGACAACAGCATCCCAAAGATTTGCGGACCAACATTCTCAAGACATACAGATTTTTGTCATGGAGGTATGTGGGGCATAGTAACATCTTGTACATTATTCTGCATAATGTACCTATTGCACATTATGATACTACCAAGACTTTAATCGCACTCCTCTAACCAAAAGAGGGTTGCATGTTTTCTGTTCTGTCCAATCAGAGACACAATATGCCTCACCACCCAGATTCTGCCACACCCCACATTGCAAACTGCAATATGACACCTACTTTAAGGCACTGAATAAGAACTTGCCTTGGACCACGTGTGTTCTGAACTTCAAGGGGTGAGGCTAGTTGTTCCAGCTTCCAGTGCTATTCAAATGAACAAATATAATTATGGGATAGTAATGGTTATTTCTACTTATTTATTTGAAACATTTTAATACAAACCAGGCAGCAATGTCACATTGTGGTTAAAGAGCAGCATAATGTGTCAAATGGGTTCAAATTGCAGGTACAGAATGACACTATTGCTGTGTCCTTAAGCAAGGTACATAGCCAAATTCCCTCAGTAAATATGCAGCTATGTCAACAGTGTGTACCTCAAAGCGCTCTAATATATGAAGAGTGTAAATATATGAAGAGGACAGAGGTATTATGGAAAGTACATGGCAGGATTCCCTCAGTAAATATGTAGCACCGTAACTAGTTTCTGCGTCATTGTGTGTAAGCTCTGTAAGTCACCCTGGATGACTGCATGTGCTAAGCGTATGGCTTATGGAACATTGGCCAAGATTCAATCAATATTTGTCCTGAACTTCAACTTATGAGCGTGCTTATTTACTTATTTAAGTTTGCGCACAGTGTGCCAATTAAAGTTGTTGAACTCACCAAATTGTGTTTGTTAAGAAAAAAGAACACTCGTATAATTCAGTTCAGTTAAGGCCAAATGGTCATAAGGTCATTGTCTATAGATGTTAATGAAATGTGAGTTTTACTTTTTAAAAGTGTTTTTAAATGTTTAATAGTTTTTTAATAAAATTGAATATTTAGTCATGTTATGTCATATGCTATTGTATTACGTAATGTATTATGTAATTCATAATATTGTATTATTAATGGTCATAATATATTGAATATATGTAATTAATTCAAGGTTCATATCACTATAATGGGTAAGATTATGACCTGTGTCTGCATCTGCTTTTGCCAAATTTATGAACACAAGTTCCATGCATAATAATTAAGAATATGTGACCTCAGCCAAGGTAAATTGAAGAGTACAATTATCTGAGAAAGAAACAAGAACTATGCTATATTAGCCTCTTCACAGTTCCCTGAGACTATGGCATGATATGATCTAATTCTGTATTGCTGTCTGCTTAGCCAGCACAATACTGTACATTGTTCTAATCTCTGAAACCTTTATCTGATACTATACTAAACACTGTGCATTCTTTTTTCATAAATGCTCATGTTTACTGTATACAATGAATGTAACCATACTCTTCTCAGGTGAATGCCACTTGTTTAACTTTCAACTGCTGAATTTCAAACTTGCCCTGGTGCTACCCTTGCCCTGGGGCTATCCTTGCTGTGGGGTTACCCTTGCTCTGGGGCTATCCTTGCTGTGGGGTTACCCTTGCTCTAAGGTTACCCTTGCTGTGGGGTTACCCTTGCTCTGGGGCTATCCTTGCTGTGGGGTTACCCTTGCTCTGGGGCTATCCTTGCTGTGGGGTTACCCTTGCTCTGGGGCTATCCTTGCTCTAAGGTTACCCTTGCTGTGGGGTTACCCTTGCTCTGGGGCTATCCTTGCTGTGGGGTTAGCTTGCTCTGGGGCTATCCTTGCTCTGAGGTTACCTTTGCTGTAGGGTTATTTTGCTCTGGGGTTACCTTTGCTGTGGGGTTACCCTTGCTCTGAGATTTCCATAGATGTGGGGTTAGCTTACTCTGGTGATACCTTGTTCTTGGGATACCCTTGCTGTGAGGTTACCCTGCTGTGGGGTTACTTTGCTCTGGGGTTACCTTTGCTTTGGGGTTTTTACTTTAATCTAGGACTGAATTTGAATTGGTATTCGTCTCAGCACTGTAGATCCTGAAGTTGTAGTTGTTTTGGTATGGTTACAGACTTAGCCTAGCTACCATTTGTACCGGACTGAACTGTTTGTTCTATCACCTTGATATGAACTGTTTTGTATGCCGCTTTGGATAAAAAATGGGTTACCCTTCAATTGTATAAAACAATGTCATCAGGCTGTGGCAATGGGGGTAATTATGCATTGCCAGTGCGACAGGACTTTATGCATCTGACAAATGTATTGATGCTTAATTTATCAAAGCAGGCCAAGAGCCATGTACACTCTGTGAGTCTGAATACTGGCTGGCTGCCTGGAATCTTTGTTGCATGCCTTTTGGCTTCACTTTACAGCCAGAGAACCTAAAATTGGAACTGAAATTCAAACAGTGGATCAAAATAAACTTGGAGAAATATATACTCCTTATCACATGCACATCTACCGCATCAGTGTTTGTGTTTTTAGCAGTGAGGGTGGCTTTACAAAAGCATTCTGTGTCAATTCCTCAGACATATTCCTTTCAAAGCCAATGTCAGTACAACTGTCCTGTTGGCCCTGGTGTATTTTCGTTTTAGTAGTTTATAGAGGTTTGTAGATTATGAAAGTGATCATAATTTCATGGTTTATAGTTACTTCTGACCAGATATGCTTTGACTGTTTAACCTGATGGTCTTTTTATCATAGTTACAAAGGAAGCTCCACATTCTTATCATAGTTCCAAAGGAAACTATACACATCTGGTGCCACGTCTCCAGTTTGAGGCAGAGTGTCGACTGCCATCAATTATAGAATGCAACCGGGACCTGGCAATTGGCATCCACCACAGCTAAACACCATTAGCATCACGACCAAGCGTCTGATTGGCATTGGAAGCATACGTTCATTTGCAATACTGTAAACCAATTGTCTGCTGCCATTTGTTTCATGGTATAAAAGGTTGGTCACAGCAACAGTTCTCCGAGTTAAAGCTTCGCACGCATAGATGCTGCCAGATTCCAGAGAAAACCAAATAAATCTTTTTCTCCACATGCACTTTTGGTCCGGTTTGTTTACTTTGTGTAATTACAGGAAAATCCAACATCACACATTGTTAGGAACCTACAATAGAGTGGTTCTTTAAGTATATTCCAATATATTTTTTTAGTCGCTAAATATTTTTTTCAGTCATTAAGGTGAGGCCTGAAGTTATAGTAATGACCAGCCAAACCAGAGCTTGTCGACACCAAGCAAATGGATTTAATTTTTGTGTTGAAAGCTTGCTAATGATGTGGCGTACATAAATGCAAGATAGACCAAAGCATTATTGACTGGGGTCTAATATAGAGTGCCCTTTTCCTTTGTCCAGATCTACCAGAGATGCTGGCTGGTGTTCAAGAAGGCCTCCAGCAAAGGCCCCACCATGTTTGAGAAGTTCTCAGATGAGCAGGCCGCCTACTGTCGCCGCTCACACAAGGCAAGTGGACCTCCACTATTATACCACCTCAATACAAAGCAGAACAAAGCAGAAGTGTCTCTAGCTCTGTAATTACTGAGAGATGACTGAACACCAGAGGGATACAAGGCATGATTTCTTTTATGTTATTTCTCATTGTTGATTTCTTTGAAATTGTTGGGTTCTTTTGTTTAGTTTTCTGGCAAATTTATCACATCCACAAGAGGAAAATAGGCTAGGTCTCGAACCAGAAATAACAGATTGTTGTTTTCGAATGTGTGGCTCTCTCCTAATAACTTTTGTTTCTTTGTTTTTGCCAAATGCAATATTGAGAAACATATAATTGTTGCTTGATTACTGCCATCTGTTGCTCCACAAGGGATATGATAAATACATATTGTATTTGTGTAGTGTACAAAAATGGGAAGATCCAAAAAGCATTGTGCTTTGAGGTACTACTTCCTCTGTGTGAAGAGGTGGCGAGGTGCTTTGCATTTCTGTTCATCACATGGTAGAATATACATCCCTGGCCTTAATTTAACTCACAGAAAACTACTCTATTGTGGGTGCCTTTGAGGAAATGTGTGATACAAGTTGATTTTATATTAATGAATAACTATGACCTGCTTAGGAACAGTTTCTCCTATTGCATAACCACTCTTGGGGCAAAGTCATAGCCATTTGAGTAATTTTTTTGGGGGAAAGGTAATTAGGTTATGGAAAAATGAAGGCTGCCTCCAGCAAATCCCAACTACTCTAGGGTTGTGCGTATATACTTTCCAAAATGACTGGTATTCTCTCTACAGATAACTTTTTATGTTTATGTCCATATAAAATCCATGGAGTGCATTGATGGATGTACAAAGCCGGGCAAATTGAATGTACTGTGCTTTAAATGCTCGTAAGCAAATGTCAATAATACACATTAATACCCCGCACTTACATAATTAATTTTACATAGTTGCAACAGAAGAGAAATTTTTTACAGAGAAAAATTAGTTATTGATGCATTTACAAGGTAATTCTGACAACTTAATTACAGTGGCGTGGATTCAATAAACTTGGCTTTAACTTAGTTGCATGCTAAAGACAAGAGGGACTGCACTGATAATGCTGGCAATCTTATAACTGTTTTTCTCTCAGGTAACAGAGCTGACTGACGTCAAAAATGTGCTGAGGCTACCAAAGCTCAAGAAGAAGCATGCAGTGAATGTGATTTTCAATGACAACACCTCAAAGACTATTGCTTTTGAGTCAGGTCAGTGAATTTGTTTAATGGCTTAAGGCGATACCCAACATGCATGGTGGGAAATGTATCTTCTGGCGTGCATTTATCGCAGATGTACTATTACTTGTGCGTCACTCTAAGCATGTATTTCTGTCAGACTGCAGCAACCTGTTGAGGACTAGCTTCAAATTCAGTCCTCATTTTGTTACAGAACTGGAGGCCAAAGAGTGGTGCAAAGCACTACAAATTGAATGCCTTGAGTCAAAAAGTCTTGACCGAAATTTTGGGGAGCCAGACCTGCTGGCGACAAGAGCACACAGAGAGCAGAGTGGTATGTGCAGTACTTGCCTCCTGCTTAACTCATGATCTACTGTATATAAAGACATCTATTGAAGAAATATTAAGATTGAAGAAATAAGTACTGATCTGTTGTATTACTTTAATAGGTCAAAAAGAGATGGAGAAATGAGCTCATTTTCTTTTCCATGAAACAAGAACATTTTTACCAACCATCTGCAATGATTACTGTGATGTTTGAAATTTCTAGGAGGTGCAAGCGGAACATTTATGTTCGTCATTTGCACTTCACTTGCCATTATCAGAGTGTGCTTGTGTGAAATGACTTGTTCTTAAGTTTAATGACCAAGTAAATTCAGCTCTCTGGATACCTTGAATACTGGAATATTTGAGCAGAAATGTTTTGATTGCTACAGTCCCATAAATTATTTTGCAGCTTATTAAATGGAACCATATTTGTAAAACTCAGCTGAGATTGTAACATGTGTTGCTATGCTTGCAAGGAATTTCTGATTACCGTCACCATAGCATCTATAAAAACAGGTTTGATCTTTGTGAAAAATATAGTTAATAGAGAATGGATTTAGCTCAGTTATAATCCAAGAACACTATAGCTTGCAATCCTGTGCAATGTAGTGGCAATGTTTATATGTACCTGTAGATCAAAATGGGTGACCTTTTTTATATTTTACAGTGAGTCAGAACTGAAGTTATAGCAGTGACATAATGTGACAAATATTTAGTATATCTACTGTACTGAGTAACATTCATTTTGTTTCTAGAGAGATTCCATGTGTTCTTGATGCCATCCCCTAGCTTGGATGTACACGGGGAATGCCTTCTTCAGATTACTATGGAAACCATTTGCCTCTGGGACGTGCTCAACCCTCGCTCCAAAATGGCCTCCTGGCCATTAACAGCTCTGAGGCGTTACGGTCGAGATAAAACTTGGTTTACCTTTGAGGCCGGGAGGTAAGCTATTCATTTATTCCACCAAAAAAACAAGCAAAAAATAAATAGCCCTATACAAAGGAATGGTTTCCTTTATAAAAAGTGACAGGTACTGCTCTAGGGCTTCAGTTTTCAACAGGGGGGACACAAATGTACTGTCGAGGGGTCTGCGATTGCAATCTCCTTAAACGCCCCCCCCCCCCCCCCCCCCCCCAATCCATACCCCCCAGCCCATGCTCTTCAAAAAGACCTTTCTAAAATAGGACCCATTTTGAACTTAAGGTGGTTCTCCTGGATGCCTTTGAGCTTTGAGGCTCCCCAGCCCCTCCTGTAGGGCACCAGCATAACAAATGATACAAAGACTGCTACTGATAATAATCATTGCTGTGATGATCATCATAATCATAATAACTTTGTTTTTGCTTCTCTCGTGGAAACATTGAACAAGTAAATGATCTGTATCTTCTGGAGAGCAGCTTTTATGGAAGTTATACCAGGCTCCTGTTTCCTTTCTGCCCTGGGCTGCATAAAATCCAGCTGCAAACAAGTTCAGCATTGTTGTCCGCAGAAAAGAACATGTGCTGCATTAGGTTTGGTGCTCAAAATGAGTTGGGGAGAGATAGAATTCTCTTTTCCATTAAATGTAGTGGAGTTAAGTATAAGTTGCTCGCAGTAAAAATGACCAGTCATCCACAGTGATTTGCACAGTGATTTAAATCCCACTGCTCTATTCATGCATAGGGATCGGGCAACAGATGGTTTAGCCTCTGAACATTTCTTCTATTGTGAAGGTAAATACTTCAGCTGTCCATGCTGGCTAAAATAGCAGGACAGAACATCTTGCGGTATACAATATGTCTCATACAGAGCAGATGATCATTAACATGTCAAGGTAATTTATGACTGAAGGATTTTCTTTGGTACAGTATAAAGATATCTATCATATGACCACAAGAAATGGTTCTGGAGGCTTGTAAGAAAAGTGACAGAGCAATTGTAAATATAAACGTGACCATGTGATTGTATGTGCAGATCCTCAGACTTTTGTGGCATAGTTTTTTTTTTACCCCGATCATTATTGAGGGAAGAGAGGGTATCAGTGGGCCAGGATGGTTGACTAGGTGTCCCTGTTCCACTGGGGACATAGTATTAAAACCCACATTGTGTCTTCCTCAGGCTGTGTGACATGGGGCAGAGGACATATTTAAATCCGTGTTGTGTCCCTCTCAGGATGTGTGACACGGGGCAGAGGACATATTTAAATCCGTGTTGTGTCCCTCTCAGGATGTGTGACACGGGGCAGAGGACATATTTAAATCTGTGTTGTGTCCCTCTCAGGATGTGTGACACGGGGCAGAGGACATATTTCAATCCGTGTTGTGTCCCTCTCAGGATGTGTGACACGGGGCAGAGGACATATTTAAATCCGTGTTGTGTCCCTCTCAGGATGTGTGACACGGGGCAGAGGACATATTTAATTCCGTGTTGTGTCCCTCTCAGGGTGTGTGACACGGGGCAGGGACATATTTAAATCTGTGTTGTGTCCCTCTCAGGATGTGTGACACGGGGCAGGGGCTGTTCACCTTTCAGACGCGAGAGGGAGAGGCCATCTATAAGAAGATCCACTCCGCCGCATTAACCATCGCAGAACATCACGACTGGATGACCGGGGCTTCCAAGGTACAGGAAGCACACACATGCCCTCTCTCTCCTCCATAAACGAGGTTTCTGTTTTCACCTCAAAATGAGCACCCAGTTGAGACCCAGGCAACCACGTGAGGTGAGTTAAGTATGTAATCAACTGCTCAAATTGATTAATTAAGTGTAGAGTAACAACAAAACCCAGCTGACCCAATAGCTCTCCAGGACCAGGGTTGGAGACCTCTGATCTAAACAGTGGATAACAGTCGATGAAACCCACGGCAATAAGATCTCTTGATTAAACACCTTTCAGATGCAGATAGACGGCATGTGAATGATTTATTTTTGAGAGGACAGAGTGATAATTGAAAATGTTGACTGAGTGGTTTCTTGCCTGTGGCTGAGGTCGCACAGATACAATAGCCCACTATTTTTGTCCACACAGGCCTGGATTCAATCAACATTTGTTCTAAGCTTTTTTTCTTCCTCTTCTAGCCCGTGAAGGAAAAAGAGAGGCTTGCTTGCATTTATTAGCCAAAGTTAAGGAACTTGATTTGAATCCAGACCTCCGTGTTAGAAACGGACTGTCTGTTCCAGCAGAAAATGTCTCATTTCCCCCCACAGAATGAGAAGAACATGGAAGAGAGGGTGGCTGATAAGATGGTGAAATCGGCACTCTGTCTGAGCGAGCACTGGCCCTGCATCAGCCAGCAGGCCGGCAGCACGCAGGCGGGATGCTCGAAAGGTAAATTAGCGCCGGGCTATCGGTTAGCGTCGTCCTCAGCATTCAAATCCTTCCATTCACTCTTCTCTTCTTCCCAATTTGAGGAAATCATCAGGAATGTGTCATGGCGGATGCCATTGTTGAGCTGAAAGGAAGCACTTAATTAGGTAGACCTGTACACCAGCTAAAATTTAATCAGCCAATCATCTAAATGCATAAAGGCATGCAGACATGGTCAAGAGGTTTGGCTGCTTTTCACACCACATATCAGAATGGTATGACATTGACTGTGGAATGATTGTTGGTGCCAGATAGGGTGATTTGAGTATCTCAGAAACTGCTGATCTCCTAGGATTTGTACACACAACAGTCTGTAAGAGTTTACAGAGAATGATGCAGCAGTTCTGGTCAGAGGAGAAAAAACATTAATGAGAGAGGTCAGAGGAGAAGGGCCAGACTGGTCAAAGCTGACAGGAAGGTGACAGTAACACAAATAACCACACATTACAACAGTGGTATGCAGAAGAGCACCTCTGAAGACACAATGCGTCAAACCTTCAAGTGGATAGGCTACAGCAGCAGAAGAATTAAGAATAAAAAAAAAGTGCAATAAATACCCTAATAAAGTGCTCATTGAGCATATATTGACTTGTTCACCTGTTCAACTGTATGTAAAGAAATGATCTTAGTGAAAGGTCCCAGTGCAGTTCTATGACAGCAGTGATTTTCTTTTAACATGTACTTGAGTTCAGTTACACCTGTCATGCGTATTGATAGGTGTGGCAAACCCAAACAAATATTTTCTCACCATTATTTTACCAAGAAAAGTCACCCCAGGTGCCTGATGATTCTAATTTATTATGTGGAGTCAATTACATTTGCATTTTAGCATATGTACTGTTATTGTACTGAATATATATTATTACTGTCCCTCTACCTTTACCTTTCAGAGAGCATCACAGAAGAAAACATCATTCCCTTAGAAGTCTTCAAGGAGAGGACTTACAGATAAGAATACGGATTCCTCTGAAATAAAAGACAGAAAATAAACTCATTGAGAGGATGAGATCTGAAAAGTACATTTTTTATTATTATTGTGTAAATCTGATAGAAGGAATTTGAGCTGAAATATTTAGTATTAGTTTTTATGATGAATATATAAACTTGATGTTTTCTGATGCACTAGTGATTTCACTAACTTTGCATTCTAATGCACTGATTTCGATTTTTTGCTAGGTAGTTTGTAACATGTTAGATAATGATACATTACTTACATGCAGTATGCAAAATAACTAATGATTGCTGTACATTTCTTATGTGAATAACATAAATTAAGGATTACATATCAATAGGAATTAAGTCGCTATATGTATATATGTAGAGAAACGCAACTTACTATTTCATCTATATAGATTAACATGTAAATATATAGGACATAATGAAATTTTAAGTTTTGAAATGTACACATAGGAGATTTACTCTTACCAGACAGTAGCAAAGAGTATTGTGCCTTTTCTTTTAAAAAAACTGTTGTTCCACCAGAGTGTGCTAGTGGACTGAAATACTTACTGTTAATCGAAAAAAATCCATTGCACTATTTGTAACTTTGTTAAACAGGTTAACTTTATATTATGAATTTTTTTGATGTCCCATTATTCTACATAGTGATAACATGATCATGGCTGTACCGTACAAAGCAAAACTCAACATAAGAAATATTTACATAAATTGAAATTAATGTCCATATGTGTGTTGCATTTCTGTCCATTTTCTAAACCGATTATTATTAGAATATCATTATTATCTCAGCATGCCTTGGGCAAGAGGAAGGAATACACCCTGGCTGCCAATACCGCAGGCCCAAGAATGTAATGGCATAGATAGGTGTGCATGTATTCTGTCATAATCAATAGATTTCATTTACATAATTTTAAGCACTCTTTGTGTTTGTAAGTCAACACAACTAATTAAATAATATTTCATTGTAATTTTTTTGCCCCAAAGAATGACAAAATTACTGAATTGACATGCATTTCAATTATCGCTTATTTTGTGAGACTAGAGAAGCAAAGGGTGAAGGTGTAACTCACATCTTGTGAATCACTTGCTATCTGCTTCAGCGCATACCACATCACACACTGCCCGTGTGTGTATTTATCTAGTGCTGTGTCCAGTCTACTTCAGATGTGCACTCAAAGGTCCCTGTGAACTGAATCACTCCTGGAGAAATCACAAGCGTTTATATAACCTCCCACCAGGTGGTTACATTTTTTCCCCAGGGTGGGGGGAGTTGGCACTGCAAACAAATTTTATTTTGCTTTCATTTGGCCAAAAAAAAAATCTATTTCAGAGGGCAATTTCTGCAGTTCATTCCAGAATGCGTGCCAAGTTATTATCCAATATTCCCCAGGTTTCCCATCCCTTTCCAATGCATTTCAATATGGCCAAGGCAAACAAGACCGAATACAACGAGACCATCGTGAGGCGGAATTAGTGAACAGACATGGAGGGCAAAGACAACCAGCTCAGGCCTGTCTGTTTTTTTTCATTCCAGAAAAGAATTCAATTTGCCTGATTACTCTCATGATCAGAACAACAAATATAATGGTGAATGCAACCTCTGACTGGTGGTAAAATAGGTGAAGTGAGGTTATAGTTGGAGATGATGCATTACTTTAACCAGCAGGCAAATGGGTAAAAAATGAAGACAGGTTTCAGGATTGCATTGCAAATTGAACTGTGCAATAGTTTGTTTTTTAATAAACAGCCAGAATCATTCTCCTGGTAATTCACATGTTTTCTGTTCAGGGTATACTCCCATTATGTTAATCTCTCAACAGTTTACAGCAGTTGTCTTCAATCCTGGTCCTGGAGAGCTGCAGGGTATGCTTACTTTTGCTGTTACTCAGCACTTTATCAGTTAAAGTGATTAATTACAAGGCTAACTCAGGTCTCCTGGGTGTCTTGGGTCTCAAGTGGTTGCTGATCATAAGGCAAAAAACCCAGACCAGCAGACTCTGTGTCTCTCCGAGACCAGAACTGAAGATGACTGCTGTGGCTGTAGAGGTCTTAGTTACTGAATAATAATAATAATAATAATAATAATAATAATAATAATAATAATCATTGTATTCTTCTTCTTCCTTTATTATTATTATTATTACTACTACTACTACTACTACTACTACTACTACTATTAATACTACTAATACTACTACTAATACTAATACTACTGCTAATAGTACTACTAATACTACTATCAATACCACTACTAATAATAATTCAGTCTTATTGGAAAAGGGCTGTTGTAGGTGCAGGTTTTGTTTTAACACAGCACTGTGTGATATGTGATTCCACATATCAAGGTCTTCATTGATTGATTCACTGTAATTGGCTGATTCAGGTGCTGTAGTCCTGGGCTAAAACAAAAACCTGCACCCACACCGGCCCCTTTCAGATAAGATTGGACACCCTGATTAAACCCAGTTATCCTCAATCCCTGCAGCTCCCCAGAACCAGGATTGCAGAGCACTGGCTTAAAGTATATTTGTAATACTGTGCCCTGTACTATCAAAATGGAATTGTGGGTTTCTATGCAAAGTGGCACAAAGGTATGCACCAAACGACAAGTGCCGGGAAACCTGTGCTTAGTGATACAAATATGCTGTCTGTTTATTACTGTGATACTGTGTAAAACTGTGATAAGCAGTATGCATGCAAACAATGAACAAACCACAGTGGCTGTAACTGCTTGAACTTGCAGAGTTTGCGGCATTGTGATTCTGGTTATCAGGCAGTGATGAGTGTTTAAGCTGCTTTTTAATAGCAACTATTATCTGTACCCACTCATATCATTTTAATTATAATATTTGTGCTGAGAGTAGCCTACTAAAACCAAACGTGTGTCATGCAGAAGTAGCTGAATTATATACATATTCACATGCTTTGTGGGCAGACAACTGAAAGAAAGGCAGTGTGTGGCTGTGTGTTAGTTCCTGTCATATTGTTTACATTCGACTATCTAGTTATAGCAAGCAATTTTGGCCATTTCTGGGGGTTAAAAATACCACCAGAAATTGAATGCTTGAGTACTTGTTAGCAAAGAAAGTCTGTGTGTTTTCACTTTGTAGCTCTGATTTACTTATATATTTCTTGGATGACTTTTCTTATGGGTCACAGAGGACCACTTGGCCAACTCGGCTGCATCTAGAATCTTGATTTCCCTGACTTGATCATTCGACATACGGTGTTCATATGGGAGTTTCTGGTGAGAAACTCGAATAGAACGTAAATCTGACAGCACCTGAAAGCAGGGTCACATAGTAAAAAAACACCATTTTGATATGCAAGCCATATATGACCCATCACCCAGAATATCTCAATACATGCAGTAATTCATGTTATTAAAAGTGTGTCGAACGGAGTAGCACATAATTATTTACAATCAATACCCTAATCAATATTTTAATCCCAAGATTACTCTTCCAAATCAGAATTATTACTATGCTTATAGGGCTATGTGGAGCAGCTGTTGATCAGTGTCTTGGATACTGGCTGTTAATTGGCCATTGAGAGCAGCTGTGGTGCATTTTCTCTCGTCCAATCAGGGTGACGACACTCTTCCTGTTTGTATTAAATGAGGCAGGAATTGACCTATATCGGTTCACTTTCTGATCCTGTCATCTCTCGTGAGGCTCCTCATGTTCCGAGCTTTATTTTGGCTTGGAATACAGCTGGCCTTTTAGGACTTCTTGGTTGAGATATCAATTGCTTTAGTTGTCA
This sequence comes from Conger conger, assembly GCF_963514075.1. Taxonomy (NCBI): domain Eukaryota; kingdom Metazoa; phylum Chordata; class Actinopteri; order Anguilliformes; family Congridae; genus Conger; species Conger conger. The sequence continues at coordinate 28,542,394 of NC_083773.1, read as the reverse complement.
AACCTATGGAGGATAAGCTAGCGATTTGCAAAGTGTTCTATTTACTTCATTCCTGGTCCTGGAGAGCCAGTTTTTGTTGTTACTCAGCACTCAATTGATGAATGAAAGCAGTTGATTACAGTTAACTCACTTCACCTGGTTTCTTGGGTCTGAATTGGTTGCTGCTTCGTAAAAGGCAAAAACAAAAACCAGCAGACCCCGAATGAAGATCACCGATGCTGTGTCACCTACGCCCGGGCGACAAGCAGGTCTAGACTTGGCTAATCATTGCAAGTCTATAATATTTACTTTAATTAATATACCATGTTTCTATTGAAATCAAGAACCATGATTAAATTGAAAGTCACAGTGTAGTTCACATTGCTCTATCTTATACCTGGATATTTACCCTGATTTTGTTTCCAACATATTTTTTAAGATCAATGTAAGATTTGCAGTGATTTGCCATGATTATTGCAAAATGGAACTATAATTGTAACCCCACGCTGAAATTAACATTTATCTCCCACAGGATAGTAATCATAATACTATTCCCAAATAGGATATTTACCTCAATGTAAGATGATTTATCATGATTCTGTTTCTAAATGAATCATGGTTACATTCTCACATTGTGATTCATATGATTCTGTTCCCAGTCAGGATATTTGGATTTATCTAGGTGGGGTCAAGGGTTTCTTCCAACTGTGGGGCCCCAGATAAAGAATTAGAATGAATCATGGTTAAAGAAGCCACTGATATCCTTAATTTGTTTATATTAATTAAATTAAAGAATGTTTTATATTGTTTATTTCATTCATCCTTACTGGATTTAAATATATATATATTTAGAAGACATTGGTATAATAATTATATTATTACTTTACGGCTGAAAATACGAGTGGCTAGCACATCTAGACTTGGCTAACTACAGCATAAGATCACTGGAATGGAAGTTGCATTGATATCAGGGAAAATGAAACGATGGATAACTTCTCTTGAAACCACTCAATAATAAAGACACTGCATGTCAGCAATGGACCCAACAGCTGACCCGATACTGGATCCTAGTTGGTGAAATCCAATGTGCTGACTGAGCCTGTCTGCAGTCACAATCAAGAACCCTAAAATTCCCCATTCACTTGCGATAGACTGTTTTTAATCTCACAAAGCTAAAAACGAACAAAAGACAAAAAACATGAAAGTGCCAAGTTGGCTCGAATTGCTGCAAGTTTATTAAACAAACAATAAACTCCTAACAAAACTCATTCCAAGTCAGTGTAATCCAAACACGCTGACAATGTGAATGGGCCTCACGAGTTTCGGAAGAGTTTGAACTGATTTTGAAATGTGAAATTTGTCATTTCAGTTTTGTAAGGGAAGTGAGGTTGCAAATCGTGGCAAACCCTCTTTTACTGAGGAATGTCCAATGAAAAGCAATTTGCTGTCCACAAGCATAACCTCTGGCACTGCAAGTTACTGAAACATAGGTTAAGACTCTGGTCATTGAAAGCCGGAAATGATTCAGTCAAACCCATTGGCATGTTTTCTGTGGGATAGGAAACTATTCCATTCAACAAGTATTGTGTGTGCGTGTGTGTGTGCGCGCGCGCGCGAGTGCGTGTGTGTGTGTGTGTGTGTGTGTCTGCGCATGTGTGTGTGTTCTGACAGTATGAGGACAGGATTGCACTAGGCCAGTAGTTTCTGAGATATTTTATTAGGTTGTGAATTCTGTTCATGGGAAGCTTAAAGAAGGAATTCTCTTGTAAACCCTGTACTGGGGAAAATAAAATGAGAGGGGTAACACTTAACCATAATTGCCCGGAGAGTGAAATACTGTTATGACCAAAAAAGAGCAGAATGCTTTATTCAATTATAGCAATGAAAAGATCTTAAGAGGAACAAAGACAAAATAAGCATGCCCTGTTAAACCTAAAAAGGAAGTTATTAAAGTAATTTCTGGCAGAAAGTATGAAATATAAAGAGGGAAAAGGTACATATGTACTTGGTTGAACTGGAGATTGGGAAGAGGGAAATTCAATTACACAGTAAACAGTAAAGCACTTCCACCATGGTTTGTGTGATGTCCATGGTGAGTTACCATTTGCACATCCAACATTTTTGCTCTCAACCTGAAGTAACTTCAAATGTAATTTTCAATAGTGACTGATATATAAATGCATATATCAAATGTTTTTTTTAAACGTATTTCTGTTATAGGTGTCTCGGTGGCGCAGCCTGTAGAGCACTGACTGCATGCTCATTGCGAGCCGCGACGTCGGCGGTTCGAATCTGACTGTCCGACATTTGTCGCATGTCTTCCCCTCTCTCTCGCGCCCGTTCTTCCTGTCTCTCTATACTATATACTGTCCAATAAAGCTGAAAAAGGCCTAAAAAATATCTTAAAAAAAAAAAAAAAGTATTTCTGTTATTATTAGAGGTTAAAGTACACAGTTCTGAAACCTTATTGTAATTGTGTTGGATTGGGTGAGATTATATTTATTATTTGGGGTCCAAGTACTGAACATAAAAAATAACCATAATGTTTTTGCTGGGATTATTAGAGGTCCAAGCACCAAAGGTCAGACCTTCCCTGAGAGCTGCTGTCTGTGATGGAGAGAAACATGGCACCTCATGGCTGTGACATAGAGGACCCAGGACTTCAGTTCAATTCCATTTCATTTACACAACACTCTTTCAAAACGGTGTTTTCATAACACAGCTTCACAGAGAGCCAGGCGAAGCTTTGGGTGACGGTGGCAAGGAAGAACTCCCTGGCTCTTAAGAGGAAGGCACCTTGAGTAGAACATGATACGAGAGAGATCATTTTCTACTGGCTGTGCTATGGGAAACTTGTGGATGTAATGGGTGCACTGTAAATGTAATTAATTAATTTAAATTGTTATAATGACCTCACCAAAATAAATAGAGGGAAAATCATTTGTCCATTCATATCTGGGGAGAGGACCAGGTATGGCCAGATCATAAAAATTATCCAGTTATTTCAATCTACTGTAGGTGGACAATTCCAATGACTAAGGAAGAATGTGTCTTAGATGCAGTGGATACAGAGAGCACACATACCAAAGTTCAAGCCAAATAGGTTGCCCAGTTTGTGGGCAACTGATAGGATTGAAGTGTTTGCCCAAGAATGCTGAATGCTAAACTACAGCTGTTTGCAAAGGCTTCAAAAGTGTGCTTTGGTCTACAGTTTTAAGGGCAGCCAGGAGCCACAGTGACTGCATTTGCACAGGGCCCAGAATTTTGTGTTACACCCTACAAGGGGACACTAGTTACAGATGAGTTACAATGAGTACACGTTCAGACTCATCACAGTTCTGGAAACTATACCTGAAGAAAATAGGTCGAGATAAGCTGAATGGCCCATTCTCATTGTTGAACCTCACATTCTTATATTTAAAATTGTCCTGCACTGTCCTGTCACCTGGTACATATGTACATGCTTAATTAAAAATCCACCACGATATTACATGCATTCCTTATCCTCTCTGGCTTCCCTTCTAGGCACTGCACGCAAGTTCTCAGCAGTCCAATCTGGGTAACTACGGGTAAAATAAGTCAAATGTAAGAAAAGCCTCAGTTGTTGGCTACATCCATACAGTACCAGGAGAGTGTGACAGTGGAATCCAAGGAGGACTCGCGGACAGCCGAAATCAATCAGAGGGCTCGGCCCAGGCGAGCGGGCTGGAGCTGCCTTTTCATCTGGCCGTAACCCGCTGCACTGATGTGTCCTCGGTGTCAGATCACATCTGAAACCGCTGTTATGCTCCTCTTCCTCCCCGAGCCGCTGATCGAGCTGCTCTTATCAGTGAACCCACTCCAAGGCTTTGTCCTTTCTGAATCATGGTGAGTTATTGATGTTGGTCGCATCTGGCCCGGGTTTCAGGAATTTATAGTCCATATTATATGCAATACAGATGATCCTGGCTATTATCCCATTTCTTAATATCACATCCTGCTTTAGAACGTTTACGAGACCAACTTGTCATGGGTTTCAAGGTTAAACAAATCCAGTTAAGACTGCAACCCACCCAACACCCTTAGTTTGACTGGGGAAACGCCAGAGATAACTATTAGAGTATTGTATTGTGACACGTGTACGTGTGTGTGTGCGGGTGTGTGTGTACATGCACGCGTGTGTGCGTGTATTTGTGTGTGTGTGTGTGTACATGTCCATGTGTAAGTGTGTGCATGCGTGTGTGCATGTGCATGTGTGTGTACATGCGCATGGCTGTGTATGTGTGTACATGTGCATGTACGTGTGCATTTGTGTGTGTGTTTGTGTGTACATGCGCATGGCTGTGTATGTGTGTACATGTTCGTGTACGTGTGTGTACATGTGTGTGTATGTTTATGTGTGTGTGTGTGTCTACATGTGTGTATGTTTGTATATGTGTGTATGTGTGTGTACATGTGTGTGTGTGTACATGTATGTGTATGTTTGTGTGTGTGTTTGTGTGTGTGTATGTTTGTGTGTTTGTTTGTTTGTTTGTGTGTGTGTGTGTGTACATGTGTGTGTATGTTTGTGTGTGTGTGTACATGTGTGTGTATGTTTGTGTGTGTGTGTGTGTCTACATGTGTGTATATTTGTATGTGTGTGTGTATGTGTGTGTACATTTGTGTGTATGTTTGTGTGTGTGTGTGTACATGTATGTGTATGTTTGTGTGTGTGTGTGTTTGTGTGTGTGTACATGTGTGTATGTTTGTATGTGTGTGTATATGTGTGTGTATGTTTGTGTGTGTGTGTGTGTGTACATGTATGTGTATGTTTGTGTGTGTGTGTTTGTGTGTGTACACGTGTGTATGTTTGTGTGTATGTTTCTTTGTGTGTGTGTGTGTGTGTATGTGTGTGTGTGTACATGTGTGTGTATGTTTGTGTGTGTGTGTGTGTGTGTGTGTATGTTTGTGTGTGTGTGTGTGTGTGTACATGAGTGTGTATGTGTGTGTGTGTTTGTGTACATGTGTGTATGTTTGTGTGTGCGTATGTGTGTGTATGTGTACATGTGTGTGTATGTGTGTGTGTACATGTGTGTGTATGTGTGTGTGTGTTTGTGTACATGTGTGTGTATGTGTATGTTTGTGTGTGTGTGTGTGTGTGTGTGTGTGCGCGCCTGCGCTCAGTGGAGGTGACGTGTGCAGGGGACAGGGTTTGTGGGCTAACAGCGGTCCAGGAGGCCGTGTCGTAGTGCCTTGCAGATATTCTGCTTCCTCAGAATTTGCCTGAGAGGAAAGTGGAGGAATAAAGGCGCACACATCTTGAATCAGTAGAGGAACAGATGGATGCTCTGACTTTAAAAATCCTTTTGAAAAAGGCTGCTTCAAAATGATTTCCCAGCAACTTCCGCAAAAGCAGAACAAAGGCCACAGATATTTAAGCAATATCCATTGCAATTTACTGTTTTATTTACAAACTGAAACACATGTCTCTGGACATTTTCTTTCTTCTTTTTGTTCCTCTTTCCCCCTGTCTTTTCTCCACATTTTTTTCTCTCCCTTTGATACATCAGGCGGGATAATTTTTAACCCTTTCAGTGGCCCAACTGCCAGTGACTGTAGGTTTTTTTTTTATTTATCTTGTACTCTGTATTGTATTATTGGATTTTTTTGTTGCTCTTTTCAGTTGGGCCATCAGAAATGCAAGGTTGGTGTTCCACAGGAGATATCATAAGCCCTTTTCATTTTCAACTCCAGATCTAAACCAGCGTGATGATAAATGTATTATTGTTATGCACTTAGATTTTGAAGCAGTGTTTTCATTGACACATGCCTTCTTGGCCAGGTCTGTGTTGTAAATCAGAATCACTTTTACCTGGTTAAATGAAGGTTAAATGAATAAAAACAAAAAATACAGTTGAACTCAATAGGCAGGAACAAATTACACTGGAATGCAAAGTTCCAAAATCCTGAGATATCGAAATACATTGCTTTATATTTGTAAGCTTTGGAATCTATTAATTCTATAAATTCATTTTTAGAAGAATAAAGCATAGTTTAAGTTTTTGCTTAATTAGACAACATACTTTTGAATAAATGTGGCAATTCTGAAGACTGTCATACACAGCACTGAAAGCTCACTGTGTGAAAATGTAGACTCTGCCCTCCTGCCAACACTGCTCAGAAAGACCCTTATTTATCAAGCGCGAGTGCTTGTCTTCAGTGAAACTGCCGGCCCTATATTTCACACAATGTACTCATCAGCGACGTGATGATGGTTTCTGTGGCAGTTTCCCCACTGAGAAAGCAAAGCACGTCCCTCAGGCCTATACACAGTATGTCCTTAATGATGTGTATTTTTCTTTTCTCATTCCAACTATATTTATTGACATGACATTGCACAACCAAGTTTTGCTGATTTCAAAACTTAAGAGGGTTTACTGGCCAATGTGGAATGTGTTCTGATTGTTAATCATGCAAAACAAATTAGAAGAGGTTAAACCACTTAATTGTTTGCTCAGCTGAGTGGCATACCTCATTTCAGTTGAGGGTGATCTTGTTGGAAAAGTAATGGGCCAGTTACATGGGTTAGATTCTGCTCCCTCTGTTTCACGGCTATTGCTTTTCAGGGCAGTGCAAAAGCCATTGCAGTGTTTTTGTTCCTATCAGAAGGGCACTTTGCACCTCCAGAGCCCAACCTGGATGTCCCTCAGAAGGGGGACACAGGGGGTGACCGTGGTGTGAGACCGCGGGCTGGGACAGATCCCCAGGCCCCAAGCTTAAAATCCGTAACTGGAGCCATCGCAGGATATGGGCTAAATTACACATGAAAGCAGGGACATTTTAGGGAAGCTTGCGCACCAAATATTATGATAAATTATGGCCTAATATAAGGAGATAAGCCTGGAGCAAACTGAAATAACACAGGTTAGCACGCATCATAAAAGGAAATTTAAAAGTTGGACTTTTTTGTCTTGGCCAAAATATCTTAAGGCTTTTTTTTTTCAATCCTGAAGATGCCCCCACCCTTTTTTTCTTTCTCTGTTGTGACATTGCATTAAAGCACAGCACACTTTGCTGCTATCTGTCATAAGCAGGCATTTGTGGAGACACACAAGGCCCGTATCACTGAGCCTCAGCCGTGTGTTTTGCTTCCTGCTTAGTTCATCACACCAGAAGCACTGTTAATGTGAAACTCATAATGTGGCAATGTGTATCTTATCAGTTCAACAGCCAGACCTTTTATATACCCTCATGCCACGTCCATACCAGACTGTACCAAATGTGTGTGAGTGTGTGTTTGTGCCTGTGCATGTGTGTTTGTGTGTGTGTGCCTGCACATGTGTATGTATGTGTGTGTGTGTGTGTGTGTTGTGTGCCTGCACATGTGTGTTTTGTATGTGTGTGTATGTGTGCCTGCGCATATGTGTGTAAATACACTGGTGCCATTTTCTGGAGGTAGTGAGTTCCATGCAAAAAAAGAACTTAATGTAGGTGGTTAATAGATTTTAAAACATAGTATATGATGTTCTGTCAGCATTAATACTCCACAATTACTACATAAATTAGATGTTTAAACAGATTTCTTATCAGGCTTATGAAGTCTGCTAATAAACCAATGGTCTGTTCCTACTTCTAACCAATCATGACCTCATATAAGTAAGGCTTCTGTTGTAGGCATTGACTCAGTACAATTGCAATTCACAATTAAGTCACTTAGAGATACTTTTAGCCAAAGGTGCATTTAACATGGTTAGAACATCACCACTAGATGTAGAGATAAGTAAAGCTATAAACAAAATCAGTGTTGTCATAGAGATTGTTTCCACAAAACCTTCAAAGCAAAGGGAGAGCGGGGTTAGGGGCATTATTAAATTAACCATTAACTGAGGTTTAGTCTGAAAAGGTGGGTTTTCAGTCTCTGGAGGAAACCAGCCAGAAATTCTGCCTTTCTGTCCGGGTGGGGAAGGTCATTCCACCACCGGGGGCCAATATCCAAGGCAACACATAACCCCTGCAACAGAGCACTGTGGTGTGTTAGGAGACCTACTATACTATCACATGTAATATATGTATACTATACTTTCACATGTAAAAGTAACAGCTGTGACACTTGTTCCCAGGAATAAAAAGAACCCTGTTCTGCTCTTATCGATCACTCTGGGTTATCGTGGCTGTCACTGTGTACTAACCCCAGCCATCATCACCACCAGCCTCTTTGATTGCATTCCCCCTCCTGGCAGAATATCCCACAGGAAGTGCTTTTCCACGCAGGGAAATCACTGCCAGATGTGTGCGCGCGTCTAGCCACTCTGGGAGGAGGAGGAGGAGGACGAGTGTGGGTGAAGGAAGGGGGCATAAACCTAAAGCTGGCCGAGGACCTTCTATTATTGACGTGTTTGTTTTTCTGCAGACCGTATATATACCACTTTCAGGTTGATTGTAGGATTGCATAAATAAAAATCTTTTAAAAATTAAAAATTAGAATAAAATAATAATAATCATCATCATCATCGTAATAATAATAATGATAGTCAAATGAAATAAGACACGCATTAAAGCATGTCCTGAATACATTTTAATATAGAAATAAAAAAACTACATTTCTCAAACAATTTTATAAAAGAACATGCAGAACAGAACAGAACATTACTCCCTACAGGAGTAACACAGCAAATTTGTCACACAGCTGAAATCACATAGCAAGTGTATCGCACAGCTGAAATCACACAGATAGTGTGTCACACAGCTGGAATCATGCAGCAAGTGTGTCACGCAGATGAAATCATGCAGCAAGTGTGTCATACAGTACAAATCACACAGGAAATTTGTCGTACAGTAGGATTCACAGAGAGAATTTGTCATCCAGCAGAAATCGCACCGCAAATACTTGTCATACTGTAGAAATCATACAGTAAATCATTTTATTTCTACTCTCGTGTTCTCCTTTGGTGTTCGTTTCAGGGTCTGATAGGATCACACCATTAACAGCCCTTTTGTTGGTTGAGTGACACAATTCCTAACTACATTATTCTGGCCTGTGATGCTTTCATTAACAGAATACAGTATGCTTGTTTTGTGACACGCAGTCGCATTGGCTACGTGCCCTGAGTTTGTCTAATCATTTCAGCAGTTGATCTGTTTTTTGGGCATTGTTTTCGATAAACTTTTAATTCTCCTTTTCTTCTTCTTGCTTTGGTCTTTATTGGCTAGGTCTATTGAGCCCAGTGTTGTGTTTGAAATTCTGTGGCCTGCCTTCAGGACCTACGACCCGTTAACTGCTGAAATGTTTTGGAATGTGTGCTCACCTAATGAAAGTCCCAGGCTCAATATAAATTATTTTTCTGTTTTCAAGAATTTCGTTTCTCCTTGAGGTCCAGCCTCATTTCCTATTTCTGAAATAGCGCAATGCGTTTGTTTTTAGTAGTTGCAAAAAATAAATACATTCACTTCTCTATTTCTGGCTTCCAGTCAAGCATTAGTTTTTATCCGCATTAGAGTTCTATGGAATAAAAAGAAAGCAGATACACTCAGGTACATAAACACAAACCAGGGAAGCACAACACAGTAGTGCGCTCCCCTTCCAGTTGTGTCTCATTGCACCATTCGATCAAAACCATATTCATATTCCATATTCATTATGCGCCATCAGTTGTGTCTTTTTCTCATTTCATTTAAGGCAAGATGTAGGTCTGCACTTTCATGCCTCCTTTTCTGCAGAAAGGAGTTTGCCTTAATTTAAAAAATAGGAAGAATGTATAAGAGTGAGCGTGAGTGTTAGTGAAGCATTATGTCACGCCTTTGACAGAGAAATGAAATGAACAACATCAATGAGAGTCCGCCCGAGGAGATCAAACGGCCTCTGCGTCCTGCATCTGGTTCTGCTTGGATGACCTTTTTTCTCTTTTTTTTCTTCCTCTCTTTTCTGCATCACTCTTTTTCGGTCCTCTCTCCCCTCTGGTATGAGGGACGGCCCTTCATATTTTTTCCCTTAGATAGTCTTCCATGTTTTCCGCGATAGTGGCCCTGTTGCACGCAAACGTGCAGCAAGCAAGATGGCCGCCACTCCGGAATGTTCCCCTTTCTGTGTCACCACACCCGGCCCGGGATCCCACTCAGTGAGACATCACAACAGACACTCAAGAGCCCTGACCACTTCTGCCTTCTGCATCCTACAGTATTATCACCCACACTGCACTGAACTCACCACAATGTCTCAGCCCCTGACTTTAAAATGCATCTACTGTATCATGTGCACTTTTTCTGGTTGTGCGTGGACATGCATGTCTGAGTGTGTGTGAGTGTTTTTTAGAGAGAGACACAGAGCGAGAGGGAGAATTCATTTGTTGTGCACATGTGTGTGTCTGAGTGTTTATGAATGCGTATAAGTTTGTTTGTGTGTGAGTATGTATGTGTTGTGTGCATGCATGTCTGTGTGAGTGTGCATGAGCATGTGTGTGATTGTGTGTGTGCTGGTGCATGTGAATGTGTGTGTGTGTGTGTGTGTGTGTCAGTGTGTGTGAGCGTGTATGTCCGTCTGCATGTTATTCCAGTATTTCTCAGGGTTGTTATGTCAGAATATATCCTCTCAAGCATGCCAGGTATTCAGATAAGAAGACACCTATCCATTACTGTAACTTAGGCAATAACAATATCTCCAGGGTATTTTAATATGACACAAGACATTGTGAATGAAGTGTGGCCATTTGAATTGGCCTGTGGGTCCATGATTGATTAAATTAATGTTATTATAATGTTGCTGTTGTTTATTTGCTTGAGCCATGTCGTCACAAGGCATTTTGCCATGATTGTCACATATAAATAGTCAGATAAGCTACAGATGCTGCTGTGGCATCAGGAAGAATGTGTGGACTCTGCTATTTAAAACCGAGATGTGTTACACAACCAACAATGGGCTTTTTTACCAGACTGCAACCATAGGACTTTGCCCTCATCCTTCATTTGCTGATTTAACCATCTACGCTTTAGGACTACGACAATGTGTTATTTGATCACCGCAGTTTGAATGCCATTTAAATGAGAAAATTCAAATGCATGGCTTATGACATTTTATTGCAGATTAAATGAGGAGCGGCCATGGATCGAATGCAGTATGGGAAGTCAAATGATAACTGGTTGATAACATGCAGGTCGGAGGACCCAGCTGTATAGAGTCAGTGTACTGTAGTTGTTGCCTGGATAAGTACCTTAGACACAATTCAAGTGTAAATGGTGATTGCTCATGAGGCAAGATACCTGCTCTGCTCTAAGTATCTCCCAATCCTGAGCCATCAGGAGCCTCTGTCCCCTGTCCTATCTCAGGACCAGGCCAGGAGCTGTGCGACCAGAACTGGTCAGATATTACAGCTGTGTGTTTAGGATTTATTTCAACAACAACAGTAACTACAACAACAACAGCTCACACAGACAAACACACTCACACACACACACAAACTCCCACATATAAATGTTCATGTGCTCCCATTGAAATGCAAACATGCACTGTCTCATATACCCAAATTGAATTATTATTAATTTAAATAACTATGTATAATTGAACTGCAACATTATAAATAAAAAAGTTTTTTTTGAGCGGTGGTGATCAGTATGTGGCTGTCAATTTGTAAATTTGATGTGAGCATTTTTACTGTTCATTGATCAGCTTATGTTCAAATGAGACTGTCGAAACACATTCAGTTCATGAAGAAGTGAGAATACGTCATCAATGCTTGTGGATATACAGGAAATAAAACTACACTAAAGTTTGACTGCTGTGAAATGGCAGAAGCTACTGGAAGGTTCCACCTCTCTTTCTGTTTGATTCACTGGCTTCTTACTGTGCGTTGTCCTCTGCTCCACACACTGTGATCAAAGTAAAGGTTCTCCACTGCAGCCTGGCACACACAAGCAGCTAAAAACCTTCTGGATGTTTATTCTTCTTATTTTTGTGCTATTTCTGTGTGTTTATAACTCAGGTTGATCGCTTAAATTGCCCAATCCCTTATGAAGGTATTTCAAGGTCAATCAAAAGCTGCTTCACTTTTTCACAATGTTTTTATTACCAAGGTTTTTAAAGATATGGATGTGAGGGCTCTTTGTACATAATTAACAGTATTGTTAGAGGTGTACAGTATTATTAGTTATACAATTTTGGGATTACTATGAAAAAAATAAGTAATTTTAAATAGCCCCTATTTCCATTTTTCTTTCAAATGGAAATAGGGTACAAATATAATTGCTGAAAAATAATTTCATGTCTTTCTTCATCTGATGTAATGAAAATGTTACACTGCTCAAGGTAATTTATTTTAGGATATGTTTTATGGAGAAAATATTTTGTATTGGATTAAACTAGCCTTGTTCTCAATGGTGACTGCTGTGTGTTTACATTCGGTTTTACTGCTTAAGTTCACACATCTTTCTGCTCCACGTTTCCAGAGTTAAATTCAGGGACAAAAACAAATTTGAGCAACACATGCTGATTATCTGATAAACATAGCTGAACCCGCAGCACTTTTGCTGTTATTTCCTCCATTTTAGAGCGCCATGTGTCAACATAAATATTTGTAATGCTTAACTGTTCCCTTTTCAAGATATGAGCAACACAGAAACAAGAAAAACAGGAAACATTTCAAATCTGAAAATGATTTTATAAGTGTACCCAGCACATGTGTGTTGAGGCTTAAAATAGAGACCAGCTTTACATACATAAATCCTCTCCAGGAAGTGTATGATTCTAGAATATTCCAGAAAATCTTTCAAAATGGCACCCCTTTCTTTGAAATCTTCTCGCTCTGAAAATATAAATAATCTAGAATTGTTGAATCTAAAAATCTTTCTACATTTAATTCCATGTCTTTGAACATGTATTTTGTGTGTTAACTGTGTACTGTCATATTAAGGCACTCATAGAACAAAGTTGATATTTTATAACGCTGAACGATATACTGCCTGATGTATTACTACTGCTACTATATTTATATTTGTATCTCTGTACCATATACAACATTCATGCACTAAATGTGTGTGCATTCCCATCTGGACTTGCTTACTGTACTATATTCAGAAAAGCTGTTGGTAGGGACTGTCACATTTTTTGCTTTTCTATGTTGTATGGTGAAATACTTTTTATTTGGAAAAGATGTATTTTCCTGATCAAAAAACTTGCACATTTCAGTATACACATGATTAAGAAGGTCACATGACATCATACCATAGGTCACATTGCAATTAACGTAGACTGTTTTACATATTGCTCTTGTTGGAAAATGAATAATTCTTGACATTTTTTAATATTGATATGTTGAGACAGACATGTACTTTTTTTTGTAGACATCAGATAACTAACAAACTTTATTTGCGTCAGTTACACATTTTTTTTATTTTAATGTTTATGTTTATGTATTTAGCAAAGAACAATCCTACTGTCCAAAACACCACATAAAATCCCATAAAATAGTGACAATATTGATAACTACAGTGCACAAATAGCAAATGTACAAATCGCTCTCCTCTCGGCCTTCTTTCTGCCTTTCTCTTTCTCTAATAATATAAACACATCTGAATTATTATTTCATACCGTAAAATATTAAGCTCAGAAATGGAAAAGGATACCGTCTCGTTCTACCGTTCATGCAACTTACGTGCGATTACATTCAAAGCTCTCCTCTGAACTGAAGCCATTATGGATGTTATTTATCGTAGTGAGGGACCGTGAATTGAAACCTTAAATCTTTGGATTGCATTTCACCCTTTAAGCCAATTCTCCAGGTTGTAGCTTTGGTAGAAAGGCGCACGTCCGCGTTAGGAAGAACATGTGCCAGGACACCGTAGGGCATGGCCACCATAATTAGCGGTCCTCTCACCTCCCAATGCGTGGGTCACTGGGTCAGCAGGGGTTCAGGGTCGCCACACTGACCTTCTTCCCACAGAGCCAGCTCTCGCAAGGCAGGCGGTGTGACCCGAAAACTAGGGCATTCTGCCGATTAGCTGACGACTAAATGTTTACAGTGAGAAATGTAAAAACGCAATAGGGAATTTTGTATTTACATGTAAGGGACCTAATGAACATTTTGAATAATATATTTAAAATAATAAAATAATTAATATGTCTAGTGCATATTACCTGGAATGTTTCTATACATGTTGACCCCATTCATACTTCCAGCATTAAGCAGATGCAATTGTATGCCATTGTATGCAATTTGAATGCTGGCAGTTTATTACTTAACAATGTCAGAATTAACAGTGTTTATTATTCAACTTAATTTGTTCCTTGTTTTTTCTTTTTAAATTTTTTGTTGTTGCTACATTCATTATTTTCAGTGCTTTGACAGTGTGAACTTACAATGTAATAGCAATAGAACATTTAAAATGGAAGAAATAGAACAAAACCAGAGAGAGAAAGAGAGTGGCCATATCACTTTTTCTGTACCGATTCATTTATTTAAGTGTAAAATACCAGGGGAAGGTGCAACGGCTAGGGCGGGGGATGGATGTTGGACTGCTTCGGGGAGAAATCTGGAACCTATAAACTTCAGACAACTTCTGTAAAAGCTTTTGCCGGGCCTCCGCCGATTGGTCGTCCCGGAGGCCCGCCCCCTTCCCGCCGTCGTCCAACCCCATGCGGTTCGCGCAGCCCCGGAGCCCAGCGCAGCCAATGGCCGAGCCCGGCCGGTGACGGCCGCGGCGGTGTGGTTATAAGAGCAGCCGACGTGGACACGGAGGGAACAGACGCCTGCGGCCGCGGTCTCCAGCTGAGAGAGGGACTGCGCTCTCACTGCGCTCAAGCCCATGCCTGGATCTCCTGCCTTACAGCTCCCCTGGACGCTTTCATACCTGTCCCATCGCGCTGCCTACAGGAGTATCCCCAAACTTCCTACGAACTGAACTTATGAGGGCGTGTCTCTGCGTCAGCGTGCGAGCCAGAGCCAGTTAGAGGGACGGGTGAGCCCGGACGAGACATGAGAGAGGAGCTCTCCCAGGCCGAGTCGCCCGAGGGGGGGCTGGCTGCCAGCGAGGAGGACCTGGAGCTCGGCCCCAAGAGGCCCGGGGTCAACGGGCGCAAGCGGGTGCCCTGCCCCAAAAAGGACAGCAGCGTCCGGGCCGTGGAGGGACGGCCGGGGAGCCCCGGCGGCCTGGCGGCGTCGGGGCCCAAACGGCCCAAGAGGAGCCCCCCCGCGGCGGGGATGGAGGTCGTGCCAGGGCCCGAGCTGCCCTTTGAGGACCTGCACAGCCAGCGCGTCATCGCCAACGTGCGGGAGCGGCAGCGCACGCAGTCCCTGAACGACGCCTTCTCCTCGCTGCGCAAGATCATCCCCACGCTGCCCTCAGACAAGCTCAGCAAGATCCAGATCCTCAAGCTGGCCTCGCGCTACATCGACTTCCTGTACCAGGTGCTGCAGAGCGACCAGATGGACAGCAAGCTGGCCAGCTGCAACTACCTGGCGCACGAGAGACTCAGCTACGCCTTCTCGGTCTGGAGGATGGAGGGGGCCTGGGCAATGTCCGCCTCCCACTAGCCCTCACCCCTTTAAACCTCACCCTCCACCCCATTCCTCCACCCTGACTCCACCTTTGCTCCATCCCCAACTCACCTCCGCCTGTCTGCTTTACACCCCACCCTCAGCTCAACCCAAAAACCCCAACAACGTCCTCTCTCCTACCTTCCCCCTGACCCCATCCTTATGCTATCATCCTTCCACCTTCTCCTGGACTCTTACTCCACCCTTACCCTCATTCAGCCCACACTCTCACGCCCACCCGCTACATTTACTCCATCCGCACTCCACCCTAAGCCTAACAGTTACCCATTCCTCTCTCTTACCTTTACCTCCACTCCTACCTCTATACCCCCTCTTTTACCTTTTCATCCCAATACTTACCTGCAGCTCTCCCTTACCTTTACCCCCACCCCCACCTCTACACCCCCTCTTTCACCTCCACCCTAAACCCAACACTCACCTGCGCCTCTTCCTTACCTTTACCTCCACCCATGCCTCTACGCCCTCCGACTCTAACCTCCACCCTAAACCCAACACTTACCTGCACCTCTCACTTACCTTTACCTCTACCCCTGCCTCTATACCCTCCCTCACCTCCACCCTAAACCCAACACTTTCCTGCGCCTCTTCCTTACCTTTACCTCCACCCCTGCCTCTACACCCTCCAACTCTCAGCCCCATCCTAATCTCCAGCCTCAGCTCCACTCTGCCTCAGAAGCTGAGTGGCCCAGCAACAGGTATTTATCTTTGATATGTCTGATACGCACACATAATACTGTCAATTTCTCCTCCATAATTCCTCTTTTCCAAAACCGTCACTGCTTTCATAGCGCCATCATCATTTAATATTCATTCTGTTTCAGTAAATCATTGTTTTGGATGCACATCATAATTGTATGGCAAGGTAATTGAATTATTGATTATAATGTGGTCTGCTGGGATTATCAGGGATTATCAGAGAATGTTTTCAAGTGTCAATATATAATTTTAACCAAGATTTAATCAAATACAATGGGATTTTAGAAGCTTGTTCTGAACCAGAGGTGTTGCTAACAGACAGAGCTCAATGTGTGCTGCATGTGTGCAGAATAAATCATACATCTGAAGAAGTGCTCAAGACACTAGTCTGGGATGAGCACGATGGTTGCTGTCAAAAAAGATGGTGCGTCAAGCTCCTTCTAATCCTCTGAAGATATGCTATATATAACGTTTACTTATGTCGGGAGTGTTGGCGATTTAAGGTGCTTTAGGTTCTCTGCCCTAATGTCAAGGAGAACTCTATTATTACTGCAGAGCGATATAACATATGTACATTTGGACATACGTACATACATACATAAAACATTGATTTATAAAGAGAAATGAGCCGCAAACAAATATAAATATACCTGTAAATATGAATATAGATTTACCTGAATGTGCAGGGCTAGAAAAACATAATAATGCAGAGTAGTCTCAACAATAATACAACTCTAGACAGGTATTATCTTTGTGATGAATTAAAGATTTACAACCATTTGTTTACTTTATTGAGCTACTATATATAAAAAAAAAACACCAAAATTGAGTTGAAAATATTTCATTATAAATGTACACCTTTAAAATTTATGTCCATTGACCACATTGTTAAAGAGCAAATACGTGTCTACCTCTGAATAAAATAAATAAATTAAGAACATATGAAACAATTTCTCTTTGGAAAATCACAAATTTAAATCAAGTTCACTGCTTTTTCCATATTTATTTTTCCATATTGTTTAATTAATCTGAGATAGTTTGACAAGGAATAATGTTTAATGCGAATAATTATTTTTCAAATATGATGTGGTAATCCATTACCATTTATGTTCAATGTATTTATTTTATGATTATATATTTCATCATCACTGGGCTGGATTCAATCATCATGAATTCTTACTTTTGATAAAAAAATAAATGAAAGCTGTTTTCTTAAAAAACAAAGTCTGAGAGTTACATGGGTTCATTTTTGGTGTTTGCTGAAAGAATTATGCTAACCACACATTTAATTAAATCCAAGCCCAATTCTAAGTCTTAAACATTCATCATATTATCGTCCCGGTAATAAATATTTATTGCTCTTTAATTGAACATATCTCTTTAATCTGGAAAATGAAAGGTTCAAATCATTGAATGCTTGAAAGTAAGTATTTCTGCTTTGCCTGAACAGTGTAATGTGAGATGGACAAATAGGAAAACTAGGATGTTTATAAGTTGGTCAAAAGTTGCAGACGACTTTTGTGTCAGGAACAGATGAAAAGGAAAAGAGAAAGCTTTGGATAAAGGAAAAAAGTACTGTTCATTTATTCCTCCTCTAGAGGAGTGGCGCAGTTGTTCCTCGTTGTCACTCGGGTTTGTGGTTTTTAAGTTCCGGTGGCCAGAGGAGCAGTTCGGTCATAAGACACAACACACAGATATCACAGATATGTAACACACACACTCAGTGCAGCGTGTTGCTGTTAACTGCTGTAATCTCTCTGCGAAAGCAGAGCAATTAAAGTATATGTGTTGCTTCTCCAGAGTGGACGTTTTCCTGCTTGGCAGTATTTTAGTATTTTCAGTGACTCTTACTCACACCAAGAGAATAATCTGAGGGGTAAGGCAACATGGGCTAGGTGAGGTATTTAAGATAAAAGCCCCCCTCCCAAAAAAAAAACCCAAAAAGCCTGCCCTCTGTGCAGGATCTGGTGTCCAGTGTCGTGCAGTCAGGGTCTACAGGGCCCAGACATTCAGGAACCTTTAGATTGGAAACAGTTGTGAGGCATTAGGAATGTATGTGTGTAGAGAGCACACTCAGCCCCCTGAGTGTGTGTGTGTGTGTGTATTCATGTGTGTGTCTGCCTGTGTGCGTATATATAAGTGCATGTGTACGAGTTTGTGTGTGAGTATGTATGTGACCGAGTTTGTGTGTGTGTGTGCGTGTGACCGAGTTTGTGTGTGTGTGTGTGTGTGTGTGACCGAGTTTGTGTGTGTGTGTGCGTGCGTGTGTGTGTGTATGTGTGCGTCTGTGTGTGTGTGCGTGTGCGTGTGTATGTGTGTGTGTGCGTGCGTGTATGTGTGTGTGCGTGTATTTGGGATGTGGTTATGAGCAGTGACAGGACTAGGTTCAAACAGGCTGTCAGTCAGGTTCATAATACAGACAGAAGGCTGATGGTGAAAGTTCACTTTTAAACCTGCAGTCACTCACTAATTAAATCAAACTACTGAAGAATGAGCAGCGCAGGATGGGGGAGTCAGGAGGACTGCACACAGGGTCATTTCCTTACTCAACATAGGTGCAGCAAGAATCTGTCTCTTTTATCTATCTCTCTGTCTCTCAGTGAAGGTGGGATATTCAGTCAGAAAGTTCTTTAAACATTGTATTTTCACTCTTCTTTTGAGTGAGAAAGATATGTTGATTATTAGTTATTAGCTCACCTGCTTTAAGGAGAAACAATACTAAAACCAGCTGCTATGCACTGGCTGACCAATCCCAACAGACATGTACAGGAGACCATTATTTTTTTCTTTGTTTAAGAGGGGCAAAACGCAAGAGGTTTATTTCAGTTCAATTCAGGTTTTTCCAGTTTCTTTGCCATTAATTGATAAGATAAATGAGCCATTTCAAAATCAAGCACTAAATGTGCATTTTCTCGCTTTGTTTGCTTTCACTGTTTAAATCAGCGTGGAGGCCTGTTGCGCTGTGTTTTTCCGGCAGCAGGGTTTGCGTGCCGAGAAGCGGGAGGGAATTGCTGAGATTGGGGCAGGCCTGTTTGGCCTGGCAGGAGAGCCACGGAGCACTCGGGTCTGTTTGTCATCCAAGCTGGTTGTCATGGCATTCCCCCAGACCCACTGCCTGTCGATGGCTTCTGCGTGTTCCCAGGTTTTAGACCTGAGGTGATCTCCGAGGTGCTCTCTTTCAACGGGCCACAGAAAAATAACATGGCTCTGACATGTACACAGCATGGCACTCATGCCCAGTGAAGCCTGGAGAAAGTCAGCAGGTCTGACATGTGAAAGAACAGGCTGGAGAGCATGTCAGTACCGCAGTGTGCCAGAACAAGCTCTGTCAAGTACAGTGACAAGCTATTCAATACGGAAAGTACATTGTAGTTCACATTCTCTACATGAAAGATCGAGTAGGACTTCAAGAAATATTCTGTTTTGTCATTTGTTTAAATTACTGAATGAGAATTTTACATATGAAAAGTCAATTCTGATATACAATGGCTCACTGCCAATAAATATGCAATGCACAAGTGTACACTCCATGCGCACGCACTGTGTGTTTGCCAGCATGTGTGTATGTCTGTGAGTTCTTGTGTGTGTTCATATGTATGCCCATTGAGCGTACGTGTGTGTGTGCATGTGTGTGTGCGTGTGTGCATACGTGATATGGCATATTTTAATATAGTTTTTGTTGATATTTATATTTGTTGTACTGCTACAAAATCCTGCTTGCTTTTCTCTGATTTCTTCTCTTTTGCGTTCTGTGGGAAAAGTCGGGCTGTTGATTTGTGAATGAAATTGGCTGGAATGCAATTTAACCGGAGTAGAATTTAGTTAATGGAAACCCAGGAAGTATGGGAGATCTACCTGATAAAATAATGCCTGTAGCCATTTAAATTCCTCTGTTGAACTGTAGCACTATCAAACACCATCTCTTGTCTATTACTCTGATACTGCAATGTGCTGAAGAGAGAAATGTTTCAAGAAAAATGATAAAATCTGACTCTGACATTTGTCAGAAGTGCATTTAAAAATGTATGCAGTTTTTTTCATTCCATTGCATTCAGGTGCAAAATACAAAGCAGATGGTGGTTTGCACTGAAACAAGATTACCTTTTTTTGTCTTTCTGTACTCAGTATAATTTGATATAAATTTTCTCACTCAGGAATATCTGTGAAAGGGAAGAGGCTAAGCATAGGGCAGTAGCTAGCCTTGCTGTGGTGTTGGGCCACACAGACGTCAGCGATCATCCATCAGCCTGACCTGGATGACCTGTCCTGTGTTTTCAAATTAAAGCTGTTTGTACTGAAATAAAATAACACTTGATAATTGTCAACAAAATACATCATAAAAGTGCCTCCAAACTTGAGCTTATTTTAGCTTGAGCAATGGGCAGTACTATATGTATATACTAAATATTGAGAATTCAAGGTCAGATGTAAGTTATTTCAACACCTGATTATGTAGCTTTATTTCTGTGAGTGACTTGAGTTATCAAAACCAGTCATCAATTTTGTATTATTGAGTCAAATTTAAATTACTTCTATGCACATACTCATGATTCTAAAATAATATGTTTAAATAATACTGTTCATAGAGTTATGAGCTGTGTGTTGTGCTTGCTCTGACATTACAGTGGTTGGTGGTGTGTTTTCAATATTTTTGAGTGAAAAAACCTCTTCTGTGTTATTGCACACATTTAATAGTGTATTGTGATGTTATCCAGTTATCTACTGACTAATTGTATAATTATGAGTAAAATGAGCACTATTGTGCTGACATCTGAAGCAGTTACTTGGACTTGGATCTTACTTGGCAGGAAGGAAACTCTTCTGTTGTATGTAAAAACCTTTATGTAATCAACGCCGTTGGCTTCAATAAACAAGCCAGCACCCCCTCAAAATGGCAGAAATCCCATGGTGCATTACCCCACCGTGTATTACTCAACCCTATATTCTGACACTGAACGACCGACATAAAAAAGGAAAAATGAAATGGAAATAAAATAATGGATTTTATTCATTCATAATTCTGCATTGTTCACATAGGAATTCAGAAATCACTGAATGATGGTAATTAGAATAAAGAAACTGTAATGATTTAAACCATTGATTGAATGGCGCCGATTTAAATTTAAATAAAACTCCCTGTTGTCACATGAATTAATGCAGTTTGTGTAAATTACAGAGACTCAGTGAAGAACAGACCCTTTTGGTGTTCAAACACTTTGACATAGCATGAATAACCAGGAGAGCTGCTCTAGACTGCAGGCAAAGTGGTATGCATCAATTAGCTGAAAGACCTGAGAATACAACATTAAGACCTGAGAATAAAATCATTAGGTTTCTTGTGTTAATAATAAAGTTTTTATTTATTTAATAAATGTTAAATCAGGTTTAAACAAATTGTCATAATGAAAATAAATAACTACACCCTCTTGTCACAGTCAAGAGAGAAGCAGCTGTGCTGTTCAGGAAGCTTTTTTAAAATTCAAATTTGAAGCCTGTCAAAGAAACCAAGCCTTGACTTTAGTTAGCGGTTTCAGAAAAAATAAAATAGAGAGAAAAAATATCAGAGCTACCATGGGCTTGAGGTCTGCGGTTGACCAGAGTGTAAAATTTGGTCAGAGCGCACTCGTTCCTCGAGAATGCAGGGCAAGGCAGAGATAGACTGTTCTGGAAGGACTGATTAACCATAATCCAAACTGACAGTCTCGTGCAGGATGAATGACATCTGTTTAAAGTCAGCAGGACTGACACACTAAACAAGCTGAGGCATGTGTCAGTGCTGCAGCGTTTCAGTGGATGTGATCATGTGTGCCACATCTCATCGTATTACTGACCTTCGTCTTCGAGCTGCACAGCCGACAGACTTGTGCCTGTTTGGCAAGGAACAGAAGGCCATATGAAAAAGAGCAATTTTCTAAAATGGCGTGTTCTTTTTTTTTTTTTACTTCAGCTCACGGAGTTAGCACAGGCCTGTCACCTCTCTGCTCGACATCCAATAGGAAATAGGATCTTATGGCTAGAGGTGCGTGGTGGGTGCTGTGGAGAGTGGTGGGGTGAGTTCATGCAGGTTACGTCTTCTCAAAGCAAGAGAAAACAAGCCATTACTGCCATTAGAAGGTAATTACAATGTAATTACATCCACCCCACCTGATGCTAGAAAACCACAATAATTTTCATTGGACTTCTTTTAGGATATTGACTCATTAATGCTAATGAGTGCAAGGAGGGAAAAATCTAAGGAGTGGGGAGATTAAGTGCTAAGAACTTGTTAAAATTCACATTGTTCTTGTTAGGTCTACACAGTAAAATGTTCAATGTTAATTCAACTCTAACAGATTACATATGGTCCAATAGGATCGTATGTGCCATAAGCACTGGGTTTCATGAAGAAACATTAAAAAATGGCTCATATCTTTTGTCTGCTCAGAAGCGGAGAAGAAAATGGAACCCAGCTCCATTTTTCTTCCACTGGAATTGAAATGGGCATGTTGTGTGAGCCAATCAGAGGACGAGGAAGACACACAGAGCACAAAACACGCCCAGCAAATAAACCAATAGGCTGCATCTCTAAAAGGCAGAGATATGGTGGCCCCATGTGGGTGCCGAACTTCAGAAGAAATACGAATGTGCAGTTAGTATTGCACAAAGAGTGATTGCAAAATACTAAGTTATTTTGTCGCTTTTATTTTCACTAGGCTTGTGTGCAGAAAATGTACACACTGAGTGTAATGTTGTGCAATTCACATACTGTAAGCTGCATTGTGACTAATAATTGTCCTGTCCTTCTCTCATCTTCCCTGAAGCACCGTGTCATGAGACCACTCCAGTCCGAAAAAAGAGGAACCTTCCATGTGCGGAACGGTGCCCCCCCCCTTCCCCTCCCTCCCTCCAGTGCTCACGGATGTGAACCCAGCCGGGATAGGAAACTGGACCCATCACGGTGGCTCAATTCTCTGGGCTCTCTTGATGAACTAGCCTTTCGACTGCCTGTTTGTGAGAATAACCAGGAGACTGGAGGCCTTAGCAGTTTTAATAAGCTGTGTGAGGGGCACCGGTACGGACCAGCCCTCTGAAAAACTGGACAAGACGGACCTGTAAAAAAGACTGAATATTGAGCGGGGACACTGGTGTATGTGTCCTCCCATGAGAAAGTTTGACTGCAGCCAGCCTGTGCATTTTTATTCAGACTCTCATGAAGCCTTTAAATGAATTGTAATGAATTAAAGCGCATATAATTCACTGTGGGAGGTTGATTTTGCTAGTGAATGTTTACAGCAGTATTTTGGGATGCGTGTCAGTGCTATTGAGTGAAATCAACCCCCGAGATCAACGCTAGAACACTGACTATTGACTGCTCTTGTGTAATGCATGTGTTAATAAGTGGGTTTTGTACAGTGCTTTCTATTTAAATCCAATGAAAGGTAAATGGGAAGTTTCCAAGACATCTATATTAAACTAGCATCTGTAATAAAAAGGTTTGTAATCATCGCTTTTGAAGGTTTTATCAGCATATGATACCAACTACAGACAGAAGAATTTATCCTCAGCTCCAAACTCCCAGGCCTGGCAGTGTATTTAATCACACATACTGTATCATCCCTATGTCGAAGACCTTTCAGGTTTGAAACTGGGATAAATAATTAGCCATCTATGTTCTGTTTCTACTCTCTAGCAAGGTGTTTTTCTACCTTTGTTAGCATCAGTGACATTGTCTGATTCTCCTCATTTGAAGACCATTTGTGCTCGTAATACTGTGCTCAATTTACTGTAATGAGGATCAATTTAGGACCAGTTAACAGCCATCTCTAGGACAAGTGAACATTTTGGATTATGGATATGTGTTGACCTTTCCCCTAAAATCACAAGACTTCATTTCATTACTTGTTCCTGGTTCCCAAACATTTTTACAGCCATTCTGTGCTGTCTTCATTGAATGGAACTTCCACCAACAAGCAGTAGGAATGAAACTGAAATGGTAATCATGTGGAAAGCCCATACACACTTCAACCACAACCTTTCAAGTTCCAAAATTAGTTGCTAGGTAAAACCCACTAATACTTTTTTTTTTGAAGAACTAGAATAATGCAAAAAAACAGTGCACAATTATATTTTATTCCCTTTTAATAAAGGAATCAAAACAGTACAGAATAATTCTACCTATACAAAACATGTACAAAAAACACATAATACAAAACACAAAGAAGAAACAACAAAGGAGGGGAAAAAAATACGATTCTGCTATTCTCTGCTAATTTGAAATTCAAATCCAGTTTGTTAAGACAAACACTACTCTAATACATAAGGACAGTTCAAGGCACACAGGCAAAGTCTGTCTCTTTGGTCTTGGTACTTGAGAGCTATTTACAAAATCAACACTAACAACTTAAAAAAAAAGTTCCTATTAAGACCATTAGCTCCGTACTTCACACCTCAACAACAAAAGATGGAGTATATAAAACATATCTTCTCCTACCCGACATGGAAATAAACCTACTCTTTAAGACATCGCCAAAGGCACATTTCATGAACGTTTTTTAGGCATTTAGCATAAAGACATCCAAGAGCAGGGGCTGCTCCTGGCTCTGAGAGGTTCCAGACAATGCCGTTGTTCTTATATGTTTGAGTTTTTGTGTAGGATCTAATAGGCAGAAGGCTGGCCCAGGTCCTTGCAGTGCTTGAAGCACAGTAGTGGCAATGATTTCATCATTGCTATAGGAGAGACTTGGGCAGCCCTTTTCACTTGAAGATGCTTATTAGGAAGGCACTGAGAAGAAGAGAGCTTTTTTTTATCCACATATATGAAAAGCATATTTCATTTTAAAATGTCGATGTCACTAGTCTGTATAAAAAATAAAAAATAAACATTATCTGATTGTAGAACCGGCTAAAATATGATGTAAAAACACATTGTACACCAGCTGTAATCTGGACTATTCAACAAATGTATGAATAGACAGTGGCAGGACTGTGGTATTAACAGCCTGTGTCTGGTCTCTGAGGGGTGTGACTGATTGCAAAACATTTTGAAAAATGAAAATGCAATTTTCACAGAGAACAATTAAATATTGTGCAACAAATTCAGTTGGTCAGTTACCGACAACCATAAAATGTAACCCCACTGGAGAGCTCTGCATGCATTTCAATTGAGTAACAAACCCAGAACAACATTCCGAGATGTGTTATCTTATAAACTAATTAATTCCAGCCCTGAACCCACCGGTTGGTTTTTAAACTGATTGTATATCCACAGCTATGTTCAAAATACAGTAGGTATGTCTATCCACAGGTACAAAACTGGTCTTTTTCATTTGAATACATTTCAACAGGAATGTTTTTGGTGAAAAAGAAATATTTGAATCCATACTGTAAATAGTGCAGTCACATTTTTTGTAAGAACATACTTTTAAGACATTTTAAGTGCAAGGCTTTCTCTATAAACTTTAAAGCCTGTGTTATCCGTTATAGACATGGCTAAAGGTCATAAGTGGGTTTTAATATTTTTAGATTTTTCATATTATCTCACTATACTCACTGGTTATTGTGTCAGTGATGATAAACAGCGTTTGTAATGTGTGTTCGTGTGGGTTGTAAGGCCATTTACTGCGTGTCTGAGTTTGTTTCCTGCAGTAATCCACACACACATACACACACATACACACACACACCGGCACACGCATGCATGCACACACACACACATACAGTACACACACACGTGCAGGAATCCACTAAACCAGGTGCAGAATTCACTGAGGGGCCTGCAGATAACTATGGAATGGAACAGTCATTTGTTTGGTCTTCAGTGTGACTTTATAAAGTGTTCACTGTCAGAATGACTGGAGTCACTGTAACTGGGTCTCCCCACTACCTCACTAGATGCTACTGTAAATAAACCTGCAGGTCAACTACTCTTAATCAGTCTTCATATTAAAGAACAGAACACTCCCTCTGTAGAATAAAGCCTAGAGGACTGAGTGAAGTCACAGTTTGTGGACGGAAATGATTCATCATACTGTAGTATCGTTCATATTTTGGAATGCAGAGTGCAAACAGCACAAAGCACCTATATTACACTGAGTCTCCTTCCACTCCCCCTCCTTTAGTGGTTAGGACATGACTGTCGACCACGTCTGAGAAAGCAGCCATGCTCGACCACCTCGTTCGCCCATCACTGAGGGACGCTGTCTGCTTGAGAGCTAACACAGATTCTGCTGCACCACCCGGCTTTTGGTATCCACGATTACGGTCGAGTGAAAAAGAGAGAGTGAAACACGTTGCTTAAAATTGACGTGCACTTCAAAAACAAGTTCAAAGAATAAAAATAGAAAAAAAGCAGAACCATAGTGATGCAGCCGTGTCTTCCTGTTGATATTTCACGGGCTTACGAAAGTGGTTTTGATGCAACAGTGTGCAAACTACTGTGTGCGGAAAGGCACTTGCTGATGTGAACAGGCCTACGTCAGGGCTCTGTTAAGGTGCGTACGGTGATGAGGAACTTGCGGTCGGGTGGACGCTTTGCAGTGGGGTCTGAGGCAACAGGTGGTGTACACATTGTGAGGTCCGGTCACTTGTAGTTACTGAGAGTACCAAAAGTGAAGGTCAAATGTCAGAGGTCAGATGTGGATCTGGTGAATGCCATCCTGTGTGATCCATGGGCTCGTGGGGCTGGCTGCAGCAAGACAGAGAGACAGAGAGACAACTGAAACGAGGGTTGTATCTATACTCTAAACCAGCCACATGTTTTCTTATCTACACTCTAGACCAGCTGTCTGTGTGTTTATAAGCACTATAACCTGCTGTACATGTGTTTATAAACACTCTATACCTGCTGTGTGTTTACAAACTAGGGCTGTATTAATATCCTGCACCTGCCACGTGTGATTACAAACACTATGCCTGATGTACACGTGTTTATAAATACTCCATACATGCAGTCTATGTGTTTATAAACACTATACCTGCTGTCTATGTTCATAAACACATACCTGCTGTTTGTTTACAAACAAGGACTGTATTGATACGATAAACCTGCCACTTGTGTGATTATAAACACTCTACACTTGCTGTATGTGTTTATGTTATTTTACAGTATAAACACTCCATACCTGCTGTCTGTTCACAAACAGGCCTGTAATAATAGTCAACGTGAACTGTGTTTACAAATAAGGTTGTTTCGCATTGCTATTTTCCTTATTTCAGTGCAGGCGGGGATACCTCTTTGTGTTGAGCACCCCCACAGAGAGCGAGGCCAGGGCATCGACTGTGGCGTTCTCCTCGTGGTCGTGTCTCTGGGTCTGCGTGTAGGACAGCTCGACTGTGTGGGCAAAGCGCTTCACCGACTGCCAGTACTGACCTGTGAAGCGGAGGACACCTGTTTTAGGATTTCCCCAGATATCCAGCCTCATCAAAAACTGTCATCCCAAATGGCCGAATTTCTTAACCTACTATAATTTATTCCGTCCTCCTAAACATCTGTGTGCAAAGAGAAAGGAATAGACGTCCACTACTACATCTGGCTTTTCAAGCTGGCTTTATTATATCTAGCTATAGAAGACAGCTAATAAATACGCCTAGCAAGATACTATAACAGATTTAACCATTTAAAACGACTAGCTATCAAACACTAGCGATAAAATGTGAATACTTTTATTATTATCTATACAAATTCTGTAATTGCTGTATGTAGTTATTAACACACAAATTTAAGGACACATATGCAATATCTATGCAATCTCACATTCACTAACACACGCATACACACATATACGCACACACCTACACACACAGCCATAGTCCAAGAGCATTCTGGGAGAGTGTATGAGAGATGATTGTAATGTACACGTGTGCTCAGTGCTTACATTTTACTTCCTTGAAATTCCTGCGGCTTTGCAAATATTTGTAATAAACGGAATTGGATTGCTGTAATCAGGAAGGGGATGTTGTGAAGCTGGTGGGCTTGAGCAGAGTGTTTCGGGATAATTGGATGCAGGAAAGCATGTGGGGGATGGATGGGATGGGGGGGGAGTATGAGGGGAAAATGAATGAGAGGAGAGTCAGTGGGGTGAACGGAGTGAGAGAGAGAGACAGAGAGAGAGAGAGTGAGGGAAAGGAGGGATATGGGCAGAAGGAAGGGTGGAGAACACACCATGGACCTGAAGCACCCTCTGCAGTGAGCGCACCCCGTTGGAGCAGGGTATCCCCTGCAGAACCTCTTCAGACAGGGGCTCCATCTGGGTGGGGGGGAATTACATCAGCAACACCGCTCAGGAGCAGCAGAAACGCATCGCTAACATCCCCGGCCTTTCAGAGAGTACTGTACCACACAGCTAACAGCATGCCCGCATAACACAAGCACTAACTTACAACACATCTGTTCCATGGACTTAAGTATATCAAGTTCGTCATTGGCTCGCTGTACCCGTACACTGTCTGTGTGTAATGTTTTCATGCCCCTACAGTACATGTCCTGTTCTTTTAAATTGTGTTTAAAGGTCTATTCTGTTATATATATGGCATCGAACATTTGACACTACAAATTAAGTTGCTGTTTTGAAAATTAAAGTGCTACTATTCTAATCAAATCTAATCTGATATAACCGTATACTGTTTGATAACAGCTACATTTAAAGGTAGAAGTCCAGGGGTCACAAAGTAAAAAAGTAAAAGTTCAGTCATGTGTTTCATCCGCTCATGAACTCATGAGCTGATTTCACTAATTACCTCTACCTCCTGGCTGAAGAATTGCGCCAATTCTCAAATCCAGGTGATTGGAGCAAATTTCTGGGGAGGTTTTGCTTTCTGAAGCTGGACTTTGCACCTGCGTGTTTTGGCTGTGCTCACCTTCATGCCCAGCAGGGCGCTGACACAGGCCTCCGAAGCGTCGCAGATGGACATCAGGTCGTGACCCCCCTCTAGGATCAGAACCACCTTCCCCCCGGCCAGGCCCATCAGCTGCCTGGTCATAAACCCGAAACCTGGAGGGCACAGTCACACGTTTACACTGATCTGGGGTCAGCTCAACAACCTTAATACTGACCCCGCCCATTAGATATAAGAAGCTGAGACTGGTCTCAGTACAGCATGTGGACGCATCAAGATGGTCCACCTGCAAAACCTCAGTAAATCTCCTTCTGGAAAAGTCCCAGAAATATCTAAATACTAATTAAACCCACTGTATGAGTACAGTTATGCAATCTTAGACTCAGACAATTTGAAATTTTACCCAATTTGAAAATCAATGCTTTACAATATGGTTACATTAATTGGCATTAACTAATGTAGTAATTGATGTACAAATACATTAATTAAGCATGAAATTAACTTTTCTTGTTCATGTATTTGTTAACTACTAACTAATGTATTACTTCAAATTAATATTTAGACATTAGCCAACCATAGGATATATTTAAATGAATGAATCATTAACAAATACACTGACTTTATTTCATTCCAATATGAATTGTCATTAACTAATGTAGTTGTTAACATGGATTAATGATATACAAATGCTTAAAGAAAGCTGTACAGATTCACTTCTCAGTCATTAATTAGGTTGACAATTACATAAGTTAATGCCAATTCATGTACTGTAACCCTATTATAAAATGTTACCATTTCATCCCTGTACCCATTTTTTTTCATTTTCACGATGATATTAAATGTCATCTGGCAGAATGAGAATTCACACTTTTTAAAAAGCAGTATCTTGTTGCAACCTTTTTACAGGATCTGCTCAATTTCTAATACGCTGAAACAAAACTTGTGGGAACAATGCTAAAAAGAAAAAGTACCAAAAAGTAAACAATTTCTGCCAAACATGTTTTGCTTATTTTAACAAAAACAAATCCAGTTCTCAAATAAAATTTTTCCACATTTAGCATACTTTTAATAATAAACTTTCTTGTGTTCACATGGAAAGCACATGGTTACAATTGACAAGCAATCAGTACCAACTGAAGACTTTCTACATCCTCACACTAATTTGTACATTTTAACAGTCAGCAGTCAGACCCTTATCATGGATATTTTACAATGTTTTGCAGTATAATGGCTGTGCGACAGATCATGTTAATTTGGGTAAAACATATTTTGAAATTGTAAAAAAATTGTTAAAAAATTTTCGCAGCATTCTTCTGAGTTACAAGGTCACATGATTGTAAGATGCATTCTAGAGGTAATGTATTGCACTAACAGTAATCTTCTATGCAAGCTTTTCATCTGATTATTTTTTTTAACCTGATTTGGCAGCACAAACCTGCTTGGATACTGTTTCTGTTCTGTAACCTACAGTATTAACATGATGTGCTGCCCTGTAGCATGTACAGTTTCACAATTTAACACTGTCTGAAAACTTTGAAACAAAATCAAAAACGTTTTGGTAACACTACTTTAACAAGAGCATATGCCATATAGCCACTGGAATGATGTCATAGGCATGACACAAAGTCTGCCATAACCGCATTAATGCTTGAGCGATTTCATAACGCTGTCATAATGTATGCAGCCAATTTTTACAAAACATGAAAAATGCATTAAAATTGATCACAACAAGTATTATGACAGTGTTTTGACAATTTACATAATCTGTAATATGGCAATCAGATCTTGGCCGTTATGACATGTTATGACAGCCAAAGTAAGGTCTTACCAATGTAGCACTCATACATACTGTACTGTACCCTGTCTGGTAAAAATAGATATAGTATACTACAATTTAAATAACTTCATCATCATAATCTCAGTGCCATTAAAATATTTTAGGAAATAAAATATTTTGTTCTGACTGATCATTTTGTGCATCTCTCTGAAGCTTTGTGAGGATTTTTGAGGTTCATGAGTCATGTGCTTTTGAGTCAAGTGTTAACTGTTTTGAGAACATGAGATATCTTTCCAAAGCATTTGTATAAACTGTGAGAAACATCTAAGTCTATAATGAGAAAAATGTGAAATTATGTATTTGTGAATGAGTAAGCTGTTTGTGCTGCACACAGCAGCTCTGTGGTGTGTTTCCAGGACGACGGGCTTACATTTGGCAGACACGTTGTACCCCCCTAATGGTGCAGGGTGTCCCTCTGCCGCGTCGAACCCAGACGAAACCAGAACCATGTCCGGGCAGAACTCCTGAGCGATGGGCATAACCACGGTCCTACAAACAAGAAATATAAACAGGCAAGAAATTCATATCCTATTATCATATTTCACAAATGACAAAATAACTGAATAACTGAATAACTGAATTAGTCCCAATGACATCACTACTGATTTTCTGATCGTCAAATCCCAGACACTCTCAAAGCTATTTGATGACAGTGCAGTACAGCTTATTTCACAGATGATTCCTGACAACTGTGTGTGTGTGTGTGTGTGTGTGTGTGTGTGTGTGTGTGTGGGAACGTAGGTTTGGGGCATCAGTAGGTACAGGTTTATCCATAGGGAGGGAGGGTACATGAGTGTGTGTGTGTGTGTGTGTGTGTGTGTGTTGGGAGAAGGTAGGTTTGGGGCATCTGTGGGTACAGGTTTATCCATAGGGAGGGAGGGTACGTGTGTGTGAGTGTGTGTGTGTGTGTGTGGGGGTAGGTATGTTTGGGGCATCTGTGGGTACAGGTTTATCCATAGGGAGGGAGGGTACGTGGGAGCAGGAAGTGTCTGTTTTGCAGGCCTGGCTCCCCCACTCCTCTGCCAGTGATTTAGCCTGCGCTCAGACACTGTTTGATTCCTCGCGGCCGAGGTTCAAAGCTGCCGCCCTGTGTCTGGTTCCCATTTGGAGTCCGTCGTTCTTCTCACGTCACTGACAGCCCGCATCTGGGATCTATTTGGGCTAATTACCCAGCTTTTGGATTCTCTCAACCTATAACACCCCCACCCCCAATGCAGCTCCATCCCCCCCCCCACACCTTCTCAGTACCCCCAGAAACCAGCCCCACCTCCCTTCTGAACCAATAAAGCACCCCACGCTGGCACTAGGAGTGGGGAACAGGGCCTCTGCAGTTACATGTCACACAGAGAAAGGAAACGCAGTGGTGCCGTGGTGATGGGGCCTGACATTGTTTACAGATGGAACCTGTGCTGTCGCCCTAAATCTGGCACAGACAGAGCTAGAGGACAGGACTACAGGAG
This sequence comes from Conger conger, assembly GCF_963514075.1. Lineage (NCBI taxonomy): Eukaryota > Metazoa > Chordata > Actinopteri > Anguilliformes > Congridae > Conger > Conger conger. Next base: position 28,510,109 of record NC_083773.1, on the reverse strand, counting down.
AGTGACAGTACATATGCCACAGTTAGTGTCTGTATTCATTCCCTTAGAGAAAAAGCAAGAAGCGCAAACACTGGAGTGCCCCTCAGGACGTCCACGATCTGAGGACAAACCGTGTGCATAGTGCAGTACAGTTAGTCTTGTGAAGGACAGTACTCTGGGATAGGGACATTCACAGCATGTCATTTAGTTTTGAGTTTCTCTTTGTGAGGAGGGGCCCACCCACCTTGCTCTTCCTAAAGACCTCACGCATTGGATAATGACTTGGTAAGGAGCCAACAGCCTGACTGACCGCAATACTAAAATGAATTCCGCTTCAAAATATTTCCGCACAATAGATTAATCCGCAGAGGAAGAGAGAGACCTAGGGGAACTAGTCTGAGGGATAGCATGGAGAACACACAGGAATTTAAGATGTTCCACACAAGACAAGCCACTGGATGGAGAGAGCCTGTCATTCACAAAACAGACTAAGAATGAGTGAGTTTGAGTTTGTATGCTATTATTCAGTTTAAACAAGTCCTCCTTCAGGGTATTAAATGTTGTTTAAATCACAAATTTCTGCAGAGTAAGGGTCAGTCACTATGTTGATCAAAGAAACAGTGCAATTGATGAAAACTACTTTGCAACCTTTGCAGACTTTTTCTAGGTCTTTAGGAAATAAGTGCGGGAGTTGACAGTGTCTGATATAGACCACCAGCCTGTGTGTTTTAGAGTGGTGTTTGTGTTATTATGGACAGCGAGGCTGTAAGTTCGGTTTCTGTGACTTCTCACCTGAATGCTGCGAGATACTCTGCATCACCCATGGGAGGGTCCAGGCCACCTGTCCAAGCCACGTTGATGTTGAAACCCTCACCTTTCCCTGATCCCACCTGAAACACAAAACACACACACACACACGCACACACACACTTTCAGCACATTTTGACCAAACGACAAATCGCATTCATTTTATTGGAGAATTTTTACTTTCTTAAACTGCTGAAAACATTTATATTACAAAATGGCGCCTAACTGATGGGCTCCTGGCATATCCACTGTTCATAAAACAAACATCCCTCCACATGAATGTACTCTCAGGCATTTACACCCCCAACCTCAGTGGTGTGCTGAGTGACACAGTACAGCCCTACTGTAGGGGTCTTCTGAGTGTGAATGCAAGCACACCAGGGGCGTACAGGTTATAGACAACCTTGAGTGTACAGGATGCACAAAGCCAAACACAAAACACATGACACACCGCGTCTGCTGCCAACTCCCGCCCCCCATCCACCTCCTGCCCCCACCCCCGCTCTCCCCCTCCCCTTTAATTCAGCTCTAATGTTTTCAGACATAAGGGCAGAATCAAAGTTTTAGTGATAGCACATGCTGTTGGTGAAGCTACGTCACCGGCTCTCGCATTACCAAGCAGGAGAACTCATTTTGATAGTTTGTGAAAACAAAATGTCTACCGTAGCTTGCAAGCGTCATTTCCGGCGAAGGGGGAAATGGTTATTTCTGTTTTGTGTTAAACTTGCCTTTTATGCTCTGACTTTGATCACAGTAAATATGTTTCTGGTTGGAATGCACACAATTCACAATTACATTTATAAAGCTCAGAAACAAAAAAAAAAGTACACACTATTATGTTGAAGGAGTTGCAACATGCAATGACATTGCAGGGTTATGGGGCATTATAAAGCATAATGACAGCATACACAGTTATGTGGAGGGAGTTATAATGCACAATGACAATGTGCTTCAACATTGCTGTGTGGCATTATAAAGTACAATGACAGAGTACACCATTATGTGGAGGGGGTTATAATGACAATGTGCCTTAACATTGCTGAGTGCCATTACAAATGCATAAGTATTTTTTGTAAGTGATTTATAAGCCACAGTGACAGAGTACAGTGTTGTTTATAATGCACAATGACACTGAGTACAGAGTGTGATGCTTTTGCACCTGTTAAAGTTTAAACCATTGCAATTAGCAAAAAAACGTGTACGATTCACACAGCCCCCAAGGTGGGTGGAAAGAACATGTAACTGCACTACCAGTGACACATATTTTTGTGTCATACGGATTTAAATTGTGTTATATATAATTCTCAGAGCCAAAAGACTGAATCACAAAATCATTTCACATTTCCATTTGCAAAAAGCATTTTTTAAGATGACTATCCTTGGGTTAACTAAGGCAAAAATAATTAGTCATAAAGCCTAAGACATGCAATACAATTTCTTGATGACAAAGATGACATTGAACCTGCTCTCACCAGATATCAGTTAAGAAGGGCATATCATTATACAGAGACAAATATTTAGCCAACTCCAAAAAGCACGTTATTTTAATACACAATTAATACAGAATTTTTGGGTCATTCAACTGGTGAAAATCTTGTCTATGGCTTAATAGTTCCTTTTGTCAGTGTACATATAGTCCCTATTGGACTCACATACACATTGTTAGAGGTGAATTAACACCTGCCATTTTACTGTATTCCTGAAAAACTGTAATGGCTGCAACTAAAAGGCAACATATTACCGTACTTGTGATCTGCTTGGGCATGCTTTGGCTGTTACTTGATATGCAAACCTTGTTTGAATCAATCTCACTGTGTTTAGTAGATATAATGCCCAATAACAGACTGAACAGTATTATGTAGAGTGATATATACTGTAATGCACAGTGAGTGTACACTGTGTTAGGGAGTTACAAAGCTCACGTCAGTTGGTGCTCCACTGCCTGGGAAGAAGTTTCCATCGTCATAGCGATGCAGGGAGATGTAAAGTACACTGGGGTCAGCGTAGAAGACATCCTGGGTACCGTTGCCATGGTGAACATCCTAAAAGCAAGGAAACAGATATAATGCACTCTCATAATGTGACATCTTGAAAAAATGAATATAAATGAATGTCTTTGAGAATGGTTCCTCGTGTTGTTTTCATACCCAGTCTACGATGAGAATCTTATTGAGGTTAAACCTTTGCTGGAGCTGCTTGGCTGCAATAGCTACTGAGTTAAAGTAACAGAAACCCCTGAGAGAGAGAAAGAGAAAGATAGAGAGAGGTGGGGTGGTTGAGTTTAACATGCATATGAGACATCCCATAGGTTTCACAACACAGGACAAACAAAATGTCTTCTCTGTGCATATGGCCTGCTTCTGTCTGCTGCTGAACTAGATTTGGACATGTGCCCCATTTGTCAAAGCTGGTCACAAATTAATTTTTGTCAGTTTCATAAAGTCAGCTGAATGAAACTGAACTCAGTGAGGAGAAAAAGAATGCATGTGAGAATGAGACTAAGCAGGCTTCAGAAATGTCAAAAACAAAACGTTCTATGAGAGATAAACAATTATCTTATTGGAAATGAAACATGCAGAGTGATGAAAACTACAGATGGGAGACATAAATCATATCTCTGACCTCAGCCTCTGTCAACCCCGATATTCTTACTCCATAAATAAGAGGCCACTGACAGGCAATGCTGACACCGCAGTCAACACATGCCAACAGATTACACAAACGCACACACACACATATGTGCAAACAGTTACTCGTACAAGCACACGAGAGGCACCCGCATGCACACACATACACACAGAAACACAAATATGAACTTTCTCTCTCTCACACACACAGGCATGCATGCACACACACACACGTTACTCACATGGGTGTAGAGCGAGCTGCATGGTGACCTGGGGGCCTCACTACTGCAAACCCATTCTAGGTAAAAAGAGTCAAAATCAAATCAAACAATCATCAATCAAATAACTATCCTTCCGTATCAAGACTCTGAGCTCTGTTGAGTTCAGTTTTCAGCCTTAGCTAGAATATAGCAGCTATTGTCATGAAACTGAAAAGCCAAGTTCGGTAGTTAACAGAGGTGAACGTGGATTTCCAAAGACATCCTCCAAGGCTGATGAGCTGCCGAACTGACCTGAACTAAAGCATTGCAGTTGTAATTCAGTCAGAAGTAGTGTTCGACCCTTGACACTCTTTGAGCAGAGCATTGGGAAAGTTTGTGAGAATATTGTCCTTCAGTTGTTCATGTTAAGCTTAAGTTGACTTAATCCGACAACTCCAATTGCAGCCCCACCTAAATGAGATCATAATTGGTCAGAAGTAGTTACTGTTCAAGTAGACCATTAGTTGATTAGCAAAGTGCATACCCGGAATTTGGGCTTGAACTTTTCACACGTCGGAGTGTCAATCTGGTCAGCCTCACAGTACAGAACAGTTACGAGTGACAAGTGCCTCTACGTGCGGAGAGACCTGAAAAGGGAGCGATATTGGGAACGCGTGCCCAGCTCCCAGACCCCCGGGCCTCACCTTCAGCTCCCCCTTGGCCACCCGAAAGGCCAGCTCTGTCACACTGCCGGCAGCCATGAGAGAAGCGGTGGGCGTGTGCACGTCGTTCCATATAGTGTCACTGTCCACCTGCCAACCAGACATGCGCAACCAATCAGGGCACGGCACGCAACACACGAACAGCAGAATAAAAGAAGACAATACAAATGAAAAAAATGTGTGTGCGTGTGTGTGGTGTGCTTGCGAGCATGTGTGTGTGTGTGTGTCTGTGTGTGCGTTTGTGTATGTGTCTGTGTGTGTGTGTGCGCCTGTGTGTGTATATGTGCGTGTGTGTGTGTGTGCGTGCCTGGTGTATGTGCATGTGTGTATGTCTAGTGAACTGAATCTGCCCTAGCAGCCAGGGTAGAGCTCTGCTTTGCGGCTCTTAACTGGTGGGTACTACTCTGCCACTGGCGGTTTGGGGAATTTGAAAAATTCCTATTAGATGTGGTTTTTGAAACACCCTTCACTGAAGTACTGAAAAAACTTTTGGAAAGGCACTGGAATAAAAGCACATCATTATCTGCATCTTCATGACTATTGAATGCTCAATCAGATTCCTCATCGGGTATGTTGAACTTAATCGCATTGCCCAGCATGCAATTTTACACCAACGGCTCTTCGTTGCTAGGCAGTGTTGTTGTTGTTGTTAAGGCCATTCAACAATCAAACAGCGTTTCACAGCAACCTGGGAGGTCTCAACGGAAAGGTCGGCAGGCAAATATTTACACCAAACAAATAATACTCAAACAAAAGAGTACAACAGCTCATGCAAGGTAGAAATTCCCTACTCCCAGCATCCCAGAGCGCCGTTATCAAAGCGCCAGTGTTCCTATGTCTCCCGGTTACAAAATAAATTGGTAAATGAAATTGGAATTCCCCGAGCCGAACCTCCTGTCTTCTCCCTTTACCGCACTGGGCTCACTGCCTCCAAACAAAGCACAACCGTTGAGCCAAATCGCCCCTCTCCTGGGAGAACTTGGCTCTCTCTTTACGTCGGTGCTTTTTCACCTCTCCCCGAGCAATCGCTTCTCCGCTCCTGCCATCAGATACGGCGTCGTGTGCACTTCTGTAAACACAGCTAAGAAAAACCCCCCGGAGCAAGCCAAACCACTCGCCCTCCTCCCGTCTTAAAATATCTGTCGTAAATATCCGTCCTCCGTGAATCCAGGGGCTGCTCGGGTTAGTCTAGACTTGACTGGCACCGCTGAAGTTCTGAAGCAAAGGTAAACTTGGGGTCTTTAGAGAGGCATAGCCAAATTTTGCACACATCCACATTTTTATTTTGTTTTGTTTGGTAAAGTTTGTTTGTTTTCTAATACTTTCTATTAGTTACCGACTATAAATACTTCACTGCATTTTGGAAACAGTTGGGTAAACTCCCTTAACGCCACTCTGCCTGCTTTTGCAAGTTTTCCTCCAGCCAATCAGGACTTCCAACATGGTGCTCAATTGTCAATAATATGCATGGTATTTTCATTTTGGCTGTACTTACATTTTATTTCTGTTAAGATAGCTTTAAATGTACAGTGGTAGTGGATTATGGCTATTAATAGACGTGATGCATGGGGGGCAGGGTCTGCACTCCTGGCGGTTTGGGTACAGCAGAGCAGTAAAATTGGAGGAATGCCTTTCATTCTGATCGTGGGCATGTTGTTTCAATCAGCCTGCCTCACCGACAGAGCCTTGCCCAGAAACCCAGCCAGAACCAGGCCCCTCCTCCACCCCCTCCAGCCCAATCACAGCCCTCCATCTCCCCAAACGGATTACATTTCAGCGCCGTTTCCTGTTTTCACACACACTGCTGTTTTACTGTGCCTCCAAACCCCCTCCTGACCAATCAGTTGCCCTCTCTCAGTCAATAATGGGGAACCACTGGAAGGCATGGACAATAACGACAAGCTCTACTTCCACGCAAACAAAAGCAAACCATCCTCGCATAACTGACATGAAAGTACTGGGTCTCTGGACTAAAGGGTTCCTTTGGCGGGATTAACTGGTTTGTTTGCTAGTTAAGAGATTCTATTGAGAGTGTTGAAAGTCTGCTTCCTGGCTAAACATTTCATTAGTCAAGTAAAAAATGTTCTTGGTTACCCTGAAAGTATAATCTGTTACTTTACATACAATGCAATGTGAGATCAGAACATTGCAAAGTTATGATGCATCTACAGAAGATCTTGAGCACATACGGCATGCATCCAATAGCATAGTTTATATCAGAAAACAATGTAAATACAAAAAAAATATAACAATAAGCAGTTATGAGAAAACAGACAATTCATGACTATTCAAAGGCCAAAGCTGTGGGTTAAAATAAGGATCTGTTTGAAGTACGCTATTGTATCTGAGATGCACACATATGTGGAACTTATGTGTATATGTAATACATGTGGTGCGCGTGTGTGCTATGGTGTGTATGCGTGCGTCTGTGTGTGCGTGTGTGTGCGTGTGGGTGCGTCTGTGTGTGTGTGCGTGTGTGTGTGTGTGTGTGTGTGTGTGTGTGTGTGCGCACACCAGTGTTTGCGATCTCCACACTCACCCCGACTCCTCCACAAGGCAGCATCACAAAAATCCTCTGGGCCAGCAGCCCTGTGAGAGAGAGAGTGAGAGACAGACAGAGAGAGAGAGAGGGGGAGCGAAAGAGAGATAGAGTTCACACAACTTCATTACGACAATACAATAGAAACGGAAAATCCTCAAGAGAGATGTATGGTATGGTATAATAAATAATGTTCATTTATTTACAATTGCCATTTTGTTTATCTATTTTAAACATTTTTTAAATTTTATTTGTATTTATTTATTTTTCTTTTTACCTATACTACATATTTTGTTGATGTTAGAATAAATATAATATAATTTTTGTTACGTTCTTTGCAACTGTCAATATGTTTATCCTTACAAGTAATATGTTTTCTATTTACAGTATTATATTGTTTTGCTTTGGCAATGCGACTGTAGTTGTCCTGCCAATAAAGCAAATAAAATTGAAAGTGACACAGAGAGACAGAAGAGAGAGAGAGAGAGAGAGAGAGAGAGAGAGAGAGAGAGAGAGAGAGAGAGAGAGAGAGAGAGAGAGAGCAGATTGTAGCAGGTGACTGACTGACGGTTCATGAGTATCCTCATTTTTCACTGTGTGAAGCAAGGCACACTGCAGAGATAATGAAGTATCTCACAGCAGGAGAGGACTGTGTAAATGCACAGATGTAATATTGTTATGTCATGAGTTGGTGTGAGTGGGTGGATTCCTACTTGGAAGTGATGTGAAGCTAGCTGAAAAAAACGTATTTCCACCAATATTCAGGACCAAATTATTCTGTAACATGACTGCAGTTTCAAATTTTACCAGCATTTGAAGAGCATGTATTTGAGCTGACTCAGCTGACCGTACAGGGCGTGTGTGTGTGTGTGTGTGTTTGCATGTGTGCCGTACAGGCTGTGTGTGTGTGTGTGTGTGTGTATGCCTGTATACCATACAGGGCGTGTGTGTGTGTGTGTGTGTGTGTGTGTGTGTGTGCGTATGTGTGCGTATGCCTGCGTACCGTACAGGGTGTGTGTGTGTGTGTGTGTGTGTGTGTGTATGCCTGCGTACCGTACAGGGTGTGTGTGTGTGTGTGTGTGTGCGTGTGTGTGTGTGTGTATGCCTGCCTAACATACAGAGCGTGTGTGGGTGTGTGTCTGTGCGTATGCCTGCACACCGTACAGGGTGTGTGTGTGTGTGTGTGTGTGTGTGTCTGCGCACCGTCCAGCTTGCGGCTGTTCAGCTTGAGGCGGTTGAAAGGGTTGGTGCCGAAGAGCAGGGCGTGGCGCTCTGAATGCACCGAGCGCAGCTCCTCCTGGGTGGCCTTCCGGCCTGGGATTCGCTGAGGAGGGAAGGAGGGAGGGGTTAGAGGTGCAATCAGGGCAGTCTTAGAGGGATATCTGTGAATGAGGCAGGGGTGGGGGCGGTGGAGGTCACCCACCTCACAGTTAGTCCTGAGGCCTCTCTCCTGCAGCCGGGACCAGACACTCTGGATCCTGCCAGCGTGCTCGGGGTGGTTGCTGTTGTCTCCACAGGTGCACTGGTGCTTTAGCATTTGAGAGTCATAAACAAGGCCTACAAATACATACACCCATGTACACACACACACACACACACAGAAAAACACACAACAAAAAATTACAATTACAATTTCGGCCTCTCCTATATCACCATCTCAAAGAGTCACTGTAGATCTGATGTGTATGATATGATGAACTGATAATAAACCATGACCTTCCCCCTATCTGTAACGCCACTGGCCCATACTGAATAAATCCATTCCCTCTGTCTCACTATCCCTGCCCCCTGCCCCCTACCCACTACACCCAATCCCTGCCCCCTGCCCCCTACCCACTACACCCAATCCCTGCCCCCTGCCCCCTACCCACTACACCCAAACCCTGCCACCAAGCTCCACATATCTCTATCTCCTACCTCCTACCACCTCAGAACCCCTCTAGCACCTCCTATATGTCTGTCCCCTATCGCAGGGGTGTCAAATTCCAGTCCTTGAGGGCCGCAGTGTCTCCTGGTTTTTGGTGTTTCAGCAAGAGAGATGAATGAAGTCTTTAATTGGGCAAAGAGTCCACGCACCTTGTTCTCAAGGCCTTAATTGGCTGCTGATTGAAAGGAAACCACAAATACCAGCATACACTGCGGCCCTCCAGGACTGGAGTTTGACACCCCTGCCCTATCATGTTGCCTCCTAGCCGTGTAACACCGGACCCGGACTCTTGCAGGGCTCTACATTATAGGAGAATTTGTTCCTAAAATGTTAATGTAGAGCCCTGCCAAGTGGCCAGTCCTTTTACCCTCTCCCCTCTAGCACCTAGCCCCTATTCTCTCCCCCTGGGTCCCAGGGCAGCATACCCGTGGTGAAGCGCGGTTTGCTGGAGATCTCGGCGGTGGGGAGCGGGTGAGGATTCTCTGGATGTGTGAGGGAGGTGGAGGCGGGCGAGGACTGGGTGCGAGACAGGGAGCGGTGCATTATGGGAACGGCCATTTTCTCCGTGTGAGGTATGTGCCTTCGTAGCTGCTGCATCTGCGTCTCCCATAGCAACGGCTGTGGGTGAAGAGGACAAGATGGAGCAAAGATGGAGCAGAGATGGAGCAGAGATGGAGCAGAGATGGAGAGGGTAACTGTCTTGGTGCAAACGATCCTGTGGTTTTTTTTGTTTTTCTGTAAACATGGCACTTTATTGCCCCCTGCTGGATAGGAAGAGGTAAGGCAAGACTCCTAAAAACCCTCATGGTGTTAAAGGTACAATAGGTAATTTCAGACTTCTAACGGTCAAGAGAGGAATAGCAGCAACAAACACCTTCAAACCATAACACCGTTTATCCCTCTCCCTTCTCTGTAAACACGCTGACATTGCAACGCCATTAGAACCAATTTTCAACCAATGAGCTTGAATTATTGCACAGTTATTTAATGTTTTGGTCAGGCCATCAGCTGTATATTTTGAAACCCGAATTTAAGGACTATAAACAAAGGCAGAGGGTGCGTGAACACAATACAACAGTTTTGTCAGCATCACTTTTCCACTGGTGAACTTTATCCATCAATCACTTTGGCAGCTTTGGCTAATTTCCAGCTATTTTAATGCACAGTAATAATGTTTTGGTCATAAGCATTCTATTTGCATTTATAATGCGTTTGTAATCTTGCAAATGAATCAGTACACTGCTATTTTTGAGCTTACACAAAGTCCACATAACAGCCTAGAAACAAATGTGCATGCTCATGTAATAATGTAACAATAATTATGTCCAATTATAGCACTGTAACTCTCCCTCCTCAGCAAATGATACCCTGCCCTCATGTGGTAGGAAGCAGAACTGCAGTTATGAAAAGTGAAGCGTTCAACTCTTGCCTGGTGAAGGGTGTGCTGCATGTTGACATGGTCCTCATTGGCTGGAACACACTCCACTTCATGCAGAGGCTCAGCCACTCTGCTGTGATTGGTGTGACTGAGCCCTGGCCCCACCTCTTCTGAGTCCATATCCTCTGAGGGTATCTGTCTGAGGCGGGGCTTCTCGCTGGACTTGGACATCAGCTGCACAACAGACAGACAGGTACAGTGCACAAAATAGTGACTTCTTACAGATTGGACCAGTGTGGATGAAGTGTATACCAGTATAGGGTCATCATATACCAGTGTGGATGCAGTATATACCAGTATAGAGCCATTAGACACCAGTGTGGATGCAGTAACTAAACAGTATGGAGTCATTATACACCAGTGTGGATGCAGTGTATACCAGTATAGGGTCATTATACACCAGTGTGGATACAGTGTATACCAGTATAGGGTCATTATACACCAGTATGGATGCAGTATATACCAGTATAGGGCCATTATACACCAGTGTGGATGCAGTGTATACCAGTATAGGGTCGTTATACACCAGTGTGGATGCAGTATATACCAGTATAGGGCCATTATACACCAGTGTGGATGCAGTGTATACCAGTATAGGGTCATTATACACCAGTGTGGATGCAGTGTATACCAGTATAGGGTAATTATACACCAGTGTGGATGCAGTGTATACCAGTATAGGGTCATTATACACCAGTATGGATGCAGTATATACCAGTATAGGGCCATTATACACCAGTGTGGATGCAGTGTATACCAGTATAGGGTCGTTATACACCAGTGTGGATGCAGTATATACCAGTATAGGGCCATTATACACCAGTGTGGATGCAGTGTATACCAGTATAGGGTCATTATACACCAGTGTGGATGCAGTGTATACCAGTATAGGGTCATTATACACCAGTGTGGATGCAGTGTATACCAGTATAGGGTCATTATACACCAGATTGGAAGCAATACATACCACTGTAACAGCGTACAATGCAGATCAGTGTGGATTCATGATAGACCAGCATGGAGGCAATATAAACCAGTTTAAATGTGTTTAACTTCCAGAAGCATAGAGCAGTGTAACTGGATAAAATATAGACCAGCACAAGTCCGTACAGCAAAACACAGCAAGTATGTGTTGTAAGTAAGTGTAGTAAATACCATGACAGTGGCTGTAGTATGGGTGGAGTAAACACAGTCATACTGTAGTATGGGTGTAGTAAATACCATGAAAGTGGCTGTAGTATGGGTGGAGTAAACACAGTCATACTGTAGTATGGGTGTAGTAAATACCATGACAGTGGCTGTAGTATGGGTGGAGTAAACACAGTCATACTGTAGTATGGGTGTAGTAAATACCATGGCAGTGGCTGTAGTATGGGTGGAGTAAACACAGTCATACTGTAGTATGGGTGTAGTAAATACCATGGCAGTGGCTGTAGTATGGGTGGAGTAAACACAGTCATACTGTAGTATGGGTGTAGTAAATACCATGATAGTGGCTGTAGTATGGGTGGAGTAAACAGTCATACTGTAGTATGGGTGTAGTAAATATCATGGCAGTGGCTGTAGTATGGGTGGAGTAAACACAGTCTTACTGTAGCATGGGTGTTATAAATGCAGTATAAGCAGCAGCCTTACCTTGCCCAGGTGAGTGTGCTGTTTAAGACGCTCCAGGAACTGGCTGTTGAGTTGCTGCTGGAACAGGTGTGAGTTCAGGGCTCCCTGGTTCTGGGGCAGTGGTTCTGAGCGGGTCCTGCTCAGGGGCTTGTGTGGGCCAGACGGCGACAGTCGCTCCAGCTGGGGGTTAAAATGGACCGGCACCGGCCCGAGCCCTGGAACTGGGTCAGAACCAGAGCAGTGTTACAAACTCACTCACAAACAGAGCTGTTTGTTAGTGAGTTTGTAACACTGCTCTGGGGAGAGTGTGACTGAAGTCACTTTTCACATGGAACTAAGTTGTGCTAATTTCCCCAGCTATGCCAGCAGCCTGCTGTTATTTTAAGCATTCGTACATGATGGTGCCAGTAACTGCAGAGCAACGGCTGTGAAATACTCAAAAACAACTAATGATGGATGAAAGTAGGTCAACGGTATAACCAAGACAGACAATATACTATTTTCTCTGTCGTACTAGCCAAATGAGGCAGCTAACACCAGTAAAGATAATGATAAAGATAAAGATAAAAGTAATTTATTTAGTGCACATGCACCCTTAACTTTCTTATTTTTTGCAGGGGTGCGATACCTGGATGGATGTGTGAGAGAAACTGTTTAAGCAAATTTCTGGAGAAACTTTTTCAGAATGCTGACTCCAGCTTTCATTGGCATGACCCTTAAAGAGTGATGTTCTATAACAATACAGGATAAGGCTACATGTGTGAAAACAGTAAGTAACAGAAAGTGTTAAATTCTTTTAATTCATCTGCATTTTGTGAGCTTGTTTTTATGCGCGCCTTGCAATAATTGTCTTTGCAATTAAAGCTTCCCATCTTCTGTTTTAGTGACAGAATCCCTGCTGTGGCTTATAGAGACAAAACTGAAGAAAACCACAGGCAAAAATGGGTAAATCCCAAAAACAATACATTTAAAACAAGAGAAGGAAATGGATCCACTTACGTACAGATGCATTTCTACCTTTTTCTACCTTCTGTATTTAATTTTTTCCACGTGTGCCAGAACAGACTGAGGTAATAACGTGGTGTTTTGTCCAAAGCCTTTGTCTGGAGCTCAACAAGTGCACTATTATTATAATGATGTTATGGGGATTGTAGTTCATATTCTGGATGTCCCAGCAAAATAAACAGCATTGTATTGTGCAACTAACTGCCTTGTGGCAGCTAAAATAAAAGCAACACTGAAAACCACTGAAAAACAGAACTAATAGTGTGGTACGATGAAAGACTTCAGACACAAGGGGGCAGCATGGTCCACTGTGTGTACAGCAGCAAAATGTTTCTCTGTGCGGTGTCTGTGTGCCAGTGCAGATTAGTGATCAGGACCTCTCTTCTTCTTTGACAGAGATTAACTTTGTTTCAAACTCATATTTCTTATAAACGTGTTGGTTTGATGGACAAGGCTGGTTCAATTGCCGACAGAAATGTAATTACTGTATGTACAACTCATTTGCTCCATCTTTAACTTAATCTATGACATGTTTGTTCGTTGTGACAAACAATGTATCACTGGTTTTTCTGAAGACTGAATAGTTCAATTAACCCTAAAAGAGAGCTGAGGAATTTTGGGACTTCAGGGCATGTATGGCAGGAGTGAAGACCCCAGTTGTGGTCCTGGGCCACCAAGTTCTGTTTAGGACATAACACAACTGAACAAGAATTTCAGCTACTACCTACACAGTGTCAGGAATCTTTGACTACAAAGCTTCAATGCAACAGAATAAAGGAAGCAATTAACATGTTTTGCATTTTTTAATTGAGACATCATCGTAACATTCCGTCAGGTACTTAAGGAAGGAAGTTAACAATGATAAAATATAGTCACACTATTTTAATTCATTTCTAAAATACCTAAGCCGGCTGCACCACACTACACATTCCAAATCAAAGCTCTCTGGAACTACAAACGAAAAGTTCAAAAGTCTGACACAAGCTCTAATCTGGATTGAAAAAAACATAATTAAAGTCCTACAGTCCCATAAACTTGGGTGCTAAGAGAGCTAGAACAGTCCTCAAATTTACCTTGAATCTTTATCAGCTAAAAATGCTTCTACAGTTCAACAGCAACCAAAAAAACCCCTGAACTGCTTTGGCGGAGAAATGAGAAATCATACAACTACGTACTGAGCACATTTAAATGTGTATGTCTGCGTGTGCACGTGCACACTTGCGTGTGTGCGTATGTGTGTGCGTACGCACATGTGAATGCATTTCTATGGACAGTGTGTGTGTGTGTGTGCTCTGTGTTGACTACGTTAGAGCGTTACTGGGCGAAGCTTACCAGTGACCAGCTGTGAGTGCACTAGGCCGGAGGGCTCGAGGACCAGCAGGGGCTGCAGGTGGGGGTACATGGCCCCGCTCCGGTCCTCCAGACCCCGGGGCAGGTACACCTGGGACCCCCCCGGCAGCAGCACCATCCTGCCTCCCTTCACAGAGCCCAGGTCAGCATCAGTCTGCCAACAGACAAGCCCAACCGTCAACAACAAGAACCTGCACAGGATGCAGAGTGCAGTTAGCCTCTCTTCACTCTAAAGAAGGGCTGAACTCTACACTGCTCTTCCTGGAGGACCTGTGTGTAGCTGCTATTTGTTCCAACGAATTATTTGGCCTAATTTTTCTAAAACTATTTCCGACCACAGTCAGTCTTTTTCCCCAGGGATACAGTTAAGCAGCAGCCCGTAGATCAAATAATTGATTGGGTTGATTAAATAATTGAGAGCAGAATTTGGCTTTGAAGTCTCGAAACTGCTTCAGGATCCCTGTGATAAACCCATTAAAATGGCTCCACTCCATTTTCTGTGCGTCACCTGCACCCATAAAGTTACAAATATTTTTTATTCTTTAGTTTATCGTTTCCTATAATCGCATCTCCATATTCCTGCTCACCTCTGTCTCTTTTCTTAACTTTCAGTTAAATCTTTTTAGTGCTGTGGAGACACAGTTGCTAGCTGTTCTTCTGAGGCTGAAGCTGTGCTCAGCCTCAGAACTGACATGGTTCTCGTCCCCTGTGCTTCATGAAGAGCAAGCAGACTCCGCTCAAATGCTCTGATGGTGTTCCCAACCACTTCCTTCACCCTCACAGACCGAATTATATTCAATTATACAGTGATACAAACTAGCACAAGCACAGAAGTACAATCGCTAATATTATCATATATCACATATCGCATTGTAATTTTTAATCAAGCGTGTTCATATTCACTTGAAAAACATGCTAGCTTTGGATACCACTGTATTTATGTTCTTTGCATAAGCAGTCCAGGAGCATGCTAGCTAGAAACAAGAATGTAGCTATTGAATGGGCTAGATAATGGGCTGTATCTACTATAGCTACACTTTCCTATTTCCATACACATTGTACTGTATGTATAGCAAAAGTGTCCACAAATTCACTTTGACATGCACAGCCGTTCCACATTATATTCAGTATGCCAGACCACCTGGCATTTATTTCATGTCATATTTTCTAACACATGACTTGCAAATAGAGGATTTAACATCAAGACAGTGAAAATTCATGACCTGAATTTGGCAACAGGAATGTACTTTATGTGTTTGTGTCATGCCATTGAAGAAGAGAGAGAGAGAGAGAGAGAGGGGGAGGGAGAGGGAGAGAGAGAGAGAGAGGGGGAGGGAGAGGGAGAGAGAGAGAGAGAGAGAGAGGGAGGGAGAGGGAGGGAGAGGGAGAGAGAGAGGGGGAGAGAAAGAGGGGGAGGGGGAGAGGGAGAGAGAGAGAGAGACAGAGAGGGGTGGGGGGTATGATGCAGTGCTGACTGTAGGACATGGGTGATGTGGTTGCAGAGACAGAGGAGCGGTTAGTCACATGCACTTCCTCTTAGTGTGAAACATACAGATAATATATTCTATAAACATAGCTGTAAAGGCTTTACCTTTGCGTTGGCAGGCAGTCCACGGGTAATGGTGGGCAGGGTAGCAGGGTTCTGGATGGAGAAGTGGGCCATTGTGCCATCCTGAATCAGCATGCGGTGGGCCTGTAGAGAGACACGTTTGACATCACATCCTGTCTGGAATGTGACTGTTTGCAAACAGCAGTGTGGCCACTTCATGGGTTTCTTAGGAAAAGACAATGTTCTCTTTGTGCCTGTTCTAATGAAACCAACTGTGTGCGTGCGCGTGTGTGTGCGTGAGTGTGTTTGTGTGTGTGTGCGTGTGTGTGCTGTACATGTGTGTCGGAGAGCAGTAATTCAGGACTGAATGAATTGATGAGGAGATGTGTTCAGAGGAGCAGAGACTGACAGGTTTAATTAAAAAGGAGATAGGGTGTCTCGGCCACAGCCTACAGCTGTCAGCCTGCGCATCTCAAATGCTGCTGTTTAAAACATTTTATTACACTGGACCCACAAACAGGGCTTAGCAAGCCTGCAGGGACAGGCACTTCAAACAAACCCGCTGGCCTTAAGAAGGAGGGGAAAACGATGAGGGAGGTGTGAACCAACAGAGACATACTGTGTTTCTCTGTTTTCCCAGTTGGCATGCACCATTACTAATTAGGCAAGTTGAAAAAGGCTATAATGATGTATAACCACTGTTATTGTCCAATATTTTTCCAACTATTTATTCTTTTGATTTAGTCTAACTTACATGAAACATTATTTTGGTGTGTTGTGTTCTATAGGACCATGTAGTTTTATGCCAAAAATTCTACTTCTACTTCCAAAAAAAATCCTTAGACCAGTAGCCTATTATATCCATCGGATATTGAAAGCAAAAATTCCCAGCTTTAAATAGACCACATTAATCGTTTCACCACAACGATTGCCCTGCGCTGAATAAAAATTCATTAGACCAGTTGACTATGGTATCTGTACAAAATCCCATTTTTATATTTACACCGATTTACATCAGATTCCCTGCCTAAAATAGACCGGAATTATGGTGTCGGACACGGCGTAATCATGTTATTGTATATCATGCAAATATCAGACATTAATGTGACCACGGAATTTTGAATGCACAACCCTGTCTGTAACATTAAAAGTTGTAACTGTAAAGTTTTCAATAGCAGCAGATTGGGCACCAATCAAGTCTGTCAGGCAGGAGCCATAGCAATGAATCCTATCAAGATTCAAACGACATGCTAGACGGGCCGCTCGGCTCATGATCAGTGTTTCCTCTGCTCCTCGTGTTCTTATGCGAGGTGCACGTTTCAGTTTGCATCAAGCGCGTTCTTCCTCTTTCGCATACTGCAGGTTCCCACTGAAGCGGGACTGAAGCCTTTTACAGTATTTTCAGCGTAAGGCCCACCCACCTCCGGGGACATCCCTCCAGCAGGGGGCAGCACTCCGTTCTCACTGGGCAGACTGTCGTTCGGGGAGCTGCACCCGGACACCGGCGTGCTGCTGCTGCTGGGGGAGGAGTCTGTCAAACAGGGTTTGAGAAAAAGTACCAAATGTTAACCACACAACTAACATCTACACACAGGCATTCACACAAACTGGGGTTTATATGACAGCGCACATATTCTCCTGCATACTTATGACACGTGACACTTGAGAAGTATGAGAGGATAAGAACATGGAGGGAACACCGGGGGTGGGGGCGGGCGGGGCCGCACCCATGGTATCGGGGGCCCGGTGGCGGACAGAGGGAGGGGCGCTCTCTTTGCGGGTCAGCGGGTTCTTCCTGGTGTGCAGATGCTTCTTCAGCTTGGTCTTCACCTTCAGGTTGGGCTCGGAAGCTGCGTACAAGACAGCTGCGTGAGTCTGGCACCTGTGCTCTCGCACGCACACACACACACATACGAGGGGCTAGACTACAGGATACAGCTTCATGTTTGTGACAGGCGAGGTCAGGTTGAAAATAACAGGGCACTGCAGTCGTTTTAAATTCTCACGCTTAACGTGGAACAGGGAAAAGTGACTCACGCCGCTGGCTGCATCTCACACAATGACTGTTTGTTTTGGAAATCCACCCATGAAAATTATTGATAAAATAGTCAATCTCTGGTGAACAAAAGCTGCATTCATCAGGGTTCTATTGTTTGAGTGTTTAGAACATAAACGGAACCTGGGTTCAAAAAGAAGGGCGTGTATCAGCAGCTGTGAGCCAGCCAGTGTGACGGTAAATAATCACACTTAAAGATAAGATGATAATGAGCACCTTCCTAAATGCCCAGAATGTTCCAGACAGATGTAAGTAACATAGCAACATTCTAAGGTTGCACATGTTTTATAAGTGCTGTTTATTTTTTTTCTGGGACTAGCTGGAGGGAAAAGCTGGTCACAAATGAACACCTGGACTTCTCCTGAGCACTGCATTCAAGCCGCTAACAAAAGCCCATGTTCCATGTTCCAGCCAAGTTCACTAATAACGGGATTCTCCTCAGCTGGAATCATAACAGGTCAGGTGTGCTACACAAAACAGTTATATGTAGGGCACTGGGCCTTAAAGGGAACAAAGCACGCCAGTCATTTTCTACCATCTTTGGCAAGAGAAAAAACAGGTAGGCAGAATGCCAAAAGACTGTGGCTCAGTCACTTCACATCTTTTCTGTCAAAAACAATTTCAAAAGACAGCGAAGAGGTTCATGCCAAGGTTTGGGTAAATATCATTTTGATTCAGTCTTGCTGGAAAACTGGAATTCAATTCACAATTTAAAAAATGCCCAAACTATTCTATGAGGTTTTCTCAGTGAATTTATCGGTTGATTTCTTCAATTTACTGAACTCAAATGGATGTGACTGCAGCCCTGGTGCCCACCACCATCTTTAAGCACAGCTGACCCTCAGATTGTCCTTCATTTGGTTAATCAGTTTTCCCCTGTGGGGTCGCAGACTGCTCCTGCCCCAGGGAGCACTGACGAGTGATGACAGACCCGTGGTGGGCGTGGCTCACCTGTCCGTCGCAGAGGGTGGTCCCCAAGAGCGTCACAGGGGGTGGCCATTAAGGATGGGGGTGTAACGTCAGGGACCGGAGCCAGCTCTCTGTGAAGACATCCTCGCTGTTGTCAATAAGAATGTTTCCATGGTGGGCGGACTGCGGTTTGCCAAAACTGACAATTGACACCATATGCATGACAGTAGGTGCTGAACATGCCAGTTAGAGGAGGTGTTCAAGGGTTCTCAGAGGAAACTCTTACTCTGGGGGTATTTATGGGTCAACCACAGATTTACAGGCGACTGTTCCCAGATATGCATTAACTTTAACGCTCCATTTTTGTTAAACCACACATCCGAATTTAGGTCACTTAAAAAAAACACAAATTTAGGTTGCTTAAAAAAGACAGTGGTTACAGAACACAACATTGTCAGGTCAGATTGGTTAGATTTTTTTTAACGTTAGGGGGATGTTGAGAGAAGAAAAGCTCTGATGTTAAGTGTGAGACAGCTCATCTCACCGGTATCCCCTGGGGGGTCCGTTGGGGTGGGACTTCTCCAGGGCGGCTTGCGTCTGCCTGCTCCGAATGACTTCCTGGAGCCTCTGTTTCACCACAGAACTGGCCACAGCACCTATCAATCAACACACTTATCCAGTAAGAGCCAGTAAAAAATAAATAAGGAATAGAAAAAAGATTTTATGTCTAAATATAAGACTAAAATACTTGTTTCTTTTATTTTCCTTTTCTTTTTACAGTGCACAGCTACTTCTGGGCTTCAACTGTTCTTTATTCGCATCTTTGGTACCCCACGCCCGGGCTTTTGACACATCCAGTCAAGGAAAAGGGGCGTGTAGAGATTGTCAAGTCTATCAATAGCCATAGTCAATTTTAGCAACATCAGCATTAAGGAAGTATTAAGAATTAAGGAAGAGCAGTGCAACTTTCAAGGCCAGAAATTGGACACACCAACAGACCAGTAAGCTGAGCTTTTGACACAAACTCACCCTAAGGCTTTTTACTCTCCTGGGTTTTTGGCTTTTGCTTGTGAAAATTAATCTACTGATGCAGAATGTAATTTGTGAATAGGTTTAGAAAAAGGCACAGGATTGAATGGCACAAGGACACAGGATCAGAAAAGTCAATCCCTTTTGAAGTTGTACGTCAGGCTCAACAGAGCAGATGAGGGTGAAAGAGCAGAAACATTCAGTAATAGACACAAAAAACACACACCAAACACAGGCATCTTAAGTTTCAGGAAGCTAGAGCACTAAGACCCTTAAAGAAAACTGCAGGTGCCAGGGATCAAAGTGTCGAGGCTGCGAAAGATGAGGCGAGCATGCCAACAGCACAGCCAGAACACAGCAGACTCTACACACCACTCCACAACACAAACACACACCCCAACACAGCAGACTCTACACACCACTCCACAACACAAACACACACCCCAACACAGCAGACTCTACACACCACTCCACAACACAAACACACACTCCAACACAGCAGACTCTACACACCACTCCACAACACAAACACACACTCCAACACAGCAGACTCTACACACCACTCCACAACACAAACACACACCGCAACACAGCAGACTCTACACACCACTCCACAACACAAACACACACCCCAATGCAGTGGTCCCAACACACCACTCCACAACACAAACACACACCCCAACACAGCAGACTCTACACACCACTCCACAACACAAACACGCCCCAACACAGCAGACTCTACACACCACTCCACAACACAAACACACACCCCAATGCAGCGGTCCCAACACACCAATCCACAACACAAACACACACCCCAACACAGCAGACGCTACACACCACTCCACAACACAAACACACACCCCAACACAGCAGACTCTACACACCACTCCACAACACAAACACACACCCCAACACAGCAGACTCTACACACCACTCCACAACACAAACACACACCCCAACACAGCAGACTCTACACACCACTCCACAACACAAACACACACCCCAACACAGTGGATTCTACACACCACTCCACAACACACACCCCAACACAGCAGACTCTACACACCACTCCACAACACAAACACACACCCCAACACAGTGGATTCTACACACCACTCCACAACACACACCCCAACACAGCAGACTCTACACACCACTCCACAACACCCACCCCAACACACCAGACTCTACACACCACTCCACAACACAAACACACACCCCAATGCAGCGGTCCCAACACACCACTCCACAACACAGACACACACACAACATACACCTCAAAACAGCAGTCTCTACCAGAGACTCCAGACTCGACTTGGACTCGTCCAAAAATGACTTGAGACTCGTCAATAAGGACTCATGGATAATAAGGGTGAAAATGACCAAGTGAACAATGTCACGAAACACACCCCAACGTCTCTACACACCGCTGCACAATACACACCGCAACACATCAGAATCTACACACCGCTCCACTGAGCCTCGTAATGTTCCTGGATTACGGACTGAGCGGAAAACTCACTCGACTATATTAAGCTTCCCGCTGTGTGGAATTCAAGTATTTTGAGAACGGATTTGGGCCGTTTTTATAACCAGGGGCACTCAAGGGGACACAGAGTTTAAAGCGTATCCAAGAGTCAAAGTCCATGCCGGACTGACCCAGCAGCCACTGCAGTAGGAGAGATACACTACTATTATTTACGTAATAATAATTATCTAATGTTTTTGGAGGTCCGCCGTCAGTCAGGCTTTGGAATCGACGTCCATTGCGCTTTCCACTGCCTGGCTCCACTGCTGACTGCTGGTGTGGAGGCACCAGAATTATCCAGGACAATATTTGCATGGATGGTATTTGCACAATCGCTGCGCTTCAGCTACAGGGTGTGGTAATAAATATGCAGCCCCTGCTGACGGGGTCATGTAACGAGCCATCGGAGAGAAGAGGGCACCCTGTCTCTGGTATCACTGTGGTACACATCTTACAGCGTTTAAGCAAGGAAATAGCATGTTCACCATAAGTTGAACACATGGTTATCGTGGCTACACCGGGGATCGAGTCACCAACCTTGCGGGTCCCAGTCATGTACCTTAACACTACCGGCTGCCATATATAGACCCTATACCTGTGATTCAGAAGAAACATATCTATGATAGCTAATTAAACTTCACCCCAAAAATCAATTTCCAATTGTAAAATGGTCTGTCCACTGAAAATATGCTATCATTTTTAGCTATAGCTATAGCTAAACATTTTCAAAAGTGACATGGATTCACAATTCCACCCATGATATCTTCATAGCATGGAGCATATGGGCCACCTCATCCCACAGGTTGCGGAAAGCAGTTACTGTCCGAAGTGGAACCCAGTAAAGACAACCCACTAAATAAAGCATAAGGATTTGTTGGCAAATCCTTGCGACTCAAAGAGTCAAAGAGGCTTATTTTGAGCACAGGATGCATAAAGAAAGAAATCTAGCAACCCACAACTTCTGATTGTATTTTTTAACCTTACAACAGTGGAGAGACTAATAAAATACAATAGCATTGAATCGCAGTGAAGTCCCACTTTAGAAAATTGTGGAACCTTCCAGAATGATAGCGTGCTAAATGATAATGCTGACAGCCATTATCGATGCAGAGCTACAGAGACAGAGATACTATAGGGTACAGGGTGAGGGCTGTAAACCATCACATAAATAGAACCTTAATTTCCCATTTACTGCCGACAAACACATCCACATTATTTCACAATCTCAAAAAATTAAATACCTGCTGTGTGCTTTCATAAAAGGGTCAAGGGAAAGGATTCCAGATAGCCATGAGGACAGACAGGAAAAAGGAAATGGAACCTAAAAATAAAATTTCTGGTATTTTCCATGTCACTGTTTGCATCTGGGTTTGATGTCATTTTGAACTTCCCTGCAGTTGTCCACGTAATTAATGACTGTCACTGCTGGGAATCCCCTCAACCGAAAAGGAAAATACTTTAGCGCAAGTCAATAGACGTTACACAGAGCGGTCAGCCAATGTTTGCGTAGACGTATTTTTCCAAAAGGCTTGATTCCCAGGAAGTGTGATAACAGGTTTTATGCGAAGTAAAGCTACTTATCATGTTGTAACTCACTTATCACATGAGGTGCTGTGGAAGGAGTTCTAAGAAGATTAAGTTTTTGATAAGCACTGGTAAAACGTCATGTGATCTTGTAAATTTACTGTAATTTTAGCTCAAATGCTTACTGAGACTTCTGCCTCAGGCTGTTACACTTCGCACATTGGCAGGCCCAGGAAATACTCTGAATGTGGCTATAATGAAAAACTAACATTATTTTGTATTTGTTTTGAATGCTGGTAGGTTTATAAGCATGCACTTGCACATTTGGTGATGACTGTCTTTATGTTACATTGCAGTAAAGTATTATTTTTTCATATATTGTGGCCATGGAGACCATTTAAATCGTATACTACAATAGTATAAGCATTACCATGTACCTGGTACAGTAATACCAGAAGAATATAGATGATAAGTACATACACTTAACCAATAGTAAAAGTATCTCTCTGACTTAGAGAAACAGTGTTAGTATTGGTCCAGGGGAGCACTTAGGATGAATACCATTATTTCAAATAGTGGGGACAAACTAAAAAGGGCAGCAGATTCCTATGCAATAGCTGAATGTGATGTTAATTGGACAGTGACCTGAAGTAGGATAAGCCCTCCAGAACACCAGGGGGCACTGTGACTCACTCTGTTGGCTCTTGTCTTTGTGCCAGAGTTGCTGCAGCTCCTGCTGCTTCTCCTTGGCCTCTTCGTGCCGCCTCTGCTCCATGTTGAACTGAAACAGGAGGGTAAAACTGTGAGCTCACCGCAGACAGCTCCACGGAGCGGTGCACCGGGCCAGTTTGAGGCTAGGGGACGTGGTCACGTACCCGAATGTGCTGCTGCAGCTGTTGCTGGGAGTACGGGGAGCAGGGCTGGGGGGAGAACGTGCCCAGCTGGAGAGGGTGGTGCTGGGGCAGGAGCATGGCCGTGTCTGAGCCCGGACGCACCAAGCGCTGGCTCACACGCAGGTCCATGGGGGCTGGCGCCTCGCGCAACCAAGACAAGCCTGACCTGGCGACCCTATCATCGACTGGGGAGGGAGGGAGATGGTAAGAGAGAGAGAGAGAGTTAGTGAGTGAGATTGGGACTTTTTACTTCTGATGCCCCTTAAATAATATATCTAACGCAATTAAATCTAGTAAACAATGAATGGGTACATCCATGAAAACACACACAATCAAACATGGTCTCAAGTCATGATAAAAAAACACCACAAAAACCCTGAGATGGGGGATTGAAAAATATTGTAATGATTACTATAGAGTCTCTCTTGTCAACACTAACGTAATGCCACAACCTTGCAAAAACACTGGAGGCAGAAAAGTTTTGTTGCTCCTTGAAGACAGGTACCGTATAAAAAGCACATAGCGAAAACATAAAAAATACGCATCAAAGAGAAAGAAACACCTTAAAGCACCCTCACATGACCTTTTGAAAGCTGCTTAAATTCAGGAAAGCACTGTCAAAAAGCATTTTTTTTGGAAAATGTATTCACACAATACGTCAGGTCAGTGAAAGAGCACATTTGGCAAATGTGCAAGGGGCGGTGAGCCCACTAGCTGCACCACACAAAGACCCAAAGATCAGCAGCCATCTGAGTGTGGAAATGAATCCGGCACAGCCATTACGGATGATGGCCCCTACATCCATCTCCCTCTCTGACCACCCGCTCCCTTTCCCTCTTTCTTTCTCTCCGAACTCATGCCACTCGCTGCCTTTCTTTCTCTCCCTTTTCCTCTTCTCTGTTCTTTCCTTTTCTTTTCCCTTCCCTTCATCTTTTCACCATCAGCCATGTCCCTGCCTGACAGAATTTGCATAGCTTTGATGACTCAATGGGAAAAGCTGGTTTTATGCTAATGACAGGCAGCACACCAAGCTGGAGCAAGGGCAATTCCCAGCTCAAACACAAGACCCGCAACTACTACAAACATGGGAAACATAGCTACTAACATAAACACAACAAATACAGATATTACACAAACAGAAGAAACACAGGTACTAACATAAACATAACAAACAAAGATATTTAACAAACATGAGAAACACAGGTACTAACATAAACATAACAAACACAGATATAACACGAACATGAGAAACAGAAATATTACACAAACACAATGCACATAAATGTTTAACATGTAAAAAAACTAAACTGTAATGCTGACATAACAAATACAAATATTACACACAAATGAATATCTAACAGCACAGAGCTGGGAGAAAATGATTCTAAAAGGCAAACCTGCACAGAAATATGGGCTCACTTGGGACTGCAGGTACTGAAAACACTCAAACTGTATGCTATACCAGACACAAATGAAACCACCCTCATATCTGTAAGGTAACATTCAGGATTTACGTATCTGTATGTGTGTGTGAGTAAGAAAGACAAAGGCCCTTAAGGTTTAACAATGAACTTTCATTCATGCCACCGTGCCTGAAGAGAGTTGGCCACTCTCCAAACTGCCGTCAGTAAAAACAGACAGGAGAGAAAACAGAAGGAT
Organism: Conger conger; assembly: GCF_963514075.1. NCBI lineage: Eukaryota > Metazoa > Chordata > Actinopteri > Anguilliformes > Congridae > Conger > Conger conger. The sequence continues at coordinate 28,484,751 of NC_083773.1, read as the reverse complement.
TTATGAAAGGAATGGGAAAAGAAACGGAATAGTAAACTGGCCGTTAGGGTCAGATGCAATACAGTCACGACTGTGAGTTTATGAGAATGGATAAATTAAGCAATGACCTGAAGCAAAATAAAACATTGTGCTGTGTTTTTGTTTAAGCACAGAAGGGTAGGAAGGGTATATTAAAGTTATGAAGCAACATTTCACAACAACGTGTCATATCTGGAAATGTATCGCATATCATGTATAGACAGTATATTTTTAAACAAGCAAGCTGTTGATTTATTAAAAACTACACCAGAATGCATGGAATTGAACTATTAAATAAATCAAAGTCAGCAGTATGAGAAATACCAGTTTATTCACTTCCTGTTACTATTGCAATCTTGATTGGTTAAGGGTCAGTCCATTTCTGAACGCTGAGCACTGAAAATAATGTCCAGAACCAATGGCATCACATGAGAAAGAGAACAGAGCTCCTTTTATAGACTGTATACAGCACAGCAAGAAACTGAAAAAAGCCTGTTGTGTGTTTGAAATCCTTCAGCACATATCAACATGTACTTATACTCTGACTGTTATGGAAGTCAGCTGTTCCGGGATGGTGGCTATAATTCAAAACAGGAAACTCATCATCAGATATCTGCATTCTTTTCCATCCGCAGTCCTTTTCTCGAGAAGCAATTTAGCAATTCCCACACAAAATGATTCACGCGTCTGTTAGGAGAGGTTACCAAATGCCGTTTTTTTCCAGAATGCTTTGATGTCCAAGCCTTTTTAATCCAGTCAAGAGACAATGACTAAGAGCAGGTCATGAGTGTGTGTGTGTGTGTGTGTGTGTGTGCGTATGTGTATTTATGCATGTGTACATGCAGCAGGTGTGTGTCCATGTATTGAGATATGTAGAGATGCATGTCTATAATATGACACCTGTACATGTGGGAAATCATTAAAATGGCACACAGGGTGATAGCAGCTTTGGAAAAGTCTGACTGCAGTCAGAGAGTCCTGGTTCACACAATTGCTTGGGACAGGTTAGACCAGTGCAGCTACCTGACAACACAGTGAATACCTCCAAAAAGAGGAGCTCTCTCGCTCTCTCCGTCTCTCTCTCACTCACTCACTCTTCACTTTACTAGCATGACAAGAATACCACTTACTGTACTTTGCAAAACCTTTGCTTTCACAATAAACTAATGACCAGGAACATATTAAGACACAGAATCTACCTAATAATATAAATAAAGAAATAAGATTATCCACGGTCTATATATGTATGTGTTATTCACAATGGCAAATGGAACCATACTTGGCTGCCAAAGACACGCGTTCCCTCTTCAGTATAATTGGGGCATATCTTTTGTATTTCGAGAAAGTACAGTGTTCTTGCCTCCCTGTATTTTCCCCATTTAGTCATGAAGAGCAAGTCCGTTCTTGAATATGACAGCTTGATAAATCAGCTCAATCTGTCTCATCTGGGCAGCGACAGTCTGCCAGGCTCAGAGGCCAGTTTGTCTAAACCATGTTAACATTTTTTGGAGGGGCTCATTTTTTGGTTTACAATTTACATTTAAGAATACATTTAATTGGGAATAATTTGGTTGTAATCCCATATTTGGTAGCATGCTACTAATTCAAAAAGAACAATTCAGGGGCCCATAAACTGCTCAAGAGGCTCCGTCATGTGGGTTTCAATGCAAGCAATCATTCTTTATTGTAACAGAAAAATGGCTTCCATATCCACGACAATTCATTACGTTACATTACATTACGTGGCATTTAGCAGACGCTCCTATCCAGAGCGACGTACAACAAAGTGCAAATCAAACACAAGAACAAGTGCAAAGAGGACCTGAGAGGACAGTACAGTTCCGAGTCCTAGTGTAAACATACAGAAATTCAGAACCCTTGAAGAGTACAATCAACTTTCAAACTAGCATACCACAGTTGGCAGCTAGAATACAACAATACAACAGCCAATAAAAACAACAATACCTATACAAGTAACGATATCTATACATAAGTGCCATTATGGTCTAAGGCTAATCACGGTGATTGTGAGTTGGGGAGGGAAAGGTGTAGCCTGAAGAGATGGGTCTTCAGTCTGCGCTTGAAGGAGGTCAGAGACTCTGCCGTTCTGACATCCACCGGGAGGTCATTCCACCACCGTGGGACCATTCAAACATCCATTTTTAGCAGAACCTAGATTTTTAACCCACGATCCGTTCCTACAATGAAGCTTTGAAAAATAACCAGCATGATCAACGAAAAATTGAAAATTTTAAACATGTGTCAGAATTATGTTATTTGAGAACTTATTGAGGGTTCCACAAAAAAACATAGGCATGCTTAATTTGATATTAGCCTAAATCTGGCCTCCAATACATCTTTTGCCATTGTCCTCTGAGTCCTGTTTTTAAATACATGGAATTCTGCACAACAGGGTATGTAACCCAATGTGATCCCAATGTAAACTCTAATATAATTACACCCGTTGAATGATAGGCTCTTTGTGAAACCCTCTCAGGTTTGAAGGTGTGTGTAGAGGACTGTGGTGGGGATTTTAATAGTGCTTTTCATTCAAGTCCCCCCAGTTTGAGATGATTATGACAGCGACACTCCGTCGTATGGCTTCCTGGCTCTGCTAGAGTTGTTCTGATAAGAGTTCCTAAAATAATTTAAAAATAGACATGACAGAAACTGTCGCTCCCGCTCCTGCCCGCCCCCCTCCTCTCTCAGTGTTAACGCGCGGTGGATGACTACCCTAACGGCTAACTTTAAGGAGCCAACATCCTCATTTTCTCTCTTATTTCTGTTTTTCAGGTTATCAATCCTCCCAGTGTATTGCCATTGACTGCGATTACATTACTTCTCTGTTGTGGCCACCGGAGCCACCTCACAGACACACTGGAGATGGGGAAGATAAACCTGGCAACCTCAATATACAGCAGCACAGATGGTTTGCTGCCATTTCGTTTCTTTGCCCCTTTTAGACGGATGGCTGTGTCTGTTACGGACAATAATAGGAAATACAACACAACAGCAGGCCCTTCCTCTTACTAAACATTCTGCATATGTTTTTAGGTGGCTTGTAACTCACTACATTCATTCAGCATATTAGCTGACCCTTGGGACCAGATTTCACAAGCGTTGTGAGAACTAAGATACAAGTGAAGTGGCCATTTTGCGCAATAAATCAGTAATTAATGTAATGAAATGTAACAAAAGGAGGGAGGGCCCTGAATGTTGCTGATTAGTCTACATTGTATTTTGGCCAGTTCTGATTCAATATTGTAAAAACTGTGATGAGACTAATATAAATGTAGTGCAATGTAAAAACTCATGCTCATGATGTGGCCACAGTGGCAGAAGAAGTAAAGGGATTGCATCTGTTTTTTATTGCCTGACTGCAGGTTTTAACTTCAGATCTCACTCTAAAAATGGTGGGTTGTTTATATAACCCATCCACTGGGTTACACGTTTTGGGCCACTTTGTGTTTTTTTCTCTCCAATTCAGTTACCCTATGAAACACAATTTGAGCATATGTGGTGTAAATTGTACACACATACATTTTGCATAAACATACCCATTTATTCAACAGAGAGACATGTGCCTACAATAATACATGCATAGTACAACAATTACTATGCTTGTAGTGTACACACAAACACATACACACGGCATGCACACAATCTTTGCTCTCGGGATGCATATGATCGCTATTACAATTGCACACATAACACGTCACACATATACTGTGTTACTCATAAAAGAAAGTGCTTATTCTAGAAGCGCAGAAATAACATCCCAGTGTCACTTGTTTATTTACATAGCTTTGAGAGTGCTCCCACCACAGGTATCCCACAAACCTCCAGACCACAGGGCCACAGCCCAGCAACTCTCCTACACACTACTGCCTCACACTTACCCTCAGGAGCAGACATCCCGGGGCTTTAGGGTGGAGAGTCCTCTATGGAAAAAGTCCCACCCACAATGGGTCAAACCCACCTCTGGTACATACATGGCTTTTGTCTCAAACTCCTGTCCTGTGATTTCCTTTCAATTAGCAGACAATTTAGCCCTTGGAAACAAGTTGCAGAGACTCTTTAGCCAATCACTGACTAAAATGAAGCACTTAAGTGATTCAATACATTTAAAATCAACATACAGGGCAGTCCTCTAGGATTAGAGCTTGAAATCCCTGGTCTAAGGAGTAGATCCCTTATAGAGTAAAACTGTAGGCCGGGAACATATTGAATGCTCATGTCCAACCTGTGTTCATGGTTTAATTTGGGTATAAAACCTCAGTTGAAGTTTCAGCAAAAACATAAACAAGGATGACATCTACATCACAGATACAACCAAGCAGGAGAGAATCCATTAGCTACCCGGAAAACCAAAGACTCACATATAATGCACACAGTACAACCTATTTTCAGATGCACTTGGAAAGATAAAACAGGGTTAGAAGCTACTTTGTGCTTGACATTAATACGCTTGACTTTTCTCAGCACACACTGCCTCGTGGTTATGTCTTGTGGCGATACAGCTTTAGGCATGTTTTTGCTAAATCAATCTTGTGCAAGACAGGATCTCTATTAATAGCCTGGGCTAGCCACATTCGCTCAGCTCCATCTCGCTCGCATTCTCTTTCCTCTCCTTTACTCCCTCGATTTCACGCTTTCGTGCTCTCTCTCTCTCTGTGGCATTCTCCCTCCTTCCCCTCTCTTCTTCTCGTGCCCCCTCCCTCCACGTCCGTCTCTCCCAGGGGATGGGAGGAATCCGCAGCTGTCAGGGACATTCAGGCCCGCTGCTTCCGAGGCAGCTGGAAGGGCCATCCACGCTTAAATCACGCGTGTGTGTGCCGTGCATCTGTCTGGGTATTTATAGGTTCAGTTTGTGCACACTTGCGCCACTGTGTGCGTACGGCGTGTGTCTCTGTCACTGCCTGTGTAGAGTACGAGCAAATGTGCATAATGTGAGCGGTTGTGTGAGCGCGCAGGTGCGCGTGTGTGAGAGTGTGTGTTTACAGCCTTACCAGACACTGCCATTTTTTTGTACAGTGAAAAGAGCTGAGTACTAATGCAGAGCTGGTGCTATGAAATCAGATGTTGAAATAAAGCCTATTTATCAACTGCTAACTTTTAAAAAGAACACTGAGCTCCATAAGTCTTGGGATGAAGACATTTTTTTCTTGATTTGGCTCTGTACTCAGATTTGTAATCAATTTAGACTCTCCAATAACCTTTGTATGTCTGCATGTCTGAGCACCCAGAGGAAACCCACACAGACACAGGAAGAATGCATACTCTGGCACTCTGACACTGACAAAGCACATGCAAAACCCGTGTAGCCAACACCCAAGAATGTTTACATCTTCTATAAAATATAATAACCAGCAGTGGCCGGGAACAAAAGTATTCATGATCTACTTCTGGTTTTAATCCCCCTCCACATAGTGCTGCTATAGAGGTCACCACAGTGAATCACTCACTGGGTGTGCTTAACCATGAAGGTGGTGTTTCCTCTTAGCTCCTCTGTTTCACTGGAGGCACTGTTTCAGTACCTCTGTGCAGTCACTTATCAAGTCACTGGAGGTCTATTTTAGTAACTAGTAATGGGTGTAGGGAATGTAGTTGTGGCCCCTTATACACAAATACACAGGTAGACTTCCCAGGCTATAGATACTTAAGAGCCTGATTTTGCTTTCATGCCAATTCATTTCCATGAGAAACTCTATACATTTATTGTTGGTAACACAACCAAACAACCAAATCGCTAATTAGCTAACAAGCCAACTACACAGTCTGTTGCGTGAAAACAGGCAGTTTTAACAACTGGGAACTACTTTGAGACCTTTGTGGGTACAGGTGAGCACACTCTTGATGAAACAATGGGAGAATACTCACTGTTATAACCTTGTCGATGGCAACGTCATTATTAGCTGGCCAACAGATGGTAGCACGCTTGCTGATAGCAAGCCAGTTAAATGGTGACTACAAGAAAACACATAGACTACAAGACTGTAAGGATATGTTTCTTATCTATCCAAGTTTGATTTTAGTCTGTGTTTCTTGTGCCTCTTCGCCAATCTGTTGACCAACCAAGAAGTCACACTGATGGCCAGTGCTACACAGAATTAGCATTATTAGCAACTGAAAGGTCTTGGAGTGCTGAGCCATAAAAATGTGGAGAGAGTGGATAAGGGAATATGGTAGATGACTGAACCTAGTGAATCCCTGCCACAGAAAGCAATTGGAGGGAAGGCGCTGGTGTTTTGAAAAAGGGGTTCTGTGTAATCGGGCCCGAATTATATGCCCCATGGTGAGACACATACGGTCAAGCTCTTTGAAGCATATGCCTTCAGCTAAAAGGAGCTAAAGCAGATATCCACACCTTGGGAAATACCTCACTAGTAACTACTATAGTATCCAATGCTGTACTACAACCACTCAACTCAGTTCAGCACCTAGAGTGTCCCCCTATGGAGCAATAGCCTTTACCTTTTGTCTAATTGGTTCTATTTTCTAGGGGCTTAAATGTAGTGCTACAGGTAAGCTGTGAGAGGTCATTATCAAACTCCACCCAAAGGCATTAAGACTGTCCCAGGACTGTGATTGGGAGCGTTTCTCATATATTTCTATTCGATTTTGCCACAACATAATCCACATCTATTACTCAAAGCAGTACACTGTATATTGTTTTTAAATAATGCATGATAAACTTACTCATGAGTCATGATCTCCAATATGCACTGCATTTCTATCTATCCTCTCACTCACTCTGTTGCATTCTCTGCATAGATTTATGTAATTATCCACAGCAAAAGTTCTGGAAAAAAAAAAAGATTTGCAAGACGTACTGTAAATTTCTGTTATTTACATTGCCAGCTGTAAAGTACTTAAATTTTCAAGGGCTGTTGTAATTTTCATTAGAAAGTTTGTTCTAAATGCTTACAGTAAAACCCCTGTAGCAATGTTTCTTCACCAAAACTGCTTAATACATTTGCATTTAGATAGCCTGTGTAGGAAAGAGCTTCAAATTTTAAATCCTCTCTTATTGTTATTCACAAGTTCTACCAAGTCATTTTTTAGAAAACCCCATCGCAAAAACAGTTTATTTACAAGGATTAGTACAGAGCATCTGCTCACACTGTCTATCTGATCCTGGATCAGTGCAAGGCACCTATTGTCAAAGTGCTTCCTCACTGTCAGCCCATTCTATTAAAAAGATGTGAACACGGCACTGATACAAAAGATACAGGCCACTGTCATTTACCAAAGTCTTTGTTTCTTGACACTGTGCACATTGTCATGCTGTTCATTTGAAACACGAGTGCACGCTCAAACACATGCACACTAACACTCACCCGCGCGCACACACACTTGTGGTGTGTTGGATTTCTCCAAAGCCTGGGAGAGGTCAGGTGACCCGCTCTCAAACAGGGAACCAGACATGTGATCTTCAGCACTACAGAACTCTCTATTGTGTCTTTATTTTCTCAAGTCCTAGTGAATTTGGGGATTTCTTAAACAGTTATTCAGTTTCGTTTGACGTGTTTTTAGAGCAGGCACCGAGGGAGAACAGAAGTGACGGGAACACGTTTTGTATGGAGGTCCTCTGAGAGGAACGATTGTGTTACTTTTGGTCAGTTTGTGATGTATAAACAGCCACTTCACAGCGGAGAGTGTTACATCTGTTCCTATGAGAATACGAACAGGAAATACACACTACCTCCGGTCCCTGCTAAGACACCCTATCATAATAAATACGTCCCTCCTGTAACACTATATGATAGATAAGTCACTCCAGTAACAAATAGCTCCTGTAACATACCGGGAATCCACTGCTTTATCATAAATAAGTTCCCTCAGTTCAATTAGTGACACACCACAAATATATCCTATATATTGTACAGTAAGTCTCTCTGGTAACATTTCCCACCCCCAAACCAAGGCTAACACCACACCACAATGTAAGAGATAAGACCCTTGTGTACTAACACAAAAACTTTACCCATAATAGGTATTGCCCCTCTTAATCCCCAAAACCGCATCATTATATCATAGATAAGTCCTGTCGGTAGCTTAACTGACTGCCCACCACCATCATCATAAATAAGTTCCCTCTGTTCAATCAATGACAGTGAACAACTTCACAAATCCGGAAAAATAAATGGTTGTATACAGTAGTTTCAAGCGTAATCAAAAGTCTTAAATCTTCAAAAACTGAACAGCGAGGCTAAAGGTGTGCCTGAATAAGACAGGAAAATAATCTGGAAGAATTTAAGGGTGACTCGCCTGACACTTCAATAACTGAACCCTCCATCACATCGCAGCCCAAAGCCCAAAAACATCCTTTCACCATTTCCTTCCCATCCCACCTGTACTGGGCCAATCCTCAAACAAACGCAGTTCAGAATCCCAGAATTCAGTGGGGCAATAACTGGACTGAAGCCGGTTCCCCTGGAGCGACGTGCATATGATCAGAGTAGCCACACCAAAAATACATTTAAATGAAATACTCTAAAATACACTGATTAAAAAATAGAAGGTATGCGTTTTAAATAAGTTAGAAAATACATAACATTTCCATTCATGCATAAGGTTTTTATTTTAAATGTACATAAAATGTATCATTGTGATATTGCAGTATAACAATGTTATATTACAACATAATGTGCTGTATGTCCAATTATTTAAGAAATGAAATATATATGCGAGGAATACATTTCCTGATATACTGTATATGGGACAGCTCAGCTAGGACAGAATCAGCTCATACAACTATACTATCACAGACAGCAGCACAGAGACAAACACAACATACAAGTCCATATAAGCACCAATAGAATACATCTGGGAGGATTTAACTGCTCCACAAAATAAATCAGATCAGCTATATTTTCACTCTGAGTCAAACTGCCAAAGAACACTTTTACTCTAAAGCTATGGTAACAGACAAAGTTCTTTGTCAATAATGAGAAGCTCGTCAGTGATATAATTAACAGACCATAATGCAAATACTAGACACAATTGAATTAAGTTCCACAATTGATCTCCATTCTATCTTCTTGGGCATAGTAAAAGACATAGTTTTACATACCATTGTAATCACGTGTTGGATAAC